>NW_028324309.1:5627500-6227500 GCF_058129835.1 Hydra viridissima
ATGTGTGCATGAAGTTTAGCATAATTTAAACAAGCTTGGCGGTGAGGAGAAACCAACAATGGCTTCTTGATTTTTCTTCTGGATTGAAAACCAATTCCTTTGAGCTCTCTATTGACTGTCTGCACTGAAGCATGAGTCCCATAGCTGTTATTCATTAAATTAGTAACATCCTTTGCAGTTTTAGACTCTCTAGAAGCAACTAAACAAGCGATTGCTCTTTGGTCTCTTGGTGTAAAACTTTTCTTTTGACCACTTTTAGGCTTATTTATTTCTAAATTATTGCGTAAATATAATTTTATATATGAGATTATGAGACTTTTTGAACTCAGCAGCGATTTCATGATAAGATTGTCTGGATTTAAGCCTTTCCACAATATTTTTTTCTAGTTCAAGATTTATTTTCCTCATGATGATAATAACAATACTTTTTTTATGCTTTATAAACTAAATCAAACTTTAAATGATATTTAATCGTTAAAAATCTGTGAAAAGTTGATAACTCAATCATTTTAATCATAAGGCTATTAATTTATGTCCTATGGCTAATTAACTGTGGGCAAATATGTTAATTGCTTTCATTTACAACAAAATTGTCACCATTCGCTCTTCACATAAAAATTAAAAAAAAATTCAATATCCTCTAAATTTAATAAAAAGCAATATTTTCAGTTAGCTAAGTCTTAAATTTAATTAATAAAACTAAAATTTTTTTTTTTTCACAGTTTTTCTATTAAAAAAAATATATAATATTTCTTTGTTCAAACATGTGATAATTTTGGCACATACTGTATATGTATATATCCAATTTTATAAGTAGGGATAAAATTGTTAATATATAATAATTAATTTCAAAAGTTTTTTTTTTATAAATATAATTTTTCTAAATATAAATTACTCTAAATATAAGTTATTATATAAGTTATTATATAAGTTATTATATAAGTTATTATATAAGTTATTATATAAGTTATTATATAAGTTATTATATAAGTTATTATATAAGTTATTATATAAGTTATTATATAAGTTATTATATAAGTTATTATATAAGTTATTATATAAGTTATTATATAAGTTATTATATAAGTTATTATATAAGTTATTATATAAGTTATTATATAAGTTATTATATAAGTTATTATATAAGTTATTATATAAGTTATTATATAAGTTATTATATAAGTTATTATTATATAGCAAAAGAATTTTCTTTTTAATTACTATTTATTATTCTACATTTAATGATAAACTGTTAAACCAATGTTAAACCATTTGAAAGCTAGAGAAATTCTTGCATTGACTGACCAAAGTATTAAAAGAATTTTTTAAGATGTAAAAATGTTTCTTAAGTTCATTTTATAAAAATTATAATTGTGTTCAAAAAAGAGTACGCACTATTTGATCTGATGAAATATTTTCATTAGTAATTGTAATATTTCAAGTCGATCATAAATTAATGTATCATTTGGTGTTTTCATAGATAGAGATAAGTTTATCAGTTGTTTTTTTTTACTTTTGAAAGTTGATTTTTTACAAATGCGGTGTTTTTAAAACTCAGCAAAACACGCATCCAGTGGCATCAGTAAAAATCAACCATTTTTGGTCATAATTTCATACAATGGTTAGTCTTTTTGAAAATACTTAGGCAAATAATGTTCAGAGAAAACATCAATGAACAAAAAACTTCTTTTCTTTTTAACACAACATTAAAAATCATCAATCATGTAACTTAAAAAATGACATGTTTACAAAGAATGGTTTTCATGGAAATTTTCATATTTAAGCATAAATCTTGTTGAAAAATCTAAGCATCAAATTTGTTGAAAAATGTATAACATAAGTAAAAGATTAGTATTTGTTATATTTGTTACAATTCTTTTCAATAGAAAGACAAGGCATATTTGAAACCAATAAAATTTAACAAACTATTCTTGATACCTGGTTCACTAACTCCAATTGTTTTTAATCTTTCCCATTTTTACATAGGAACTGGCTTTTTTTTTTCCATAGAGTTATAATTCTTAGTAGAGTCTTTAGTAGAGTCTGATTGTTTATGTTATTTTGAGGATTTTAGTAGAGTCTTTAGTAGTCAAATGAAAAGTAGCACTGCAGCATTTTCATGGATAAATTGTATTTTTCTAATACTAGGTTTAAAAATTTCATAAAAAGTATGTTTTTGAGAAAACCTTACGGTCTTAATTCGGTATTACTTTTTAATTGAATTGTTGTTTAGTTTTACATCTTTGATATCCTTTTGTTTCTATAATATGATTGCAAAATATTTCATCAACGGCTTTTTATCATGGTCAAAAATTATGATCTCTAGAGATTACCATAAAATAATTTAAATAATTTAATCTTTTAAACTTTTAAATTTTTTACTTTGTTTTTGATAAAAAGAGCTGATTGAATAAAATCTGTTTCAAATGATAAATTCTGATAGAAAAAAGTAAAAAAGCCTTTAGAAGACTTACAAATTTGACACTTGTGAATAAAATACTTGATTGTTTAAATTTTAGTTGGATCGTCTCATGGAACTTTATTTTAAGTATCAGCGCAGAGTCCAGGATGCAGATGCAAGAATTGAACGAGAAAAAGATGTGAGTCATTTTATTATTGTTGTTCGTTGCATTTATTGCAAAAAAGTAGAATTTAAAAAAATTCCTTTTTTTCTTAAAGATTTAATTACAAACACCCAACTGTTTCTGTAATTTATATATAGTTATTTGTATAAATTATGATATAATTGGTTAAACCATTTTAACTAATTCAGGTATTAGTACTGATAAACTTTATTTTTACAAAATAACTCGTCTTTAGATAAAAAAAATAATTCATAAAGTAAAAAAAAAAAAAAAAGAAATTAAAAAATCGTATCATTAAAATTTTAAAAAAGGATTTAGAAGAACAAGGTGAGCTAATCGATGAAGCCATGGAAGATATGTTTTATCTAAAGAGGCTGGATGCAGGATTATTCATCTTGCAGTCTATTGTTTGCATTATGTTAGAAGCATGTTGCTCTGGGGTTGGTTCTGTAAGTTTTCTAAAGTTTGTAAGAAACCATTATTATGATAACATTAACAAAATAATAATATTAATCATAATGATTATTATGGTTTCTTTTGCAATTTGTTTTTTTTTTTGTTCATTTAGATAAAGCAAAGAGTTATAACATTGTTGAGTCAGCATGGAGGTTCAATGAAACAAATCAAGCAAGTGATGAGAGGTATTTTATAAAGTTTGACAGATTGTTGTTGTCTTTTTTTTAATCTGTGGTTTCATACAATTAAAAAAATTATCTTTCATGTGCTTATTAAGAGAATGTCCTAAAACAAGATGTTTCTGTAGAATATTTCTTTTATATTTTTTTTTTACTAAAAAATGAGTGAGGTTAAAATCAAATATTTAAAGCTCACTAACA
The DNA here is from genome assembly GCF_058129835.1 of Hydra viridissima. Classification (NCBI taxonomy): domain Eukaryota; kingdom Metazoa; phylum Cnidaria; class Hydrozoa; order Anthoathecata; family Hydridae; genus Hydra; species Hydra viridissima. Next base: position 5,630,922 of record NW_028324309.1, read on the forward strand.
TGTTTTTGAACGTCATCCTTTTAAATGTCAGTTTTGCTTGAATCTTTTTGTTTTTTCAATGTAAAAGATTTACAATCATCAAAATGTTGAAAGTGTTGTGAGTTTTTGTGATATTTGATGCAGAGTTAAAAACATAATAAAAGTTGCGATTGCAACTGCTCCTCTGTTCATAATTTTTTAGTTTCTTTTCTTGGTTTTGAAAAGTTTTAAATTCTGAAAAGAAAATATACAGTTGTAAATATACAATTATAAATAGAAGAATGATAAATTGTTATTTGATATTGGTTGAAATATGGCTTACTATTGATGTTTTGTTTTGTTTGGCCCCATCACTTAACATTATTAATTTTTTTTTATTAGTCTATTTATATTTTTGATTTTTGTAATAATTATGAAATATTTAACTCAAACTTTACAGATTAACTTCTAAAATAATACACAAAACAATAAGCTGTCAAACATAAAATATCTAATTTCAATAATATCTAAAAAATTTATATTAAAAAAGGTTGGCATTACAAAACTCAAATACTAAATTTAAAAGTATTAGAAGGAAGTATTAGCCAAGTACTTTCAATAAACATTTAAAAGATTTGACTTAAAAATTTTTGAAAGAAATAAAAGTTAGTTTAGAATAAGAGCTTGCAGCTCTTTAAAGATTTCTTTATTAAAGGTTTTTGTTTGTATTTTAGAATATGCTGGTCACATAGGTGATTCAACAACCAATGAAAGTGCTGAGATGGAAAGGAGGCGTTTACTTTCTTTAGTAGATCGGTTTTAAATGAAGTGTTCTATAAGTACATATTTGAATGGGGTAGTCTTTGATAAAAATGCGTTTGATCGGACACCTAAAAAGAAAAGTTTTAGTTGAGCAAGCTTATCTAATTCTTTTGAAATGAAGTGGATAGAGCAATACAAACCTTGAATTTTTTGGCAAAGTTGCTAATGACTCTCTTTGAAACAATAAAGATGTCAGAAAAATAACCACATTGATTACATATACTATAAATTCTCTTTGGTAGCATTAGTATTAAGTAATAAATGTATTACCTTTAAAATTGACTTTTTTTTTTCTCTTACATTATCATAAGTTACATATTTACATAATTGTTTTTCAATCAGATAATTGAACTATTAAAATAAAAGTTTCAGATTTATTCTTCACATCATCATTTTATTTTTCTTACTTTTCTTCCATCTTAAATGTTGCAAATATAAGATGGACTTTGGTTGCATGTTATTTTATTTATTTTTTATTGAATGTATTCATTTCATGGTTTCTGTTTACATTATTTTTAATTATGGTTTCATTAAATGTTACCTCTTGATTTAAAGAATATTTTATTAATATGGCAACCACTATGCTTTCTGAAGAAGAGAAGTATTTCATCATAACAGGAATTGAAGATGATTTCCGAACAGATGGGAGATCATGTAATGATTATAGATCAATTACAGTTCAAACAGGAGTCATATCAAATACCAGTGGATCAGCACAAGTAAAATTGGTAAAGTTTCTTTTTCTTCTTCCTCGTGAATGTTTTTATTTGTTAAACATGCTTTTTATTGTAATGTTATTACCATAAATATTACAAACCATAAAATTTGATGAGTTTTGCTGCGATTGCCTCAATTTTGCTGCAAATCAAACTCAAAATATTTGAAACGTTTTATCAGGCTGGTACGAATGTTTTGATCGGTGTAAAAGCAGAGATCTGTGAGCCACTACCATCAAAGTCTGGCTTGGGGAGGGTAGAGTTCTTTGTTGATTGGTAATTTTTTTTAAATCATTTTTTACAACTTTTAGTCGGTATTTAGTTGTTAGTTTTTAGTTTTTAGATTTGTTTTTTGTTTTTGTTTTTTTTACTTTCAGCTCTGCAAATGCATCACCTATTTTTGAAGGTAGAGGAGGGGATGACTTAGCTACAGAGTTAAGTACTGCATTACAAAATACGTTTTCTGGGGCATTAGATTTAGAGAAATTGTGTATTATACCGGGAAAGGCATGCTGGATATTATATATTGATGCTTTGGTAATGACTAGAAGGGTTTAGAAATTTTTTATATACAAGGTTTTAAGTGTGTCATGACATTTGTTATGTAAATCTTCTTTTTAAATTGTAGACAATAAATTCACGATTTATTTATTTTTAAATAAATTTTCTAAAATTATGTTTTTTAATTGAGGTGTTGGAATGTGGTGGCAATTTATTTGATGCCCTTTCTATCGCAGTTAAAGCAGCCCTTCATAACACAAGGTGTGAAGCGGTTTTTTTTTTTTTTTTTTTTTTTTTTTTTTTTTTTTTTTTTTTTAAGTGTTTGATTATTTTTAAAATTTATTTTCATCCTGTACTCATCTTCCCCTATCTCATCACCGCATCTCCAGCGTTCAACAGTTGAGATGAATAACACAACCATCCTTAAATTTTAGTTTCTGCATTTTTTTTCTCGAGGATACCGACTTTGTCTGTGATTGGTGATGGCTCAGAAAAAAGCATTGAGGTATCTGATGATCCTTACGATTCTCTGCCAGTTGACATCTCAAATGTTCCTATACTTATCACTTTGAACAAAGTATGTCAGTAGATTTTATATATATTTTTTAAAAAGTTCTATAGTTTACATTCAATTTGAATAGCTACTAAGCGCTCTAAATTAACTTGAAAAACCTATTTTTAATAAATATATTCGCAATTTTAGATAGGAGATCGCTATATAGTTGACGCAACTGCTGAAGAAGAAGTATGTAGTGATGCTCAGCTACTGGTGTCGATTAATCAGAAAGGAAACGTTTGCAGTTTACAGAAACATGCTGGCGGCGGAATTAATCCTGATCTTTTATTTGAAATGCTGAAAGTACGATCAAAATTTTCTTTTGTTTTTACTACCACTAAATTTATTGTAATATCTTTTAAATTTTATGCTTTAAATAAGCAACACCTTTTCGTGGATTCAAAGTTGCTGTTGTTTTTTTTTATGTTAAGTTTAATCTATTTTATCGGCAAGAACTTTTCAAAATTGTTCATTCATCTCCGGGTGATAAAAGCTCTATCCATTTTTTTTTAAGTATTATTTTTTAAGCATTCGGTAAAATACATTTTTTGTGCATTCGGTAAAATATGTTAAAAAATCTCGTAAGCTCACTTAAAAATCTTTATAGTTTTTCTTTGTTTCTTTTGATAGCAACATCCTATGATGCTGAGGTCACTAAAATCGTCATAAAATGGCATTCTTTTTTTTTAGGTCGGGAGAAAGATTGGACGAATAGTGAACGATCAACTCGACCTTGTTTTGGAAAAGCAGACTGTAGAGTGGGTTTGATTTAAAGTAACCAACGCATTAGTTCAAATAGAAAATGGACTATATATAGTATGATTTTGGTGGACACGGAAGTCTAATTGACGCGTGTGTGTGAAAGAAAAACTGTCTGGGCATTTATTTGAATACGTCTTCGATGTATTTTGATTAGCGACAGATGTTCTTTTATTAATATTGTAGAGAAATTGCGACAGCTGTCGATTTATGTTTCGAAAATTTTCTCGAAGTCTTTCGAGAAACATAAGTTGGGTTTAAAATAACTCTATTAAAAAATCGTTTTTAGCAAAATATTTATCTGATGTCTAAATATAATTCTTAAAATCATAAAATAAATATTAACTCGTAATTTAGTTGTTTTTTTATTATTATTTTTAGATCGTTGTGTTTTCTTTTTTTTTTTTTTTTTTTTTTTTTTTTTTTTTTTCTATTTGCTTCGATTAAGAAGAGTTGAAAATTCTTGAAATTGTTTTGTTTTTTGGGCAAAAATTCGATTAAAAAAACTTCGTCGTAACGTAACAGTTGTTAAAATGCTTTGCAAACAGGTGAGTGCTTTATAAGCTATAAGTTTTTATACCGTAATCATAGTTATAAAATAGCATTTGCGTAAATAGTTTTTAAAAATCAACAATTGGAGTCATTTATAGTCTGCTAGGAAAAATGATTTGTCAAATAACATCGTTTTTCATTTCACGTTTAAATTTTGTTTCTTCGCTCAGCGTTAAAACTTAAAAAATGAATTTTACAGATCAAACGAAATCTGTAGGACCGTTGAATTCTCTAAATTCGGGCCGATGTACTTTTTAAACTGAAATGAAATGGTCGGTAACAATATCGATTTCAAGAGATTGGCTTGCTGAATTTGCAACTGGTTCTCATATGTAAGTGTTTCCGAAAAGAACATTTACATGTCTTCTATTGTTTTTCTCTATTGCTTCTCAATGTATCTCAATCGGGAGCAAAAATAGGAGAAGCCTTAAAAAAAGAAAACTCCTTTTTTTTGATAAAAAAAAAAAAAAAAAAAAAAGAAGTTCAATAGATATTATTGATTAATTATAATAGAAATATAGTTCAAAATGAATTATAAATTGAAATATTAGAAAGTATTTTTCTCTGTTGAACAATTGAGGTTAATACTTAAATAAAATTTTCAACTAGATATAACGTGTAACACAACCTCCAACATCTATTTAAATATTCGTTTATGACTTACAAATGCGTTCTCTAATTGAATCGATTTTTTGTTAAACGAGCCACAAGTCAAGAATTTCAAACTTGCAGAGAATAAAAAATACTTTCTAAAATCTTGGCTTGTAAATTTTGATAAAAAAATCTAGGCTTGTAAATTTTGATAAAAAAAAACATACCAGGATTGTATTTCTCATAATTAACTGGTATGAAAGATGTTGATGATTGTTAAAAACTAAATCTTAATTTCGACACTGACAAAAACTTTTATTAAATTGAGTTCTTGGCTCAGTGCATTATAGTTTACAAGATGCCAATATATTGACATACTCTTTTAATGAAAATGTAAGGCCTGGACAAATGATAATTTTTAAAACTTAAAAAACTTGAAACAATTGAAAACAAAAAAAAATTAAATATTGATAAACTTATTTAACTGAACATTTGCGCATTTTCACAATTGCAAATTCAGATATTTCAGAATGAGTTGACTGTTGCCAGTTTATTTAGTCGCCGCATGATAAAATGAACCAATACAAAATAAACCGTGAGGAAATAGAAATACATGGCCTAATAGCCAAAAAGCACATTTTTTAAACATATTTAGTTGCAGCAATTCTGACAGTAAAGTTGCTCGAAGTTTATGGAAACTCATAAATTACTCAAACCACTTCGTGAGTCATCTTAGCGAATTACCAATACGTATTTTTTTTATAATTTACTGACTTCTTCATAATGGTATCAAGAAGATAGAGTTTGGTTTAGGGTTTGGATGTGATTCGGAATAAGATTTGAATAGAGATAGGTTACCAAAGGTTAGTAGGATTGAAGTAGTTTTAAAATGAAACGCATTTTACTTTAGGAGGGCTTTTCTTCAAGGAATTACTTCCTTGCAACCGTTTATAACTTACTGAATGATTAGTTATCTTTACCAGTCGTTAATATTCTTTAATGTCCTTAAGTATCATTATGTATTAACTTTTAAACTTATAGTTCAGTTTTAGATTTTCAATGATAACTATTGTTTTTTTTTTTTTTTTTTTTTTTAGGAATAGATTATGATCATAATCACTATTCTTTAAAGGTTTGTGCTCTGGTCATCAATATGAGGCTTAGAGTAAACGTTCACCTTTCTAAAATGTTTTGTTTTAACAAGAATGAACCTCCAAAATCAACGTTTAAAAAAGCCAGTAAGTATTTGAAAATAAGTATCAAACATTGACTGGTCTGAATTATGCAAACCCTAATTTCCTGTTCTAAGTGTTGGTACAGCCTCTTTTTTTATTCTCAGTGCTGATACAGCTCTGCTTTTTCTACTTTATATTTTGTTCAAGTTAATTGAAAGTACATCTCAACAAAAACAAACAAGTTCAATATTAAGTTAAAATAGTTTTTACTCTTGAATTAGCTGTTAAAAATTATTCTAACTATAAACAACAAAACACCAAATAAAATTACAATAAATTGACGTTTTATGATATTTATACAAATACCTTTTTTTTTTCTTTTTTTTTTTTTTTTTAAAAAAAACTATACAATCAGGAATAAGTTTCATTCCGTAAAATCAATCATTTAATATCTTCCATCACATAAGCTCAGTTATAAGGGCTTCATTACTATAGATGACGTCAAATTTTATGTTGAAGTTATAGATAAACCGTTAAAAAGTGACACAAGAGACGTTACAAGAGCATCTTTGATTGGATCAACTCAACGTTAAAATATGTCTCACTTATTACATCATTCTATTATCAAATATTGGATAAAGTAGATGTTTACAATAATTATGTTTCTTACAGCAAGCAAGAAAGACACCCAAGCCACTCACGTAGAAGAAAACCATCTAAAAGACGTTCTAAAAAGAGTAGATAGTTTAAGGCAACACGGTCAACTTGGATTCTGCGATGTCACGCTTAGACTTGATGGGCACGAATTCTCTGCACACAAACTTATACTTGCTTCATGTTCCGATTATTTCTACGCAATGTTTAATGGTAATATGAAAGAAAGCAAAGAAAAAATAATAGAGATTAACAGCGTTAGTTTGGAAGTTATGAAACTGGTGTTAAATTTTATTTACACTGGAAGTATTCCATTAAGTAACGATAATGTGGAAGATGTTTTACAAGCTGCAAATCTGATGCTCATAAAATCTTTAAAAGATGTTTGCTGCAGATTCCTCGAAACTCTTTTAACCGTCAACAATTGCCTTGGGATGCAAAAGTTTGCAGAGTCGTACGCTTGTGAAAATCTTTTTAATGTAACAACAAACTTTATTCACGAAAACTTTGGATATGTAGTAGATTGCGATGAGTTTCTTCAAATGCAGCCTATGCAATTAGAACCAATCCTTGCTAGTGATGAACTGAGAGTACTTAACGAGGAACAAGTTTACGAGGCTTTGTTAAGATGGATTAAGTATGACATGAAGATGCGGAAACTTTATTTCTTAAGTCTATTATCACTTATCCGGTTACCTTTAGTGTCACCAGATTACCTAGTTGATCGAATTGAAACAGAACCTTTAATCAACGAGTTTCCCAAATGTAAGGAACTTCTATTAGAAGCTCATCATTACTTGTTACTTCCAAATCGAAAAATTGGCAGCCAAAACGCTAGAACGCGACCAAGAAAATACGAAAATGGTAATGAAATATTAGTAGCTTGTGGTGGAAATGGAGAGCCATCAACAAATTCAACTGGTAAGGTTTTTTGCATAGTTATCAAATTTGATTCGTTTTAATGGGTTATTCGCTTCACTTATTTTCTAAAACAGTTTTGTTTTTGAAAATTTTTCTCAACAAGTTTTCAATCCAACAAAAAAAAGGGTAAATAATCACTAAAATTGTAGTTTTCACTTTAACTTTGTAAAAAGTAAAGTTTGTTATTATAATTGTTAATGCGATTAGGATATTTACTGTACAAGACAGTTCTGGAGATTATCTTATATATTTCTGACTTTTTTATAAAAGTTATCAGTCTAATTTTATACCAAAGAATGAAGATGGGATGGAGATGGAGATGGTTTGATTGGTTAGGAGAATCCTTGATAAAAATCAATAAACCTGTCTTTTTTATCAGTAAATAAATCAGTATTATTTACGAGTACTAACAATACGATTTTGTTTTAAAATAAAACTTTTATTTGAAAATTGACTTGTTTAAAGTACTTAACTTTTTTGCCTGAAATTTTTTAAAATTTTTTAATTTAACTTCAACTAGTTTATAATTGCTGCTATTATTATTTTTGCGAGCCTTGAAAATTTAGTTTTTACTTACAACATGGTTAAAAACTGTTGGAATGAACTACCCCGAATGGTTCCGGAACGTGGTTATCACGGTTTAGCAACATTCAACGGAGAGATGTTTGTTGTTGGCGGAATAACTACTACTCGAGTTGAAGGAAGGGAAAATACGACTGAAATGCTAGAAACTGGTATCGACGACGTTTTTCTGTATCAATTTTATTGTTTGGTTAAACCCAATCGTTGATATTGTTATTTCAAAAAATTGAATATTTCTCAACAAATTTGTAGTGAAAAAATATGACATGGAGCAAGGCATATGGCTAAGCGTTGCATCTTTACACGCAAGACGAAGTAAAATGTCTGTCATTGAGTGTGCTGGTAATATCTACGCCATTGGTGGCTTTGATGGATCTCAAACCCTAAGTTCAGTGGAATGCTACTGTCCTATCACAGACAGGTAATTCTTTGAAATGGCGGCAAATGCAGTACATGGTAACTGTGGTTGTTTGAAAATTTTTTAAAAATTTTGTATTTCAAAAAAATTTTATTTTTTAAAAATTCATCAATTTTTTAAAAATTTTTAAAAAAATTGATAACATTAAATATATCACAATAAAGACGTATCAATATGAAAATTCAATAACACTTAACAAGTTTTTATTTAGATGGAAATTTGTATCTCCTATGATCACTCATCGACGCTGCACATGTGCGGTATCTTGCGGAAATTTCATATTTGTGGTGGGAGGCCACGACGGTGCTCAAATTCTTAACACTATAGAAACGTATGATGTAGAGAGGTAGGTATTTTTTTAAAAAAAATTGTTTTGTTGAAAAAAACATTATGCAACTACGTATCTTGGATTAAAAATGAACAAATTAATACGAATCACTTCCTACTAAAAGTTCGGTTTTAGTAAGTTAAGAAAAAGAATTCGTTTCTTGAAAGAGCTGAATAATTTTTAGTAAAAGCAAAACATTTTTTTTAGAGATGTGTGGTCAAGCACTGAGATAGCACCAATGTCTGATCGCCGTTCCTTTCCTTGTGCAGTTAATGTAAATGATGAAATTTTTGTAATGGGAGGTTATGATGGGCACGATACTCTGCGATCGTGTGAATTCTTTAGCATCTCAGGTAACGAATGGGCCAATATTGAGCCAATGAGCATTGCTAGATCCAACGCTGGAGCAATTTTTATGAATAGGAAGATATACGTAGTAGGTGGATGGGATGGCGTTAGTTTGAATTCTGTTGAATACTATGACTTAGTAACTCACGAATGGATGCGCATTTCAAGCTTACCGCGACCTGCAACAGGTATAAGGTGTGGTATACTAGTCAATCCAACGTTGAATGAGCAAAAACCTAGACAGAAGAGTAACAAAGGAACTTCTTGTTTGATATCGTAGTTAATTTTTTATCCTATTTTATAGAATTAGAACACTTTGTAGACAGCATTTTATTTATCGACAAGATTTTGCTTATAAACAACATATCTATAAAAATCGAATAGCAAACGACTTCAGATTTTCGGTTTGGGTTATAAATTGCTTTCCACTCAAACATCGTTTAATACTTTATTTTCTTAAATATCTTTTTAGTATTTTGACCACTTTAACACAGGGAGGGTTGATAAGATTTTTACAATAAAGCAAAAGAGAAATATTACTTTTTTTTACGAACCAAAGAATAAAGTAGAGATGCCCCGGAAAAAAAAAAAATTCGAAATATTCAAGTGTGTAGGACTTTCAAAATTTTTTAAGGCAACGGAATTAATACAAATGTGTAAGACTTGGAATATCTCTTTAATTAAATTTATAAATAATACATTTTTCTTTAACTAATTTTATGTATCACCTGTCCTAAAAGTTTTTTAATTTTTTAATCTTTTTTTTTTTAACACAAAAAATAATTTAAAAATATATTAGGATAAAATAAAACATAAATAAATTTATACAGAGCTGTTAACAAAATTGTCTTAAATAACTTTTTCAAAAAACTATTTTTTTTCGATATATAAATAGTTATATTAACAAAAATGCAAATACAATAATAAATAAATGCTCCATATTAGTTAACTTAAATTTAAACAAAAAACGAAATTTACGTGCGCGTCAAAATGGAAAGTAATTGAAATCGAGATTAAACATTAAATTTTTGAATATTAAAAAAGAAACTAATTTACTTCTAACGAAGAAACGAAAAGATTTAGAAAAGATTTTTTTTAATTTTTACAAAAAAAACAACCGAGATGACCAATAGGAAGAAAATTGAAAGGCGAATTTAAAGACTAAAAACTAAATAAATAATTTAGGCACTTTGTCGTTTTTTTACGGCAGCCGATTCAATTGATTCGAAAAACCTCAGACAAAAACAGATTTTAAGTCAGCAACAATAACATCAATATCTTTTTGCGAAGTATCTCTCCCAAAACTCAATCGAATGGCGCGTTTTGCAACTTCGTGAGATATACCGTGTGCCAGTAAAGAAGCTGATACGTTTTCACCATCTTCCGCATGACAAGCGGCACCAACGCTAGCTTGCAAGTGTTTACATCGATTTAAAATCTCCCGTCCGCTTAATGGTGAGCCAATTAGTGATATATTTAGAGTATTAGACAATGTTGCACAAGACATTTCGTTGTAAGTGATGCATAACGGGAAAGCTTCGTTCAATTGAACCTTTAGATAATCTTTTAACTAAAACAATTTTTTTTGTATTTGTATCACACACACACACACACACACACACACACACACACACACACACACACACACACACACACACACACACACACACACACACACACACACACACACACACACACACACACACACACACACACACACACACACACACACACACACACACACACACACACACACACACACACACACACACACACACACACACACACACACACACACACACAGATTGCAAAAAAGAAAGCAATTAAGCTTATTTTTATTTCATGGCATACAATAAAAATATAAACAACATTTTCCTACATTTTAACATTAATTTTTATACATTTTTAAATTCAGATCATCTCTACCTTTTTGAAATGATCCTCATAAATGTGCAAATTTTCGCAAACCAACCGAGCAGCTTCTCCAAGTCCTGCAATCATGCACACATTCTCAGTTCCGGGTCTCTTTCCTTTCTCTTGTCCACCACCATATAACATTGGATATAAGGGGCATGAAGAGCGAACCCACAATGCACCTGGATAAAACAACATTTACATAAAAATAGTTTACTTTCAAATTAAAGAAGTTCAGGTTTTTTTCTGAAACAAAAGAGATATTTTAAAAACATATTTTAACCTATTTTGGGTCCATAAAACTTGTGTCCAACTACAGTTAGATAGTCCACGCCTAAATCCTGCACGTCCACCTTGACCTTTCCAATAGCCTGTGCTGCATCCGTGTGCACAGATATTATTGGATCACTAGCTCCTAATCTTCTTTGCTCATTGATCTTCTTGATGCCTGAGCAGATTTTTTGAATGGGCTAAACAGTATAAAAGTATCTTTTATAAAAAGACAACCATGCTAAAGAATTAAAAATAGGAATAAGCTAGTGTAAGGGTCTACCTGTATTGCTCCAGTCTCATTGTGAGCCATCATAATTGAAACAAGAACAGTATTAGCTTTAACACTCCTAAAAATCTGATCTGGATCCACATGACCAAGGTTTTTACAAACATTAACAAATGTTACTTCAATACATCCTTCTTTTTCCAATTGTATAAGTGGCTTTAATATTGAATCATGTTCTATAACACTACTAATTATGTGAGGTTTTGTAACAGTATTTCCAATAAAATTATCTTTAAAACTTTTCAGCATGCTGAGAATGATATGGTTATTGGCCTCTGTACCTCCAGACATGAAGACAATTTCACTAGAGTTTAAAGCATTAAGCATTGCTCTTAAGTGTTCTCTAGCTTTGTCAATAATTAGCTTTGCTTGAACACCAACAGAGTGAGAGCTACTCGGGTTACCCCAAGCTGTCATTAATGACTGATGGATTTCTTTGGCAACTGTTGGAGCCAAAGGAGTAGTTGCGTTGTAGTCCATGTATACTTTTTTTTGCATTTCAACCTCATTTTGCTCAGACATTGAATGTTCATTTAAAATATTACTTACCATTATTGTTGTTTTTCAACTAAAAAATACTTTTGAAAAATTATATAAAACTAAAAAAAAGAGAAAACAACCACAGATATCCACTACAAATGACATACTTTCAAACAATATAATATAAATATATACATAATAAATACATATAGTTATTTTAACTTGCAACATCTATGTAATGCAATGAATTAAACTGCCTCTTTTAATATCATTGGCACAGTTAAAAACTTATGGAAACAAAGTTTAAATAGATTCTCAGCATATACAGTTGTCAATACATACAATTGTCAATATATACAATTCAATGTATTTCATTATTTTTTACTTAAAACATTTTCATGAAACAATATTTTTTATTATGTAATATAACCTTTTTTACTTTTTATTTAAAGATCCCATACATCATAAGATCAAACTAATAAAAAATGAAAAATATTGTAAGAGTTAAAATGTACACCATTGGAAACAATAACACATGCGAAAAAGAGCATTTGTATATCTAAAACATATCATAAAGTAAATCTTTGTGAAACAATTTTGCGGTTAATTTCATCAAGTATAAGAGAAAAGAGTTCTTTCTTTTCCTCTGGAATATAGTTTTGCTCTTTCTCAAGTTTGCGCTCTACTCTATCACTTTCTTTAAAATTGAGTCTTTCTTTTTTTAATCGCTCCTTCATTGCTAATGACATTAGGGAAGGTGGAGACAGAAGACATCTTGCTTTTTTTGAATTAGCTAAATTTATACTTTTGCAGCTCTGTTTGTTGCCCTGATATAAAAATTTAAAATTTTAAGTAATCATTTTGACCAACATGATCATTATGATTATGATTATCATACTCATCATCACCATCAAATATTTTTAAAATATGTGAAGAGGGAATAGATAAAGTAAATACTGATAAATATTGTGTTCTGAGAGGATTATATAACAGTAATTTGAAATAAAATTTTACTCTAAAATTAAAATAAAGCTACAAAGATAATACAAAAAACAGTGCAAAACAATCATATACTTTTACATATTCCCAATTTTATATATATATATATATATATATATATATATATATATATATATATATATATATATATATATATATATATATATATATATATATATATATATATATATATATATATAATATTTCAAAATGAAATTATTTACCATTTCACTTGAAATTTTTTCCATATAATCATGTCGTAATTGGCGTGGTTTAGAATCTCGTGAACCTTTTGGACGGCCTCGCTTCTTAACCTTAATAAAGAGTATAAGTTTCAGAGAAGCAACTACCTATGATTAAAGTCATTATTAATAAAATAAGACTCTTTATCAAATGATTTAAAAATGCTGGTTGAAAATATAACTTAAAGTATGATATTTACATACTTAGTAAAAAATTCAAAAATGCTTAAAATATTTTTAAGAAAATTAGCAAAGTAAAATTACAGCTTTTTTTGTAAACGAGTTGTTCTCTTGCATTTGATTAGGTCCTATCATTCTTTCAGTGTTCTTAGTCACTTTGGTTAGTGTCAAAGTTAACTTTGGTTTTTGCTCGTCAGAATTTTCCTTTACAGGATGCTCATTGAAATTCTCAGTTTCTAACTTTAATCTAAGTTTTTCAGCTTTTTTTCTTTGGTAATAGCTTATCTTATTAGTTATTTCTCCCTCTTTACGAGGTCGCCCAACTGGACGCTTAGGTATATTGAGTTTTAAATGCTTGCGTGGTCTTCCAACTGGTCGCTTTTCTAGATGATTAAATTCATTGTTATTGGTTAAACTGGCATCTACTTGACTTTCTATTTGAGAAGTAAAAATTTTATCTTTGCTTGTAACTAAACCTTTTTCATCAAGATTAGGTTGAGGAGAAATTTCATCATTGTTTGATGCTAAAGAAAAATCGTTTTTTATGGTAACATAAGAGTGATTTTTTGATGCAGTAGAACAGACATTTTTTTCAAAAGGTACACATTTTTCAGGTTGAGATAAACAAATTTCTTCAACACTTTCATGCTGTAGTGCAGTCTCTAAAATCTGATTGTTGGTTGATGCAACTTCTTTTATAATCTCTTCTTTACTTGGCTGATTTTCAAAATCAGCTTTAGCTTTAACAGAGTCAATTGTTTTATAAGTAAGTAGCTTTTCATTATAACTATTTACACTTCTTATTTGTGCAGTTGTTAAATTGCAATCATAAAGTTCAAATGACATATCATACTTTGTACTTCTAACTCGTTTTCGCTTTGGGTACAACTTTTCACTTGGATTTTTAACTTCCACGCATATCTCATTTTGCAAGTCTGTGAGTGATATGTTAGGTTTATCTTCTTTTACAACTTTAATACCACCCTCCTCAGTTTCTTCATTGTCTGAGTAAATACTCAATTTTGATTGATATTCATCATTTGAAATCTTTGACCGCAAACGTTCTGGTGTCAACACAACAGGTGCTATAAAAAAAATAATAAGTTTTTAAATCAAAGAATCTGAAGTAATCATTTTTATAAAACTGCCAAAAGAAACCATACTTTCTTTAAGAATAGTTTTCCATTTGGATATAAATTCATTTCCACAGACACATCTCTTTTTAGCAACAGCATTCTAGCAGAAATATATGTTTTCCATTCAATACTATTATGTTCAAAAGCCACAACAATAAAAAAAAAATCAAAGTTTAACATGCATACTTTAAGTAATTAAATAAACTTTTTACTAAAATTCCAGGGTTAACTTGCCAGCATTGTTAAGAGTTTAACCTTAGTAATAATTAGAATTTAATTTACGCCTGTTGCTTTTTTTTAACTTAGCAGAATTTACAAATTTTAAAATGATATAGTTCTACAGCTGTAAATCTTATAACCAGAAATGCTCAGCATACAAATATTATTTATTTCTTACCATCTTTCCACAGGCTAGACACTTTTTAGAGGATTTTAGCTTATAGTCATCACTTGAAACTGCATTCTAAACAAAATTTGTATGCACATAAATGTTATATAAATAATTCAGATACTTTTATAATTACTACAAATGTATTATTACAATATACTGTGATTGTACTACCAATATGACAAATTAACTCAATTACATTACACATATTCACAGTATATATACACAAGCGTGAAGTATCTTTCAAAAAAACTTAATAATAAAAAACAAATTTTTTGTTTCAAATTTTATTTAACAATATAGTTTTTATAAGTTTTAAACATATTTTTAAAAAGAAAAAAAGTTTTTAAATCTTTTTATCCATGCATTGTACTCTGTTACAAAGACAGAATTAAAATTTGTTTCAAAGAACAGGTATATGACAGGTATCAAAGACAAGTATATAACCAATAACATCTGATTAACTTATACAGGATGTGTTTTATTTAGCTCCAAATTTTACCACCAAAAATACAACCAAAAGAATTTTTTGTGTGGAAGTTTTTCAAAAAGAAATCATTAGACAAGTATGTTGGACTGCCCGCAAGAAGTGCTCAATGAGATTAGCCAGCCATCTCCATGAGGTACCACCTAGTTAACACTCTCCTAGAGAAACACTCAGCTGAGAAATTTAGAGGCCATCAAGAAATAGAAAGAAGAAGTACAAGAGGGCTCTTTAAGGAGCTAAAACTTTTAAATGTATTTTATAAAACATCTAAATTTATCAAATGGTTGTTTAATATAAGGAACTGGACAATAAAATTTTTATCAATTTCAATTTATTCATTCTCAGTTTTATTTTTCCTGATATTTTTTTTATGATCCAGCAAAATACCAAACAGTGTTTAGAGAGATACAGGGAAAGCTAGTCCATGATTAAAATCTGTCACCATATAAAATTATAATAAAACCATTAAGATTTGCTAAAACTAAATTTCCCATGAAACTTTTTGTGTAGAAATTTTTTAATGTTTAAACAAAAATTATTGAACCTTTTATTAAAAACTTCATAACATTTTTATTGGAAAATTAAATAATTTTTCAAAAAATTAACATTAATAAAAAAATAATTTTCTAATACTCTATGAGATAAGTTATATATTCTAACACATACAGCAAATATCTAAGTTCCAACTAGTAATTTACACTTATGAATAGCAATTTTATTTTAAAGATTCATGATCCTATCTTTTAAAAAATAGCATTTTTTTATTACATTAAATTATGATTTCATTTTCCTATCATAAAGTCTCAAGTATAATATTATCTGATAATATTATACATTAATATTAATAATATTATATATATTTATGTATTATACAATATGTAAGATAATATTGTATATTAATATTATCTGATATTTCTGAATATTAAATTTAAACAATATTGAGAAACAAGCTAAGTGGCAATCTTTAACATGCATTACTATTTTACATTGGTATGAAGTAATGCTTTTATTTAAAGACTAACTAATGCTATTTTTTGACATTTTCAATTTGCTAAAGCTTCAAGGTAGGTTTACTTTTGGTTTTTCAAGCAGATTCTTGTGTTAGTATTCTATTTAAGGATTTTTTTTTTGTCTAAAAAAACATGAAAGAAATCAGGTAAAAGAAAATGTCAAGTTTCTCTGTGTTTTTACACATATCACATAAAGTGATGCCATTTAAACTTTGTGAAATACTAATCACATATTTTACCATATCATAGTTTATGATAATTATTTAATAATGACAGTCATCATTCATGAATAATATCATTAACATAAAGAGCCTTACTGCACAAAATGATGCCATATTCAACTTGAACATACGACTAATTGCATCTAAATGTGAACTGATAATAAATAATCTTTAGATGAAATTTTACAACATAAGCAATTAGTATATATATATATATATATATATATATATATATATATATATATATATATATATATATATATATATATATATATATATATATATATATATATATATATATATATATATATATATATATACCAAGCTTTTAAAAATGGTTTGCAAACAATCAATAGACCTACTTGCATTTTTTTGCACATTTACAGGGGTTTTACATTATAAGATTCTGTAGGTTTTTTAAACTAAAAAACAACTTTTTTCCCAAAACATATAGAATTAATATTAACTGTACTTGTCTGTTCTTATTTCTCAGGAATTGTCTTTTGTGCAATTTTTATGCCTCAAAAAATTTAAAACTATTGTAATTTAATTATATCTAGCAATGATGCTCAAAAAAAAAACTAATTTTATATCAGAATTTATCTTACAACTATATCAAAAGATTTTTTAAGGATTTTATTTACTATAACTTTCCCAAGACTGAACCCATCAACTGTCTGGTATAAAATTTATGTAGGCTTCACAGAAATGCTTGAAAAGTATGTGCAATCACCTATTTTATCTCATTTTAAAACTTGGTTGATTTGATTATTTGAATGAATTGTATTATAATTGTATGTATAAAATTGCATTTAATTTTTTTTTCATTTTGTTTTCATTTCAGATTTTTTGCCTACTAAAAATAGGATCAGTTAAAAAAAAAAAGAAAATCAAATTTATTTACAGCATGAGAAACATGATCACTTTTTAAAATGTCACTAATATAAATATAAATTTTTACATTTTACATTTTAGTGTAGATTTTTATTGTATTTATGGATCTACTAACTTTGTATTAGTAATTTCTCTTTCTTCTCACCAGCTGATGCAAACAATTGATACTTAAAGAAAAAAACAAATATATATATATATATATATATATATATATATATATATATATATATATATATATATATATATATATATATATATATATATATATATAGTATGTTATTTAAAGCTTTACCTAAAGATTTGCCAGCTCACGGCAAATAGCTCAAAGTTAAGACATATTTCTATGTTTCTCTTTCATGCTAGATCTGAAGGCAAAGTCCATATTGAATAATCTAAGATATTCTGCTGTGTTTAATATATTTTATACTAACAGGTTTGTAATATAACTTATAGTAACCTTTTAATACAATTCTTTCACTTTTGAATGAGTTAGTGTATTTGCATGTGTGTAAAATCTAATAGGTTACTTAAACCAAAACTTTAACTCGTTGCTAAAACTATTTAATTATGTGCTCATAACAACTAACGAAGCCAATTATCAGAATTTTAGAAGCCTTATAATTCATTCAATCATGTTATATTAACGTACGTATATATTTATGGTATACGTACTTCGGGTTTTGTTGATTTAAAATGATATATTCATGTTACGTAACCGTCTTTTTAACAATGTGTCATGGAAAAAACCGCAACTTTAAACGGAACACGAGTTCTATTTCAATCAGCTAAAGGTGCTTCCTTGCCTGAGGGAAGAGATGCCATTGGGCATGGGCCTTATGATAGATTGGGGCCTCTAAATCTTTAAAGCATAAAAACATTAAACACTATACTGTAAATCCTAACTAATGTATTCAGTAAAATGATTCAGTGCTATTCTGATGTTATTATTATGTATTATTATATATATTATATATTATTATGATGTTTTTGTAATAATAATACTTATTATTATTTAAAAAATAAGTTATTTATTATTCACTTAATTCTTTATATGTTATTTATGGTGAAAATAAGTATTCGTTGTTTTAACAACCGGAGAAACTCCGAACGTATTTGTGATTTATGGTCATGACTAATGCTAATAAATCTGATATTAATTATGTTTAATTATTATTAAATATTAACTTTAAATATAATCTAATAGAAAATAAATACTTTAATATAATTTTAAAGTTTTATTTATCAATTAGAAGCCTCTTCTTTCTTTTTATGTATTTCTTGTTTTTGTTGTAATTAAACTCGCAGTAAATTGCCTATCGCTACAGTCCCTGAAGGAAGTCTTAGTGATAAGATCTGACAGCCCAAATGTAAATAGTGATATTTCTTTGCCAGAAGTTGAATGCACTTTAGTTGCCTGCAAGCTTTACTATTTGTTTTCAGGCAATGCTCAATATAAACTCCGATCTTGCGCGTAAACTAGGTTTTTCATTAACCATAACCACATTTGCTGCGACAAATGTCAGAAAATCATTTCTGTATTTAAAGTTTTTTAAAAATTTGCTGCAATAAATGTAATTTCTATAGTTAAACTTGATGTTCAGTTATTGGAAACATTGGTTTTAATTTTTTTTAACGATATAGGTGGACGGTTATAATAGCATGATATACAAAATATTTAAGCGATCTAGGCCTCACTCAGCTTCTGTGAGGGCCTGCTTGCTTGAACTAAGTTATATAGGTATGCTTAATGAAATACCGATACTTTACACACCACAAAGCTTTGAAAATATTTGAAGACAGCAAAGAATTTTTACTAATAAAAAATGAATCACTATTTTAGTTTCTAATATAACCCATGAAAAATTTAAGCTTTTTAGACGCACTATTAAGCAATAATAATAGCATCAATTCAATTCCTTCTGGACCACGTCAGTTTTTTTACCAACTTTACGCACACGCAATCCTAGCACACGAAAACCCATCATCACCAACCTGTCCATTTTGGTCTCCAAACCATATCTTAAAGCATAAGTGGACGTTCTGCTCTTAAATCCGTTCTTAAGTCATAAGCGGATGTTCCGCTCTTATCCAAATCTTCTTAATAATAAAGGTACTCACAACGGATTTCATAATCATCAGCGCAATATTTAATCCGAAACTAAGTCGTGTCAGGCAATACCTTTTGTTTTGAAATACCACAGTTTGGAACGGCCAGAGGGATTTCTCAGTTTTTAATTGGAAATAAGTCTTGCACAAATCAGTAATCACTGGTTTGTTACCCATTCTTCTCCATTCTCTAAGTTTTTCATCACACATCTACATCTCTTGTATATGCCTCAATAAAGTCACAGGCATCTCTCCAGTTCAGAACATGTCGGATTTGTTTCGCTGAATAACAGACATTAAGGGAGTTTGCCCTTGGATGGTCCCATCTCAATTTTGTCATACTCTTTTAATTACTTTCGGTTGATCCTGCAGTTCGTTTTCATAGCCTGCTTTAGCGCATCTTGGTATTCTGTACCATGCAACTTTGTTAAACAACCGGTTGGGGCCTTCTCCATCTCTCCTTTTCCATTTGACTTACCATTCAACACCATCAAAGACTGCTTTATGATCTTTCTTTTGAATTTCAATTTTATTGACTTTATCCTTGTTCAATACAGCTGTCCCACAAAAGCTCAACCTAAACTTTGTTTTTCTCAACGAACATATGGAAAGTCCTCCTATTAACTTAATAGAACTAATTCCGAACATCATACCAACTCCAAATTGTTGGAAATCCACACAGACAGCTTCATCACATACTTTAATGCCATCAACTTCAAGAGCTACGATCGCTAATCCAATTCACTGATGAACCTTTCCAACTAACGTTACTACCGCCAGAGAGTTTAAGCATTTACGTTAGTTCTCGGACAGAAAATTTTAATTTAAGATTGTCTTTGAACATCCCGTGTCTACTATAGCTGTTGCTAACATACCATCAACTTTTAAATGAATAATAGATAATGCGAAGTAGCAAAGATTCCTCGCTCCTGCACTCGTTTCCCTGCAACTTCAAACATTTTGATGCAACATGTCTTTCAGTACCACATTTAAAACATCGAAAGATCTTCGGATAGAAGTTCTTTGCAGGTGAAAAGTTCCTTGCAGTTAATACACACTACAGATATTTTTGCAGCATGGTGTCGAGATACAGTTCCAACAGCATCACTATCAGTCATATCTATACGGTTTAACGCAGCTCTTACTTTGGGTAACATAATATTAGTCGGATCCATTACGGCTCTAAATCTTGATGATTAAATTTACGAAAAACGCCAAAACCACAGACTATTTAGAAATATAGGCCGATCGTCTTAAGTCAGCCAAAAACACGTTAGCATTCTCTCCAACACTTACTCTTCCTTTTGTGATTAGCTCGTATGCAAAGTAGGCATCTACAGAAAAAGTTTCTAATAACGCACGCTCTTTTATCTTTCGCGGTCAAAGCATCGTATACTGAGGCAGTTTTTCTGAGAAGAATCGGAAAATGTAGTTCAAGACTTAGATTCTGAATTTCAGCATTCACTTTTGTTCGTTATATCCAAACCGTAGCATCCGAAGTACCATAATAAGACATATAAATTATGGAATATATATCATATTCAGGTTTCGCTATTTTTGATTATAGTAAGAAAACAATGTATGAATTTCATTACGGTTATATGAAGAAAAAATATGAAGAAAAAATAAGAAGAAAAAATAAGAAGAAAAAGAAGAACTACTGTATACACAGATAGTTTATTTACAAAATAGAGGCTGAAACTTTTACAAAGATATTTCTCCAGGTGTTGAAGCGAGTTTGAAGCAAAATTATCCAACTGGCATTAAAACTGGATGTAATAAAATGGTTATTGGAATGTTTAAACCTGAAGAGAAAAGGTAAAATTATTAAAGAAATTATTTGTCAAATATCAATCCAAATGTATAATGGAAATGTGGATAAAAAGTGTAAATTTGTAACAAAAAAAAAAAAAAAAAAAGCATTACATTTGATAACTATGAAAGCTGTTTGTTTAATAAGATAAATAGTCTTACCGACGAATGTTATTCTTAGTCGTATGCATAAAATAAATACTGAAGAGGTATATAAATTGGCTTTGAGCTTTGATGGTGATAAAAAAATTATTTTGTATGACGGTATAAATACACTAGGATATGGACATCACAGCTCTTAAAGTACAGTTCAATCAAGCACGCTCGACAAGTAGAAGATATAAAAATATATATATACACTTTCCAAAAGTAGTCATAAAAAAATATGAAAAGAGAAAGATGTAAAGTATATGGTAGTATAAAAAATAGATATGTTGGCGCTTCGCCAAATCTTTAATTCTTCTTTAGTTAAAGCTACTGTAAATGAATCAAAGTCTAAAGGCGGATCTACATTAAACTCTCTTGTTAATATGCTACCGTTTAAAATACATTTACCCGGCCATAGCTTCACTAAATGAAAAATTGAATGAGGATCTTACACCAAAAGAATGGAGTAAACCCAAAGATAGAGTTGATAATTCTGCATATCATTATGATGTATGCTATCTACTGAATAAAGACACATCTGCTGGCAATAATGCATGTGATAAATGCTGGGAAAAAATGGATATTATTGATAATCCTTCGGTTAGAGAAAAATCATATAAGTCTAGTTTTGGAAAGATTATTGGAACAAAGATGAAAGAAAGAATAGGTATGAATATATCTTCAAAAAAAGAAAAAAATAATAATGTTAGAGCTTCGCTCCGTCGATCCTTCGGATTTAAACTCCATGTCTCAATTGACTGATGAATTACATAAACAAGTATTAAAAAATTGTGCAAAGAGAAAAGTTATTGCTCATAGTATAAAAGCAATATGGGCTGCAGATCTTGTAGACATGCAAGCATGCTTCAAATTTAACAAAAGCATAAAATATTGTCTTGTTGATGTAAAATTTTTCCAGGACCAAAAACCTCAACTAATATAAGCGCCTACTAGTTTTCTTCGAGCTAATTTGCCTGTTGAGTGAAGAAATAAAATGGAAGAAAATAATCATTTCTGAAAGCAATTAATAAACTTCGGCGATCCAGATTTTGAAATTCTTTTTTTTTTTTTTTTTTCTTTGAGTAGTTAATTTAGCATTTGCTTCTTTAAAATTTTAACTTAATCTAAGAATAACTCCAAGATTTCTAAGAATATGTGGGCCCCTGATCCTCCCTCAAAAAATCAACTTTAGCGTCGTATATCTCTAAAGTTGAAAAAATTACTTTGTAAATTGAATTTGTAAATGTTTCAGTTTTCATAAACAGCGCTATTTGTTTCTGTATTGAGATAAAATAATTTACAGGTGATGTCAAAATATTATAGAAAGACATTATCTTTCATATTTATTTGAAATAAAAAGTTCATTCCTTCTTTAAACAAAACCATTTGAAATAAACTTTCTATTATTGTTAACAAAGAAATAGTAGAAAATGGTCCTTATTCGCCTGTTTACATGTTTATGAGATGTAAGTTTCATGTGATTACTTGGGGTTTTTCTTCAATTGAAAAGTTTTGAGATCCAGTCTAAATGTCTAAATATTTGACGTTAAAAAATATATACAGTGTCGACAAAATAAATAGCACAGATTGATGTTCAATATGTAATGATATATTTTTCAGAGATCTGAGTTTTTGAGTTCTAAACTTTTTCGGCCAAATAAAATATTATTTTTAGAAGATAACATTACTAAGTAAGAAAAGAGAGTAACTTAGTTAAAAAAAAAATACAATCATATAAATGATTTAGAAGTACAGAATAAGGGGGCAATTTAAATAGCACACCCTGTACGAAATTATCATTTCGTCCTTTTGCTACCAAAATCATGGAGGTTCTTTGTATAAATAGGTAAGAAAACTTTATTGGAGGTTAGTTAACATTTATCGGGGTATCCTTTTGAGTCAATAATTGCTTGACAACGACAGGCCCTTGATGAAATCAATTTTTGGCATCGTTTAAGCGTAATAGCGTCCCAAGCACCCTTTATTTCAATCCAAAGTCGGTCTAAATTTGTTGCAGTTGACCGGTTTATGTTTCTGTCAACTTCCTCCCACAGATTTTCTATCGGATTTAGGTCTGGTGATTGTGCGGGCCACTCCAAAACATCAATCTTGTTAGCGTTAAACCACATTTTAACATTTTTGTCAGTGTGCTTAGGGTTGTTGTCTGGTTGGAATTTCCAAACAAAAGGGAGATTTTCCACGGCATATGGCAGCATGACGCTTTCTAGTATTTATTTGTACATATGTTGATCAATTGTCTCTTGAATTCTATGTAACTGGCCTACACCACACCATGAAAAGCTACCCCAAACTATCCCATTGCCACCACCATGTTTTACGGTCTTAAGAGAATACCGAGGGCTGAGTTCTTGGTTTTGGGGACGACGAACATATTGTTTTCCGTCGGATCCAATGCGATTAAACTTAAACTTGTCATTGCAAAGCACATTTTGCCAAAAACGTAAATCCTTGTGAATGTGCTGTTTTGCAAACTTCAAACGGCTGACGAGATTCCGTTTTTAGACAAATGGTTTTTTTTCGGGCAACCCTTCCAAATAGCTCATTTTCGCGTTACCAACTTTTAACAGTGCTGAAAGACAGATTGAGTTTTAAATTTTGAGCAATTTGTTCTTTAGTTTTTGGTGCGCCAATAAAAGGACTCAGGCTGCATCTTCTCTTGGGGTTGTTTTTCGTTTGCAAGACTTGCGTTTTTTGTTGCTTAATGAACCAGTATCATTAAATAGATTAATAACATTAATAACTTTCTTACGAGAACAACCCAGTCTTCGAGCTATTTCAGAATTGTTTGTTCCTAGATCTCGAAATGCCTGTTCTTGTCCTCGAAACACATCTGTTCCATGTTTAAAATGACCGCTAAAAGGTAAACACGGCTATAAATGAGTAATTCCGTTCCAAAAGGTGAACATTGTTGATGCTATAAAAAATAACAGCAATTGCTATAAATACAAAAAAGTTGGTATCAAAAAGTAAAACCAACTGGTCATGAAAGTGTGCTATTTTTATTGTCGCCACTGTATATAAACACATAAAAAAAATCATATATGAACATATCATGACTTTCTTTATCGTTAATTAAGACTATTGTATGATCCATAAAAAAATTCAACTTTTTAGATGCACTTCTAAGCCCTTGCACTTTAGGTTTGAAATTCTACAACAACGTCATTTAGAGAAGTGTCCAGAGGAAGAACAGAGGTGCTAACTGATATTAAATTTTCAACCTGTAGAAGTGTTTTGAAGTACTACCATTATAGGCTTCTTACGAAGCATAACCAATATTGGATTCTATTACTGTGAGTTACACGATAAAGTTTAAGCTGCACGAAAGAATGTGAGTGTTTAAATAAAAAATAAGTCTGTGTTCTTAACCAAGTGAAGAAATTCTGGTTGAAAACAGGGGTTCTTTTGCACATCCAAGATCAAGCAATTATAAATTATCATAAATATTAACGGAGATTATTACTTATAGAACCTTTCACGGAACAGTTTGCAGAGGCTATTTTGATTTAGAACTGTTTTGAAACTAAAGATTTGGTAGCAAAATGTAGAAATCAAATTCCTGTAATACTTCCCACAATTCATTCAAATTTTTTGGTTTACAATTTTTGCGTTCCTTTTGAAGTTATTCCAAATCCCCTTAACATGATGTTGCTATCTCCGTATTTTACAGAGATGGCAACATCACGGTAAGGGCATTTTTATATTTTCTCCGCCTTTAGTGTGTATCCAGAACTCAACAGTTGCTTTGGTGGACTTCACACAAGATCTTTGCCTACTAAGTTTTAACTATTCACTCCACATAATACTTTTCCAAAATTAAATATCTTCATTAAGAACGGGTAGTTCCGTAGGACGATGAAATTACGTTATTACGAGAAGCTGCGATAAGTCATAATATTTTTTCCAAATAAGTAAAAATTACAAAGTCAGTCTTAATTTTCATATTGTATTTTTTCTATTTTTTTTTCGTCAGTTAACATTCAAATTTGTAAACATTCTAGCATTTAAAAATAATTTTACAGAAGATTTCTCAAGTTTTGATTAAATAATAGTTTGGTGTCCACCCACGCAAATAAAAGTTAGTTAAATTTTGTCACAATTTAATTATTTGAGTGGGCGGACCACCAAACTATCACTCAATTAAAATTTTTGTAAACATCTGTGATAAAAAAAAGTCGTTGTGTACCAATCGACTGAAAAGACATCGTTTTTAAAATGAATAAAGATGGAAAACCTAATCAATCAAGCAAAGACAGTAAACCCAGTTTTTACTGTTGAACTTTAAGAAAACTTTCAAAGCAAGACCCTAGCCTTGAGGCTGATCATTTCTTGTTTACGTGTTAAAAATTTATCTGTTAACGACCTCTTATGACCTCTTACATATTGAAGTTACGCCAGGCTTTTCGTAATTCTGCTATTTTTACTTAAAAGTTTTATGTCTTACAAAAATGTTAAGAATTTAAATTTCTTAACTGCAACTCTTCGTAACTCGGGATTTTTTTTATAATATAGGTGTCTGAAGAAAACTCAATGATATTTCAATTTATATACTGCTTGATAAAACTCAGGTGCCATGGTTTTGCATGGTGTTTCATGTGTCAGTTAAAATACCACGGGATTTCAAAAAACCAAAGGATTCTGTAAAGAAACAGTAAAAACAACAGATTGTATTTCAATTTACATTTCGCCACCATGGAAACCCATGAATCATGATTTATCCATGAAAAAACTATGACCCATGTTGTTCCAAATACCAATTGAAATTCTATGGGTTTTTTCATAGTTTTCCCATGGAAATTTTCTTCAATCCTTTCACTAAAAGTAAGTTCTACTTCGATGTTGTTAACATGATAAATATTACCTAACAACCTAACGTTCTTCGATATTATTAACATAATACATGCTATCTTACATACCTAACGTTCTTCGATTTTGTTAACATAATAAAGTTTTTACAAGACTCAATCATGTTACTTATTCGAACGAAAAAAAGTGCGAGACAGCCGAAACACCAGGGGGTCACTACTATAAAACTCATTCCAATCGGAATTAAAAAATCGTAATATCGATTTTTGTAATTCCGATCTAGCAGATTCCTACATTCATATGTTTTCAGGGTTTTAAGACGTTCTTTATCAATTTACAAGGCCAGCTAATGAATGTTTCATTAAACAAATTGTTTCACCATTAAATAGTTATAAGTAATTTTTTAACTGCATTTTATGTGACAAACCACAAAGGCAATAATAACATATCATAGAATTTCCAAAAAAAAATTATTTTTTCTAAGGAATAACAAAGACAGGCACAAAGCAGAAATTTTATTCAGTAATTTTAAAGAAATGAAATTACTTATGTCATGTTACATAATTTTCATCACAGTAAATCAAAGTTATCCTTTATTGTTATTGTTGCCTCTCTGTGTTGACCCTATACATAATATCATTTCCACATCTAGGATATTATATCTAACATGCTTTTAACATTTTCTATCCAAGGGGACAGAAAAAGATGCCTAATCAGTTGGAGTGTATTTGTGTTTGTCACAAAAAATTCTTTTGGTAGACTGGATAAGACAATGCAAAGAAGCTTTTTAATAAGAAGATTTGGTGTCAAGTTCGCAGATGGCTCAAAAACAGCAAAGTTTATTAATCTTGAAAAAACCTGGGCTTTTTATTCTAAAGCAGTTACAAACTCCCCATTCCAAACATCTACTACCTAAGACATGCAACACTATCTTCTTTTGCAAAAGTGTTCTAAACATACTTTAAAAGTTAGATAACCAAATTTTATTCACATTAGATATTAGCTTGGTTTGTCAGAAGCAGGATCCATTTTGACTAAACAAAATGTATAGGTCCTAAAATGCTAGTCATCATAATCCCTTAAAAGGAAGACTTTTCCACTTCTACTCTATAAATAACAATACATAACTTTAAAGAGCATCAAAAAGCATCATAAAAATCGTTCAAGCAAACTAAATTTGAACAACTCAATTCTAACTATTTAAATTTTTTTAGTAGAGATTAAAGTAATAATCAAGCTTGCTCTAACCAACCTGACAATTGTTTGTTGTCTCCCCAAAGGATTAGTTCTCTTTTTTATCATTTAGTGTAAGTTTGTAGGAGAGAGAGAAAGAGAGAGTCAGTGGTTATCATATCATTAATAATTTTACTTTATAAAAAGTATTGCTATATGCAATATTTTAGTATAGTAAAAGCGACTTATTGCCCAAGGTGTAAATGATGCCTTATGTAGATGGTGCAGGATACTGCAATATAGCAATATCATAGTATAGGATGTCATCAATGTTGTAAAATGTTACAAACTTAAAATGTATTATTTAACTATGTAGGACTTCTGTGACAATATCAAACAAGCGATTACAATGGTGACAGGTTCTAATCAAAGTGGTATGGTTTGTCAAAAGCTAATAACACTGGATGAGATTGTTTTTGACATTTGACTCAAATTGTTTAATAGAATGTAGTACAACAATTCTAGAATCAAATTCTGAGTTTTTATACTGCAATACAAAGAAATCTAAATAAAAGTATTTGTAATTGGCAAAGCAGTTTCTTTCATCATTAGTGATACTAAACTTAATAGTCTCTTTTTTGAAAATAGCATTTAATCACTAACTTGGTGTTTGATATTTGGGGAGAAATTCAAGTGAAAATACAGTTTGGTTTGAAAAAAGTTAGAAATTTGATCGAACTTCAAATTCATATTTTAAATATCTTACCGACTGTTGATTATCTATTGTCGAGGTAGGCTGTGAAAAATAAAGAAATGTGGAACTTATCATTTCTGATTTCTAATTTTGTTTTTAAAACACGAAGCTGTTTTAAAAAAAAAGATAGCTCAAATTATCGGATTTACGATTTCCGCTGCACAAAGATCGCGTAAATTTTTATCGGGTTTTAACGCTTATATTAGCAAAAATTACGAAAAAATGCTTATACTAGCAGTACGCACATTTCAGCGGGTTTCAGATGAAATGATTATGAATTTCGACTGGAATGAGTTTTATAGTAGTAATAGAAGCATTATCTCTTAAGGGTTGTAAATAACAAAATATTTCATTTTAAAAAAAAATTACTTTCTACT
Organism: Hydra viridissima; assembly: GCF_058129835.1. Classification (NCBI taxonomy): domain Eukaryota; kingdom Metazoa; phylum Cnidaria; class Hydrozoa; order Anthoathecata; family Hydridae; genus Hydra; species Hydra viridissima. The sequence goes on from NW_028324309.1 coordinate 5,659,509, forward strand.
ACTTTTTTTTCCAGTAGACAACAGCTAAAAAAAAATTGCATTTAAAGAGACTTAATAAAATTAGATATACTGAAATGATTACAAAAGATAAGTAGTTAAAATGATGTTACGAAATATTCGTTCATAAGCAACTTTTTTAAAAACTATACTTGCATTACTGACAATGAACCGAACATAAATTATTTGTTATAACTTTATTTATGACAGAAGTCAAAACTTTACGTCGCATGTTCATTTACTTACTTTCAGTTGTAGCAAATGAACATGCGACGTAAATTTTCTAGTTTATGCCGCAATATTATATCATTTTTATAACTGTTATTAATGTTTCGGGCAGAATCCTAAACATTTCCATATATCTAAATTTTTTAGCTTATATCTTACTAAGTGACTATCATCATTATCATTGGTAAATAACTTTTATCTTTGGTGGCTTGCGGGAATCGTTTACGCTGTATTCACAGAGTGGATCATGCTATGTTGAGGGAACTTCATACAGCTTTCAGAGTTATGCTTCAGAGAATAGCTTGTTGAAGAAATTTACCTTTTTCATTTGCAACTGTAGGCTACTTGTTCGTTCCGATGTTGCTTCCAACATATTCCAGCTAAAAATTTGCGTTTGCCGGACCTTAATGTGAAACATATTGTTGGAGAAGGTTGGAAGGTTGCATAATTTGAACCACTTTCTTTTTTTTTTAAAGCTCTCATGGCGTACAATTATGTTTAAGTAGATTATTTTTTAGTTGTAATATACTTCTTACATACAGATAAAGATAATACCTGAAATTGATAGTGGTAGATTTATTAGTGATTTTTAATACAGACCAATCGTAAAAGCTTTCGATAACGATGATATAACTAAAGAGCACACACGTGTATTTTTAAAATTTTACATTAAATATATCATAACATTTAAGTGTAATGATAAATGTAACATTAAATTTCCATTTAATGGAAAGGGGTTTTCTTCATTGGTTTTATTAGCTAAATAAACTGACCATTAAAACATTTTTACCTATGTTTTTTAATATTTTTTTAGATCTAAAGAAAAAAGTAGCTCTCTCATGAAAGCATCCGCTTGTTTTCCCTTTCTCTTACACATCAATTAGAATTATAACAAATCAAATAAAGTTGTATTATAGCTGTTGCGTAGACCCTAATATATACATGATATATGTTGCGTAGATATATACATCAATCGTTTCTCACAGAACTTTACTTAACAAAAAAAAAAAAACTGATTCGAGAAACAACAAAATCTCTTCAAGAAAAATCTAATTTAATCAAAGACAAATCTAATCATACTAGAAATTTCCGAAAGAAAAAAACGTCTTAAACTTCCTTTGCAAAGTTCACAAACAACTGTTCCATACAAGGAAAATTTCGGGAGAACTGAATGATCATTTCGGAAGAACCGAATGGGTCCCAGGCTTTTGTAAATTAAACAAAAACACAATGATTTGAGGCAACCAGCAAAATGTTATCTTTAAATACATGCAAGATTTAAATCCAGCAAAAAAAGCATAAACTTAACTTTTACACTACATTAAAAAAGCAACCATTTTTTAGAATTAACATACAAAACACATTTTGCCGTCAACACATTTTGCTCGCAACATATTTTGCTTGCAACGCATTTAGACTTGCAAAGCATTTTGTTCGCAACACATTTTTCTTGCAGAATTAATTTAATTGCAGGTGAAACTAGAGATTTTGGAAAACAAATTGTCAGTGTCTTGTTAAGTGTATTAACTTTTTCAAACCATCAGGTACACTGTTGAAGAGCATGAGTCAGTAAACATTTTATAGAAGGAAACAGCAGTCTGAAAAAGTCTAAAGCGTTACCGACGAATCTAAAATACAACGTGGTAGTCCGCTGATTTCTTGGTACTGTCTGACGAACTGGAAGTGAGAAACAAGTTGAACATTTTGCGCTGAACTTTTAAAAATGTAAAGAAACTGTCGAAATTTAAATCATTATATTTCAATTAGCGCTCATTTTTTGTAAAGGCTTTTTATGAGCAATTTCTTGCACAGTTTCTTGTGCAATTTTGATATGAGAGTTAAAGATTTAAAAAAAAAAAAACATGGTTAAATTTCTTTTAACTCATTAAGATTTCTTTTGCCGCTGTCTATAATAGGAAAAGTGTGTACAAACGTTTGACTTAAAAAAAATGTAAATTTTTAAATTAACAAAACCACAATACTAAAGTTCTTAAAACTGTAAATATGTGAACAAGATTTATTCATATCACATTTCTTGAATAACAGCTGAACAGAATTGTGATCAGGGTGCTGCGTTTCTTTAATGAAAAAGCCGATTAGAAAATATTGGTCGATAAAATCTCTAAAAATGCGTCATGGTTTTTTTATTGTGTACTCAGATTTCAAGTGGTAAAACAAAATAAGACGTGTTAATTAAAAACGACGAGTTAAACGAAATTTAAAAGTATCAGCTGGCTAAACGAGCTAATCAAATAACAACAGAAAATATTTAACTATTACATCTACAATTTGATTGATTCTTAACATTAAACGAGCCAAATTACAACAGATCAACAGGAAGGAAAATGAGAACTCTTTATCTCATTTTTTTGCTTGAATATTTGCTATGCAACGTAATAAAGTTGTTTTTTAAACTTTTTTTGCTTTTTCAAATAAATTTACTATTGTTTCAACTTTCTTTTGCAATTTATGGCCATATTCTCTAACACGTCTGAAATTTGACTTTTATTACTGTGTTATTACAATGTATCTCCCTCCCTTCAGGGTTTATTAAATTTAACATGGTTGAAACTATTCAACCAAAATAATAGCAAAGCAACTCAAGAGAAAAAACAATTGGTTCCAGAAAAATATACGTTTGATTACATCACTGGTGTAGAAGATGATTCTATTTATCTCGCACCGATTAGCAGACTTTAAGAGACTATGATCATAGGAAATAACAAACTTTTTAAAGAAATTTGCTAACTGTCATCTGTCTTATAATGTCCGTCAAATGATATCATTTTTTTCTGGCATTTTCAACGTTATTATAATTACTCTCTATATTATATTTTATTTATTCAACATTTATTTTAGTTCTTCGATTTTATAATAATCTCAAATTTTTAATCTATTGTGCTCTAAAACATGCAAACTTGAAAAAGAGCTTTTTAAAGAGTGACGATTCACATATGCATAAAGTTTAAGATTTGGCCAAGAGTATGAGCTTATATCTGGGGTATTTTCAGAATTGACTCTGATAGTTTTAGAACTGAAATTAGAATAATCTATGAACATAAATCAGTCAGTTAACTTTGAGTAAAGTTAAAAAGATAGAAATTTAATTTTATCAAAGCTTTCAAAAGAAGTTTACCTGGTAAAAGGGTTTCACAACGCAATGGAATAAAGTTCCTGTGGTCATGAGCTAAATTTTCTTAGGCATAAAGTATGAGATTTAAGCAAGAGCATGAGATTATAACCAGGCAGTATTGACCTAGATAAATTTTGAACTAAAATCAGAATATGTTATATACGAATATATGATATATATGAATAGCTCATGAACATAAATCAGTCATTTAAGTTTATACATTAAGATACTTTTCAAAAGGAGTAACTGAGTAAAGTTAAAAAGATATAAGTTTAATTTTAGCAAAATAAACTTTCAAAGGAAGTTTGACCGACGCAGTGGAATAAAATTCCGAATACTAGTTTTGCAAGACTTTTATGCTGATAAAATACGATATCAATGTTAACTTTTTAATAATGTTGCTGATAACTTTATTGTTAAATTGATGAACGTGACATCTCTGCCATTGATTTGACATTTACTTTATTAGTTGAGAATGTCTAACGCATGAACAACTAACTTTTAAGTACACTAATGAAGTTGACACTTTTCAATATATCTAAGGAAAAAAAGTTTGTTTATAAGAATTGCAGATATTCTGGCATGAAACTATCGGGGTTCTCGTAACATTCCATCAATAGGTCATTACAGGAGGGGGTAAGTGGTTGCAACATTCTTTTATTGTAAAGTTTCTTTTTTCATAAAAACTCAATTTTTATGTGCACAGTTTTCAGGTTGCCAAACAATATGTAATTGTGAAACTCACATGAATCAAAATTAAAATACATTTATTTCAGCTGAGCAAACGAATGCAAGCTTGTTCTTTAATTCGGGGTATTTAAAGATTTCTTTCTAGTTTCATTAATTCAGTTCGCTTTATTGGGAACGCTAGTACCTAGCAAAAAAATAAAATGTTGCGATTTGTATTTTTAGTGACTGTCATGGTGATCACTGTCGAAGCATGGAATCGGGCAATGGAAAGTGAGTGTAGTCATTTCAGATTAAAAGTGTTCATTTCATAATCTAAGTACTCATATGGAAAAGCATAAATATATATGCGTTTGATTTCAGACCCTAAACTGTATCAGGGAGATATTCAGCTTTCACCAGCAGAAGAATTTCGGTTGCAAAACAAAATGAGCCCATTTGGATCGATCAAAGATAAAAGATGGACAAACAAAATAGTTCCATACGTAATCGACAACACAATTGGTTTGTAAAATCTATATTATTTTGTAACAAGAATTTTGTGTGTATATATATATATATATATATATATATATATATATATATATATATATATATATATATATATATATATATATATATATATATATATTAAATGTATGTATGTATGTATGTATGTATGTATGTATGTATGTATGTATGTATGTATGTATGTATGTATGTATGTATGTATGTATGTATGTATGTATGTATGTATGTATGTATGTATGTATGTATGTATGTATGTATGTATGTATGTATGTATGTATGTATGTATGTATGTATGTATGTATGTATGTATGTATGTATGTATGTATGTATGTATGTATGTATGTATGTATGTATGTATGTCTTTATATTTATATAAACAGACCAAAAAACCCGTCAAGCTATTAACGACGCTATTGCTGACTATCACACTTATACTTGTTTGAGATTTGTTCCAAGAATTAGCCAACCAAATTACATTAGATTTACAAAGGGAAACGGGTTTGTAAACTTTTTCAGCTTTTAACTTTTACAGTTCATGTTCATTTCTTTTTTTTTTTTAGAGTCAGAAATGTCATTGATTTTCATCTCATTTTAACTTTTCAAATTTTTTAGTACTAATGTGTAACAAAATCTTTTTTCAGATGTAATTCACCCGTGGGAATGAGTGGCGGTGTGAACGTTGTTTCACTCGGTGAAAATTGTGGAGATAAAGGAACTGCTTTGCACGAAATCGGCCACAGTATCGGTAAGTATTAGTAAGAAAAATATAAACTTAACTACAGTTAAAAAAGTCAAAACTTTTTACAACGCGCTTGTAATTAAAATACTCTTTATCGCCAAAAATCTGAATTCTGTTTAGGATTACATCATGAACAATCACGTCCAGATAGAGGAAGATTCGTTAGAATTAATTTAAACAACATAGATCCAAGTAAGCTTAAACTCCAATTGTTGTGTTAAACAGTTTTCATTCACTTTTTAGTTAAAATAGTTTAAACTCCATTTTAACTAAAAAAGCTTAAACTCCAATTAACCTTTTGTGAGTTTGTGTGAAAGAAGTGTGGGAATAGGTGAGCAAGTGTGAGGAATCTTAAATGATGCATGTGGGAAAGGGTAAAAGAAGGTTTCGGGGTGTGGGTTAAATAGAATGAGTACGAAGGTTGGAGTTAATATTAAGGATCTGGGGACTATTTGGTTATTTTAGTTGGAACGGCAAGAATTATTAGTTGTTCTTCCTCAGTAAATTCTAACTGCAGTGGTTCTCAATATAGTGTTCTTCTTAACATTTAATGGCGGTTAACACTTTTTATTGATTGTTGAATTCAATAATAAATAAAAAGTGTTAACCGCCATAGCTTGTTAAAAAGAAAATTATATTGAGAACCATTGGAGTTACATATGACGTCATAATATGTTGATAAATTAAAACAACATTTTTTAATCCTAGATTCTGTGTATTTATACTCAATTGTTTTTATAAATTTCATCTCTTCTGCTTTTTTAGCTCTTCTTTAAACAAATCACTCTTTCTACTTTTTGTCAAAAATGTCAGAGCTTTTAATGGCTTTTCTTTAACAAATTTTCTTCTCCCTTCTGTTTTATTTTAAAAATTAGTATTTCTTTTTAATTTTAAAAACCAAGTGAATGGAGTAAAGAGATAACTAGACCAACAAATCGCCAATTTAAGTGGATCTTCAAAATACGATCAACAAAAAGTAATGCATGAGAAACCTAGAAAGCTAGTTTGATGATTTAAGATATCACCGAACTCTTGTAAAGTTATTAGATTTTAAAGTATTTTTTTTTATTACAGAGTATAATGCAGCTTTTAACTTCGACATTGCCAAAGATGTAGATTCTTTAAACACAGAGTACGATCTCCGTTCAATGATGCATTACAGGTACTCTAAAAACTCCTCTTTTTTTTCATGCAAACACGTTTCAGTCTAAAAGCCCAATAAAAATTTTTTTTTTTTAGTTCGGAAGCATTCGCAAAGCCAGGTCTGCAAACCATTACGACAGTGGATCCTAAAAATATGAAATACATTGAAACATTTAACCAAATTATAGGCTTTAGTGTTATTGATGTTCAGCAAATTAGACTGATGTACAACTGTCCAGCAGGTGCACATTTTGCAGATAAATTAACATTTAAATATTAAAATTCATTGAATTTTGAAAATTTTATTTACACCGGTTTTATGATTATTTACAGGGGGACCACTTCCAAACAACTGCATCAATATAGAGAAGGAAGCAGACTGTAATTATTGGAAGGGTCAAGGACTTTGTAACTCAAACAAAGCGTTCATGAACATGAAATGTCGTAAAGTCTGTGATGTCTGTTAAAAACAACTTTTAATGGCTGAACTTGAAATGAGAAATTTTAATTTGCTTACTAGTATGTATGTAGATACGATTTGTAGTGTAATCAGATTTTCATGAAAAGTGACCACGGAACTATTTTCTTATGTTCTCTTTGTTATTGGTTATATTACTATGGACCAAAAATTACAGAAAGTGTGATTTAATGCAATCTACTTTGTAATAACTTACTTTCTAAAACTTAAAACTTGAGTTACACTACGCTGTTTCATAAAGTTTCTTATTACGCATGTTATGAGACGTAGCATTTTAATATAAACAACAGGACCTGCAGAAGCTTTGTAAGCTGAAGTTATTTCAGCCAACGAAGCAAAAAAGAGATTGAAGCATTATTTGCACAGTGATGTTCTAATATTCCTTACAACTTTGAATAATTGAAAAAATAACTAACATTAAAAATTTTCTTTTCGTTATAGCAGAAAAAACTTTTTCTATCGCGTTTTAACTTTTCACAAGATTTTTTTGAAATCTGTTATTCAAAGCTGAACCTTTTAAGAAATTCATAGATGAAAAACACTATAAGTCAATTTTAGTCGGTTGTACGACTCATATTATTCAATATTAAGGCCAACCATATGAGTTTATCTGCGAGAATAAAAAAAAACAAAAAAATAAAATAAATTAAAGAATAGTTTTCATTTTTATCGTTTCTTTATTACACCACCGATCATGTTTCAAAAATATGAAATTTCTTTTTTAATTCTGTTTTAATTAATTTTAATGTTGTTTCGTAAAACCTTTCGATTCTCTGAACTTTATGCTTTTTTGATATACAACAGCAAATTTAATATCATTTTTCATATTGTGTTTTCTTATTGTTAGTTTGTTTTGGGGTTTGGTTGTTTAAACTTGGATTGTTGGATTGCCCTCAGTGTGTTTGTGTTTGTGTTTGTGTGTGTGTGTGTGTGTGTGTGTGTGTGTGTGTGTGTGTGTGTGTGTGTGTGTGTGTGTGTGTGTGTGTGTGTGTGTAAAATAAAATAATAAAAAAACAAACAAGTAAATTCAAGTAATTTCCCAGTAAAAACTAAAAATCAGACGCGGTAAATAAATTATTAAATAATAATTATATTATTATTGAAAAAAATTTATTGATCCAGCAAGGATCTCAGTGAATGTTGGTTGGTTGCAATCAAAACCTGTACGTTAATTAATTTTGAAGCAATGTTACGTAATTGTTAACTTAACTGTTACGTAAAAATACAAGATTGTTTTAAATACTATTGTCCGTCAAGTATTCATCCAGATGAATGGGATTTGAACGCACGACATTAGAGTAACTTTGATGATGCTGTTTTTCCTTCACAAACCAAGAAGACACTTTATATCGTATCTTCTGCAGCACTGTATGGCTTCTTCAAATTCCTTCTTTTAATCTTTTTAACTTGAACCTTCGATAAAAAAAAATGTAAACGATAAAACCAAGAACAAGCAACACATACAATCGTAGTGAGCCTAAAATATACTTCGAAAAAACTAACAGATTGCTGATCCGATGGAACATCGTATGAAGGCATCCAGGCACTCATCATACCATCTTCAGCACCAGTAATGAAATACTAAATAAAAATAAACAGGAAGTAGATTTATTAGTTAAATAAACAGGAAGTAAACACCGTTGTTTGACCTAACAAAGTCTTATGCTTTAAGAAAGTCCTAATTTAAGAAATGACAAATTTCGTATATATAAAATAAACATTTGGAGAAAGTAACTTAGTTATTTTAACTAGACATCTAGTTAGTTAGTACTTTGTTAGGTCACACCATGGTAATTGAGATAATTAACAAAAGCAAATGATTTTTTCTTTGAAAACATTTTTGTAAAAATTGTGATAAATGTAGAAAGGGTTCTTTATAAAAACTTAAATACGCATTTAAAATGTAGATTTCTGACGAACCTGCTTTGTGTAAACAATACAGCGGACAATAGAAGAATGGCCCTCTTGCAAAACTTGAAACGGTTCGATGACGTCTATATTGACGTGAAAGATCTCAACTTGTCCGCTGTAAAACATAATCTTCCATTTTAGAACAGGTACTTAGTCTATCATTAACAAAAATTTGGAAAAAAGTTACTTACCATCGTGTGCCTCCCACCAGAAACAACCGTTGTGATAGTTCGTGATAAAAACAGTCTATGACGTAATCTATTGATTTCTAAACATTTCAAGAATAATAAAGATGGTTACAAATATTTTTTATATCGCTTTTTTTTAAAAGTGTTATACAGATTATTGAAGTGAAATTGTAAAAACAGGTTGCACATTATTTTTCGAACAGAATTTTTTAAACAGAAATTTACAGCTTTTTTTCGCAAATCGCCAATTGACGTCATTAACTTTGCCTGAAAGAGAAAGAAAAAAAAAACTTATTTTAATTCTCTAATAAAACAAAAATACAATAAAACAAACCCCAAGAGTAAACAAAAAATTCATTACAGCATTTAAATGTTTTTAGTGTTTTTAGCTCACTCCTTGTGTATAATAATTTTTAAAAAACATCTTTACATACATCCATGTATTTCCAAATCTGCAATGTTTCAATGTGAGTCAAGACATACACAAACTCTGATGATGTACCAAAAAAACCAAATGTGCACTAAATGGTGCAAAATTAATTATAACTAAATCTAATTTTTAACAGTAATTATAAATTTGTGATGAAATTTATGTAGAAATTTGATAGAGAATTCATCCAAAACATCAATACAATGAACCTTTTTTTTTAATACCATGAGTTTTTAGGTAAAAAGAATTATATTGAAAAAAAGTTTAAAATAAAAATTATTACAAATTAAGGAAATTAAAATTAATATCTAAAGTTCATATTTTTCCAGTTTATGTGATAAAACAACTTTAAACAACTGAAAAATAAACTTTTGTTTAATGATTACTTATAATTGCAAGCATTTTATAAAGTTCCCAACATTACTTTACATGTACTGCGTTGCATTATTATAATCTCAAAATAATAACTGGTAACATATTCAGGAAATTTTTAAAACCAATTTGACAATCACATTCAACAAATCAAACTTTCTCCAATTTAGAGAGCAGTGATATTCATTTGGACAGCATATACAGCTCCAATCAGCCAGAGTGTAAGGTAGTCACTTAATTATCTTCTAGAGTGTGTTTGTTTTCAACTATGCAATTGGTGTTTGAAATTTTTCAGGCAATTTGTAAACCAAGATATCTGAACTACTCAAATGGTTTAATAACAAATTAACTTTTAAAGCTCAGCAATATTTTTGTTCTTATCTCTATATCTATCAGTAACATTTACTACAAACATTAATCTTTGAATGCCTAATTTAGGAAGTATCTTACATGAGGTTTGTTTATCAAAATTAAAACTTTTCTTCTTTCAAATTAACATTTAAACGACACTGACTTGAGAATAGCCAGAAAGAAAATTGACCTAAATCATAGGTATAATAATTCTGATAATTCTCATCAAAAATACTTCCGAGATCATAAATAAATCATATAAATAACTACTTCATACCAATAATCATTCTATTGACAGTTACAGATTATTTTGACCATATTAAATAAACCTTCATTGTAAGAGGTTGGAAATGTTATGCTATATGTTTCACATTCTTGAATATGTTTTTTTTAAACTTCTATTTCAATATATAAAAATCTAAACTATTATAATAAAAATAACTACTAACTTTAAATTAAATTGAAATGTCTTACCACAGATGATTCTGTATTAAGTGTCTGGGTCAATGAATCTTCTTCATCATATGTTGTTAGATCCAAAATATTAACTAAGCCATCCTTAATCCAAAGTAAACACTTATAATATCATCAGCAATCATTAAACAATTTAAAAAATTTGAAACATCTTTTGATGATAAATTGTATAAATAAAAACAAGGAATGTTCATACCGTGGAACCAACACCAACCACCTTTGGATTACTTGGATGGAAAAGAATCTAAACAAAAAAAATGTTGAAATATCTAAAGTCATTTAAAAATGAATTTAGCAAAACAAATATAAAATAAAAATGTCCACATGAGTGATGAACTCATTTGGATACTTCTTAGAAATACAAAATCTAATTTTCCTCAAGACTTTGTGTTCTAGAAGCTATTTACTTAGAGGGAGATTGTAAGAAACCATCTCTGACCTTAGTTATATCATCAGAATGAATATCTTTAAAAACAGCAAGTTTCTTGGGAATTCTTTCTTCAGAGTTTCTTATGTCCCTAATAAAATAAATTTATATGCTAAATAAAATATCTTATAAAATTAAAAAAAAAAATTTTTCATTTCCTTGATATTCTTCCATTGCAACTTGGCACGTTTTGCATGAATTAAAACTTGAAAAGTTGTGTTCTAATATTGAATAATATCCTTAATTTGAATTGGAAATTTAAATTTAATGGTGGATTAAATTTAAAACAATAAAATTTTCATTTCAATTGCATTCAAACAATAAAATTTCATGAACTTCAATTATTTATTGATTTTCATGAACTTCAATTAAATGTTTAAAAAAATTTTAACAATTGTATGTGTAACACTTCATACCATATTTCCACCATAGCTTCTTCTGATTCTTCATCTTTCTCAGTTCCTGCAACCAAAAGCGCTCCATCACAACTTATTCCAAGAGCAGAGTAACCAACCTCTGAATGACCTTATAATAAATTTATATATGCATGCATACATAAATACCATACCATACCATACCATACCATACCATACCATACCATACCATACCATACCATACCATACCATACCATAACATAACATAACATAACATAACATAACATACATATACATACGTAAATAAACATAATGATTAACATCATTACTTATAACTGAACTTTCTTTGTCAGCTTTAGCAATATTCCAGGAGCTAAAAAAATTTTATCAAAATACTTGAAATTTCTTGTGAAAGCTGAGAAAGTTATCAAATTTATTGAAACTTCAAAAAACAGAAAGTAATAAATTATTACTTTCTGTTCTTTGAAGTTTGAACTCTGTAAATGGAAGGATATTATGTCAAGTGACTAAAAAAAATTAACAAGTTACAACTCTAGTAGATCCAGTCATAATACCGAAGAGTACCATCCAGTGATGCAGACCATATAATATTAGGATATTTTTTATCAAATTGTATAGATGAAATAGTAGATGTATGTCCTAAATCAATGACCAAATACAAGAATTGCATAAAATATTATGTTAATTATTTTTTATCAAAAATCAAATCTATTTAATGTGTATATATATGTGTGTGTGTGTGTATGTATGTGTAAAATATTTGTTTGACTCAATATATCATTGGCATAGGATAAGGAGGTGGAGGGTGATAAGCCTCATATTAAATGAGGGTTCACTACTACCCCTTCCCTTCAAATCAGCTTAGCTTAGACATTCCCCCCCCCTCCCCCCCCGATGATGACAACTATGACTTTCCTATGCCACTGAGTAATATCATGAATAGTATTTTACAGTATTTTGTAAACCTGTAAGTAATTTTAACATTTAAAAATATGAGGGGATATTAATGTTATACAGCATATTAAAAAATAATTCATACAGCAGTTTTAAGATACTATGGGAAGAAAGTCACAATGCACCTCAGCTGATTGATTAGTAATTCAATGACTTAAAAACACTGAAAACCACAAAAAGTTGTGGAACCTAGAGGTTGAAAAAGAAAAACAACTTACCAAGAAGATAAACTAATTATTCATGAAGCTAAAAGGATCTGTTTATCTCCAGCAACGCCATTTAGAGTTAAATATCCTCATGTACGATTAGAGCTGAAGAATTATTATTTTCAAGATCACCTAGAAGTGTACCTTTATTTAAAAAATGACACGTAAAAGCCAGAAAAGAGTTGTGTCATAAATATTCTGCATGGACAAATAAGAAATATGGGCTTAGTTTTATGAACTGATGGTAAGCAGTTATGCAGACCACCAAATAAAGAGTTTGAACCACACTAAAAAAAACAGTAAAAATTGATGGTGGAAGCATTGTCAGGGTGGGGATGTTTCTTGCCATCTGGTATTGGTCCTATTTATTTATTAACAGACACTATGACAGCTGACATTTATGTTAATATACTTCAAGAAATAATGCTTCCATATACTGAAGATAACATGTAATTGCTTTGGATGTTTCAACAAGATAACGATCCAAAACATACAGCTTCTATTGGAAAGAGATGGTTCTGAAATAATGGTATAATATGATTGGATTTGCCAGCACAATCAGATTTAAATCCAATAGAAAATTTATGGAAAAGATGTGGTAGCAAAACTCTTTAATAAACTGAAGCTTGAAAAAATTGAATGAATTTAATGAATATGAATCTTTATAAGCAAAGCTTTATCAACAAAAAGGTAAAGGAACCTTTGATTCTATTTAATACTCTAAACTCACTTTAGAGAAAGTAAAAGATTCACAAGTACAGCAACTTTGTTTCCTACCTTTTGCTTGGTCACAAAAGCTCTTAATGATTTTTGCAATCATTTGCTTGAATTTTTAAGTTTAAGAATGCTCATCTACTGTGAAAACAACAAAATAATAAACTTTCATTTTTTTCCTTGTGTTTACATTTTTAAAAAATTTTCTTTTCACATTTTTTCTTTTGTTCCCCATGTGAGGTTAGTTTTTATTGAAATTATTACAGAGCAGTCTGCATTACGGAGCATGAAAGTTAACATTAAAATTAAATATAAATTTAGTAAAGCAAAGAGACAGAAAACAAATTAAATACACTTTTAAGAAAGAGGTTTTTTATAAAAAGTAACAACCTTGCTGAGAAAAGTTTTTTAACCAAGTTTTATTCAATCAGTCATGAAATTTACAAAAATTTTCTTCAACTAAAAGTGCTTATAACTTTGAAAATGAAAATATAGTTGTAAAACATACCATGTAAAATGCCTTCACTGCAAAATGTCTCAACGTTGTATAACTTAATGTCATGTGTGGAAGATACTAAAAAATAATAGCAATTAGTAAAATTTAATTCTTAATTTTAATTTACTTCTACTTCACTGGTACAGGAGAGTAAGCATAAAAGATAAAACTAAAATCACACAAAATGTATTAGAAAAAATTATCTCTTTCATTTTTTACTAAGGGAAAAATATTAAAACTCTTAGAAAATAGTTAGTTGGATTGCAAAGCCTTTATAGATTGATGTTTTGGGTGTTATTGATGATGATGATGATGATGATGATGATGATGATGATGATGATGATGATGATGATGATGATGATGATGATGATGATGATGATGATGACAATAAAAAATAATAAATAATAATGATAAAAAATAACAATAATAATAATAATAATAAATAATAGTGATAATAATAAATAATAATAGCAACAACAACAACAATACCAAGAATTATAATAGTGGCTTTTCAGTAATTTTATGGTTTTATAGTATTTAAGTTATCGGAACATCAATTTGCATTTTAAAATTTCCTGTATTTTTCCTGTATTATGCGAAGTGCACTTATCCGAAAAATTACTGCATTAAACTTTACACCCTTCAATAAAACATTGCCAAATTTTTGAATGTTTTGAATTTTTAAAATTTAGAAATTTTAAAATGGGTGATAACTTCACTAAATCCAGAGGTTGGTAACATAATCTGCAGACCACACTAGAAGAGAAAGAGTTACTAAAGTGGAAGTTCTATTAATTGAACCTTTTATTTGACATAATTAATCATAATTTTTTTTACAAAACCAACAATTATAATAACTTATACAACCATTCAATCTAACTTAAAACATACAAATTTATAGTACATATACTGACCAGCAACTGCAAGACGTCCCTCAGCATTTCTAGTATTGAAAAAATAAGGTATAGTTTTCAGGATTTTAGTTATTTTTCTTTTACTAAAAATATATAACAGCTTTATTCCGGCATAACTATTCAAGTACAAATAGTTTTATCTGAAATATAAATTAAAGAATAGTTTCTCACTCAATATCTTAACTTAAAAATTTTTCTTATATTTGTATTTTATATTAATGAAAGAAAACATTAACAAGGAAGAAAATGTGTGTGCCTAACTTCAGATAATTCATATTGTGATATCAGAATGAGCTCAAAGAAAGTAAGAGGACCTGCAAAGGTCCTCTAAGGTTTTAAATAAAACATTTGGAAGATTTGCTACCAACTTAAAAATAGCTAATTTAATACAAGAGTAATAAATAATTATTTAATGGACAGAAAATTGATTCTATCAATTTTGACAAAGGTCAATAGTGACTTGCAGAAACTGTGAATAGAGTTAATCCAAACCTCCCTCTGATAAAAGACAAACTATTAAAAAATATAATATCCAGAATATTTTAAAAAGTATTATCTGCTGAGAGAATTTAATGTACAAACTATAAATCCAGTATAAGCTGGCTGGAAAAGAAAATATAAAATTATACCAAGCATGAAGATTTGAAGTAAGAGATGCTACTGCAGTTGTAATAGCAATAGCTACTTTATTTGACTATGAAATAGAAACTGACTATGAACTAGAAACTAAGAAAAGAAATCTCAGATAAAAACTGAATTTAAGGTATTTTATGAACACAATTTTGTAAAGTACATTTTTTCCTGGAAATTATCTGACACAATTGAAAATGGTATATGAAGGAAAAGCTCAAAATAAATCTATGATGACTTAAAAAAACTTGAAGCTTTTTTTTTTTTTCTGATTTGGTTGTTCAACATCCTGGACTAGAGAAAAAAACACCAAACTTTCAAGACAAAACATTCATCAACAATTGAAAAGGAGTCAGTCAGAGAATATTGGGTCTTAAGTTTGGTGCAAATGAACGATTTATTTACAATTGGTCATCAAATATAAAAAATGAATATTAAATAAAGAAAACATGAAAAGACTACCAAATTACACAATTGATCAACAAATAAAAGCAAAGAAAAGAAGTATAAAACATGGTGATATATAGAACTATAAATATGATATATAAAAGTAAATGCCTAACAGGCATGTTATCACCTGTTAACTCAGGCATATTATCAACTGCAAAAATATTTTTGTATGCTATACAAACATCAAAGAAGCATGCTCAGAAAGTGATTGCTCTCTAAGAAAAGAGATATTTTTGAATAAGTTAATAGTGAGGATAGACATATCTGACCATGCTATGTCATTTTTTCGTACTTCCAATGTTAATGAGTATTTAGAAAAAAAACTTTCATTTAAGTATCATGGTGACTTTAATTATTTATTTCAGCCAGATTTAGCATGTTCTCATTACTCTAAAGATTCTCCTAATTGGATGGAAAGAATCCCACCAACTGTGTCCCAAGCACAATAAATTAAGAATCTTTGGGGACTTTTAAGTGCAAAAGGTTTTCTGTCACTTTTGAAAGATGTCAGAAAAAAATGGAGTCTATTGCAGATTATGGAGTTTATTAATGTTAAAAATAAATGATTTTTATTCAAAAATAAATCCTTTATTTATAAACAAAATATTAGAGTTTTTCTTTTTTTCAATAACTTATGCATCACCTATTAAAGGCTCTAATGGTGAACAAGTACCTTGCTAATTAATGTATGAATTTAAATTGTTTCCATAAAATCAGATATAGAAATATGTGAATCCCAATATTATATATGGTCTGAGTATGGACTAGTGTAAATTTTATGAGTATTGTGTTGGAATAACTAAAGGTTACTTTTCTATCAAGTATGCAAATAAGAAACCTTGTCCAGTCTGCCACGTATGGTGGCTAACTCTTACTTTAAGAATAATGATGGTTATACAAAAACTAAGAAAACTATACATGATTTGAACTGCATCACAAATTACATAATCCAGATTTACTGTTCTATTTGGTTTGCTCTAATTCTTTTTTTGCCTTAGGATAACTCTTAAGTTAAGAAAACTTTTTGTATGCTATGCTGCTAGATGATGAGAAAGTCCAGGGAAAAGAAGATAAGACTATCCAGGGAACTTAATCCAGATTTCAAGTCCAAAATTAAAGCTAAAGTATTTATGGCCTAGAACTTCAGAACTGATATTTAAAATGACTTAGTTGAGGTTTCTTCAATCCATATAAATAGTTGTAAAACTCATCTCTAAAAAGGTTTATAGCAGGTTTAACAGAAAAAATTTTATTCATGCTAAAAACCAGATAAGAACAGAAAATAATAGAAATGCAACAAAATCAGACTATTGTATATTTTCTTCAGAATAATTTTACAAACATATCTGAATAGTTTTAGTACTGTTTTAGGGTAGGATATACTTTAACAACTGTATTAAAAATATTTAACTTTGCTGAGTGATACACACACACACTCTTCAAAGCTCTGATATAAAAGGCTGAGGTCGACAGGTTATTCATTTGAGCTATTACTTCCATCTGTTTACCTTCTTTCAATTCTTCCCCAATTTACTTTCAAAAATATAAATTAAAACACAAGATCGCACCTCTCGAGGATTTAACATAGCTATCAATCATAAAAAAATACTTACTGGTTAGTCTGTAATGCAAAGTTAAGAACATATGCAGGTTCATCGGAAAGTGAAATGGCACAAGAACGAGCTAACTTCATTCTTGAGAATGTCATCTTGAAAAGACAGCATTAAATGAAGGGAGTAAGTTTATTCAAAAAATTATTTGACTGTGCTGTACTTCACAAAGGTGATACAAAAAGAAAACCAAAAGCAAGTATTGTGTTAAATGTGTTTATAATATTTGGTTAGTTCACATTTGCTTTCCACGTGTGCCTTGAATATTTTTCCGCTAAGATGTTTACGTGCCCGAACGTTTGAGAGCCGTTAAGCAACAATTTCAGTTCAAGTTCGTTCCATTTAAAACAAAAAGCTGAAGCGTCAGCGTTTAGTTGCTGTTCACAACGACGTCTTTTTTATGGAGATAAGGCTGATTACAACTGCCAGTAAAGCTTGTTTTTTATTTTTAGTCATAACGCCGATTATATCAAAAGCTTTCTCACCGATTACGAGAAACGTAGTGCCAAGGACACAAGCCCCACTTACAACTTCGCAATCTTCAACTTGTTACTAGTACGTGAAATCTTGAAATCTACTACCAGAACAATATGCTTGTGTTTTACTCTTTTTGGTTCAAATACGTTCCATAATAAAAACCGGTGAGACCATTTATACTTGAGCCTAAAGGAAGATCAAGTAAAGCGATATAGAAAACAAGAATACAAAACATATGATCAAAAGTGACGTAAGGAAAAAATAAATAAGAGACTAAAATAATAAACGGGACTTGTGGTTTATGAACACTGACAGAAGGTATAAATAAGTGTACTTTGTGGCTTATCGGTAATTTTACGGTTTTAATGTTTTTAGTTATCGGAACATCAATTTGCATTTAAAGTGAACTTATCCGAAAATTTACTGCATTAAACTTTACACCCTTCAAAAAAAAATTGCCAAATTGTTGAATGTTTCGGTATTTAGAAATTTTAAAATGGGTGATAACTTCACTAAATCCAGAGGTTGGTAACTTATAATCTGCGGAACACACTAGAAGAGAAAGAGTTACTAAAGTGGAAGTTCCATTACTTGAACCTTTCATTTGACATAATTAATCATAACTTTTTTTGCTTCAAAAACAAGAACTTAGAAAAAAACAGAATAAAATAAGAAAGAAATAAAGAAACTATTTATTCGTTCAACTTATGACGAACTACAAAAGTTTAAAGCACTACCATCAAATATATGAAAGTAAATTATTAGATAAAAGCTGCTAAAATCCCTATTTCGCATCTAACCAAAGCACATTACAGAAGTATTTCGTTGAAAAGTTATTCCGAGACCCGGCAACAAAACAGTAATCCAAGATTTTTAAAAGGGATGATTCTAGATGATCCAGTTACTTATTAACGTATTACCTGGAATATGTGGAATTACCACTGTGAACTGAAGTTGTTGTAAAAAATGAGCATCGGCGTTTGTTTTTTCTTTAAAAAACAAATATTAACAAATAAAATACAAACTTCTATACCAATCTTTTAAAATTTTCTGAGCATTATTTTAAAAAAAAAACTTATGCGTTTAACAAAATTTTAATGAAGCAAATTTTTTGAAGTGTCTTCAAAACATTCACAATTTCCAAAAACTTATCAAAAAAAAATCTAAAATGGCTGCAGTGACTTCAACCTCCACATATAAAAAAAAAAATCTAAATGGCTGCAGTGACTGCAACCTCCACATATAAAAAAAAATATCTAAATGGCTGCAGTGACTGCAACCTCCACATATTAAAAAAATATATATCTAAATGGCTGCAGTGACTGCAACCTCCACATATAAAAAAAAAAAATCTAAATGGCTGCAGTGACTGCAACCTCCACATATAACAAAAAAATATCTAAATGGCTGCAGTGACTGCAACCTCCACATATAACAAAAAAATATCTAAATGGCTGCAGTGACTGCAACCTCCACATATAACAAAAAAAATATCTAAATGGCTTCAGTGACTGCAACCTCCACATATAACAAAAAAGAAAGATCGAATTTTCTTTCGATTTATTTTCTAATCAAGTAAATAAATGTGCAACTAAAAATATATTTCATTTTTTTACAAGTTTTTAACAACTTTAACCAGCACCTGAAACAATTTTAATAGAATTCTTTGTGCTGCTGCAACAAGATGATCCAGTTATTTTTTCGGAACAGCGGACTGGTTGTTCCGAAACTACTATTTCCCTATTGAATTAATGCAGCAATTACGTATATTTAAAAAAAAAAAAAAACAACTTCAAGTGTTAAACATTAAAGATTGAGCCCAATTTGTTACCCAAAACTTTTAGCACCAAAATCAGTTTTTTTTCGTTAACTTTATTTAAATGTAGTGTCGATGGAACTGATCTTACTGATTTCACTATTTGTAAATTTTGCAGTCTGGGTGTTTTATCCGGACAGGATTATTTCAGATACTTTACTATTTTCATCAGCAACTTTCAGATCAACATTGCTTTTTTCAACAACAGATGACACAAATCGCTTCCGTGTTCTAATCCAAATTCTTTCTTTATCTTCAGTCTAAAGTGCAAACGTATCAAGCTCAGGTTTGAGTTTTTAAAGACATTCAAATATTGTGTGTTTTCAAACACATTCAAACATCTCGTTTTTTTCTAAGTACATTTAACAGATAAAAAAATAGATACACACTTAAACATACACGTAAGCTTACACCTCCCCATAACTGTCAAAAAAGAAATCACAACGCAAAAAAAATTCAGATCATGATAAGTTTGATAACTTTCACACAATAATTTAAAACAATATTTTAAAATAGTCATTTATAGATTATCTTTTGATCTAAATTTTAATTACGCACAATAAACTTAAATATTATAAAATTGTTAACAAATTCAAATAAACTTTTTGCTATCAATGCAACAATTTCACGTAGCAACATCGTAAGCAACATGTGTGATGTGCCCGTCAAAAACTAAAATGTAAATACATAAAATTGAAATAAGTAATTGATTACTTAATCAATTGATTAAACTACTCAATTTAAGAAGTTGACCAATTTGACCAAACAAATTACCAGGAACAATTTAAATTGACACAATGTCAATTTGCAAACTACGAACGCACAGTGAGACGCTTCCATACAAACAGGTGTCCAGAAATCAAATTCATTTTGAAAGTTAAAAGTTTTAGTGTTATTTTGAAGTGTAGGGTAGACCGGGGCACGTTGGCCTGCTTTTTTTTCTTTGATTCCTAACTTTTTCGCATTTCGTGTTTTATTTTGTTTCTTTATGGGAGAAGATTGCTAAAACTATATACAATAAAAAAATGTATTATTGAAAGCTTATATAAGTTTGTGAATACTTTTAAAATGCTTTATTTAAGGCGATGTAATCTCCTTAAATAAATAATCAAAATATCTTCGTTCTCATCTTCAATGTCATTTTCCTCATCTTTCTTGTTCGGTTTCTTTCTCTTAATTTGACAAGATTGAATCTTGTTGGTTTTAGAATAATTTGGATCACCTACTTTGGTAGAGAATAGTTTTTAAGTATGTGTTTTATTTTTTTTGTTTTAAAGCCTTTTCTTTTTTTTCTTTTGATGTCTTCTGTTCATGTTCTAAATCTTTTTTAACAAGGATATCTGTTAATATAACAGAAACTTGTTTCCAATATTTAGGCCTATTTATTCTCTGTTTCCTAGACATAGCTTTTTCAAAAGGCTTTACTTCTTCAGGATTTGGTAAAAGTTAAGGGTTAGGAGTGGCATCTGGTATTTTATTTAAATCTGGAAAATTTCCTTCCTTTGAAGTAGATACATCGGCAATCGATCTATTGAGATTTGTTTGTTTGGATGTGTTCTAATCTGCAGTGGAGAAACCAACATCAGGATCTGGTCTATCTGATATAAAAGATGGCAAAAAGTATTTTTCTGAAAAAATATCTCTGTTAAATGGATATACTCCCGTTACTTGGAAGCCACTCATTATGTTCCTTGGAGTTATAGCTTTAGGAAGTGCTGTTCTTACTCTACCTGATACATAATAGATAGTCATACGTATCACACGCATCACACTCTGAGTTAACAAACTTTTTAAAAGGACTGTAAACACTTCTATCTTATGGCTGTAGCTTATGGCTACAGTGTGCTGGAAAGGATAAAAGTGTGATCCCATTTTCTTTGTTGTCAAACAAAATAAGACAAGGACGGTTGTTTGAGCAACGTGTGTGAGTGGCAAAATGTTTAACATATTTAAGAAAATTTTTCTCTGTCATCCAGCCTAAAGAATGGTCTGATCCATCACACCCTATCAGTCCATTACGAATAAAGTGGGACTTAAAGTTAACTCTTGGAAAGATAAAATATGGGGGCACACTTTTGCCAATTGCATCAACCACCAAAGCCATGTTTGTGCTGGGTCAACCTACCCCATCGCCATGGTTAGAGTAAAAATTATTTTTTGTTAACTCATCAACAGATACTGTGTAATATTGTATGTTAAAGTAATCCTCAAACTTTAAGCTTCAAACAAGACACTTACCTATAGCACTACTGTCGAAGACTAGTGAACACAAATACATCAAACAAACTGTTAAAAATATACTTCAACTTATCCAAAATCGATAAAAACAGACAACACTGCCAATTGTACTCAGATATGTAATACTTCTGAGGAATGAGGGGAGGAGTGCTGCCGACCTTCCCCTTGGTTCCGGATCCAAGCATGAAATGGTGACAATTAAAAGGCCTCCACAAGAATTAAGTTATTTAAATGTTTAATGTCACTCATTCATTTGGCTTGGCTCCACATATTGAACAATTTTGCTTTGATTTCGTATTGGTGATCTAAGTCAAGGCTTTCAATCAATCTAGGTCATTACAAAATCAAAAGCCACTAAAACCGACTTTTCATTTGGTAGTTCCATTAGAAGCGATCCCAACTCAGCCGTTTCCGCTTCTATTTCTGCTTAAATTCTTAAAACCGATTCTTTTGACTCTTTTATCTAATCTAACCGCACTGGACGAAAAACCAGACTGGATTTTGTAATCAAAGTCTTCGACCATTTAATTATAGCGGGGTTGGCGTATGTGTTGTAAGAATGTATTTTGTTGTGTTATTTTTAATTTCATATCAACATAGGTATTTTTTATAAAATAGAATAATTAAACGTCATTTTTGTCTTTGTTTTTTTTTTTTTTTGCAGTTTTCACTGGTGTTATTGAATTTAATGTTCTGAAAAACTTCGTTGCTGTTCAGATGTAAATATCGAAGGTATGTTGAGTATTTTTTTAAATGTATTGGGCGCAGTTAAAAAACTAATTTTTTATATGTGTCAAAAATTTTATTGAAAAATATTATGTAAGACACCTAATTTTTTGTAGCAGAGTAAGTACCTAAGTTTAACATTTACCGCAATATTATTGGAAGGTTATTGGAAGGGTGGGGGTGGGGTTGGCTCACAACAATTTTCTAATAAAATGAAATAGGCCATCATTACAACTAATTTCTTTAAAAACAAGAATGAATATTATCATAATAGCTTACTAACTTGAAAAAAAATATTCATTTTTTTGTACCTGTGATTTGCTCAAATAATTCCTTAGCACATGATTATTATATTATTATGATTACAATATATACAACACTTTGCTGGCAAATATTCATCGGAAGAAATCGCAAAAAAGATTAGATAGCTTTATTAAAGACCTAAACTTGGGACCAAATGTGCGCATAACAATAACATGCAATGGTGGAGCAAACATCAAAAAATCCGGAAAGGATTGTGTTATAAATGATGCGTTCTGGTGTGTTGTTCATCAATTAAACTTGATAGTGCAAAGTACTGTACCGAAATTGAGTTGTGGAGAAATTTAAGTGATAAGATGGCAGAGCTGGTTGGCTCCTTCAATAACTCTCACAAGTCAAAGGATTTACTTATTGCCGTAGCATCCCATGATGAAAGAGGTCGCTGATCATTACTGGTTGGAAATGAATGACAGATTTCCCAAATGTGGAGCTAAAGTTTTATAATACGCATATACAAACATGTTGGGCCCGGGGCTATTTAAAAGTAGGAGGCCCCGTTTCACTAACAACGACAAAAATGAGTAAAACAAAGACTTTCTTGAAAACGCTATCACTGATATTTATACAAATTTTATATTTATTTTATTAAGTTGAGTGATTGTTTTCTGCTTTTCTTCCCCGCAAACTCTGCAATCACATCGCTGAAATCCAAAGTTTCTAATCATTTTGACTCAATAGTTAATCTTGCTATATTACTTAAACGACTATGGACCATTGTTGATCGGTGCATGTTCTTAACTCTTTTAAGAGTAGAGAATGATCTCTCAGCCTCGCAATTTGTTATGGGAATAGTTAGAAACAAGCGATATGCTATATAAACATTTGGAAATACATCAATAATATCGGTTTCAACAATCCAATTTATAACATGCAGAGGAATCAATGTGTTTCCAGTCTTAGATTTATCTTTTTTATGCAAAAAAAACTCGGAGGCTGCAACTTTAATAATGTTACAAATTGTTCTATTTCAAATATGAAACTATCTTCTAAATCATTTGAGTACACTTCTACAATTTTTTTCGTGCTAACTTGCAATTCCATGGTACTAATAGTTAACAGCTTCGATAGAAATCCAAATAACTTATTTACGTGGTTGTAACCATCACTTCTTATAGTGAATTGTGTCACAAGTTTGTCAATAATGACAAAAAATGTATTCACTCGAAACTTGTCGGATACGCTTAAAGAATCAACTTGGTTTTCTCCGTTGCTCAATTTTTTAATTAGCTTTCTTTTGTTCTTATCCGAATAGTCTTTTTCAATAAACGAGCTAAGATTTTTTGATTCATTCTCAAATCTTGTAAAGTCGTTTCGTAAGTTTTTTACAAAGTCAATTAGTGAAAGTAACATACTGCTTGCTGTATGCAAATCTAATTCAACTTTTTGAAGAAATTTGCTAACTGCATTAAACCTCTTAAGTATGTGATGCCAAAGTACACCCATGAATGCAAACTCTAGCTTAGTGAACTTATTTAATAAATACAAAGCTTCATGACGAGTATCAGATTTTTCTTCTGTATCCTCAGCTATATGACATAGCGCTGCATGAATCCCATCAAAATTTTCTACTAAACTTTTTGAAGCATCTGAGCTACATGACCATGGTGTATCTGATAGACGCTTGAGTGTAGCATGATTTCCTTTCAATAAATCCCATCTGTGTTAAAGCTACAAAAAATGAATACGAACTCTGGAGAACGCCAAAATACTTGATAGAATTGATGCACTCACTGACACTGCACTGCCCTACTAAATTTAAAGAATGTCCAGCGCAGGGGACATAAAAAGCTAATTCACTCCGCTCTTTTAAACGTGCTTGTAATCCAGAATATTTACCAGACATATTGCTTGCATTATCGTATGCCTGTCCCCGACAATTGGTTATATCAATATCATATCTTTCCAGTAGATCTAGAATTTCGTAATCAAAGATTTACCATCGTGGTTTTAAATTTGTAGAAAACAAAAAAATCGTTCATACACGTGGCCATTTAGATAATAACGAAATATCACAGAAAGTTAATCCACGTGAGAAATATCAGGAGTCGAATCTACGATAATTCCCCAGTATTTTGCTTTTTTTATTTCAGTAATAATGTGCGTTAAAACCTTTTGAGACATAATATCAATTAGCTCTTCACAAATAGCTTTAGACAAATAATTTACATTAATTTGCCTTTATTTGCAAAAGTGTCAATGTGTTGCTTTAAAACTGGATCAAATTGAGTCAACAGTTCTAACATGCCTAAGTAATTTCCGTTATTTGACGATCCTATAACTTCATTATGGCCTCGAAATGCTAAACCTCTTCCGGCTAAAAAACGAATAACCGCTAATATTCTATTTAAGATTGCAGACCAATAATTGAATATGTTCCTTGCTGTTTTCGTGGCCGAAAATAGTTTGTTTAGCTTTTTTCCAATTGCAAAAGCCACTTTTGACAAATACGTTGTCGTAATCGGTTTAAAACAACTTGCAAACATAACAAAATACATATCCAGTGGATTCAGAAAATGTGTCTGCGCAGATCTGCGCAGACAAAAATATGCGCATATCTGCGCAGACACTTTAATGGAAAAGAAAAATTTAAATTATCTGAATCAAATGTCTGAAATTATTTTTGCATAATTATCTACTTTTTACGATTTTTTCATTACTTATCTGTTTCTTTTTGGTTCGAGCTACGTATAATCAATCGATATAAACTTTTGTAAGTGTTTCTTACTACAACTTAAAGTGATTTAGAATCAAGAAATCTTGTATTTTCGTCATTCAAAATATTTAAAATGGAAAACATCAAAATTTCGAATTATTTGACAAAACTTGATCGAGAGAAGCGTTCTGACACTTGTTTAGCATGCAACAAAACTGTTCAATGGTCAAAGGAACGCCTTGCAGCGCATAAAAGATCAACATGTCCAAACGCCAGTGTCGAGGAAAAAAGATTGTTTTCAAAGCGTAATTATAAACCGTCACATCTAATCAATGATTCTCAGCAAGTTCCGTCTACGACTGATTCACCGACGCAGCGTGTACATCCACCAATTAATGAAGAGCTCAAAAATGATATCGATACGAAGCTTGCTAATTTCTTTTACCGTACGGGTATATCATTTCGTTTAGTCGAATGGGAGGCCTTTAAGGATTTCGTTAAGTCGCTCAATCCATCGTACGCATCTGTCATCCCGAATGCTAAAGCCTTATCAGGATCTCTGCTCGACAAACAATACACAAAATGTTCTACTTCTGTAAATGAAATTTTGAACTCTGAAAAAAACTTAACACTAATGTCTGACGGCTGGACGAACATAAGAGGCGATCACATAGTGAATTTTTGTATTAAAGGGCCCAATCAGAAGCCTTTTTTTTACACCTCGATAAATAAATTCGGAATCATTCAAAATTCATCTGCAATTGCCGCGGCAATCTTACAAGTTATTGAGAAGATTGGCTCACAAAAATTTACCAGTTTCATAAGCGACAACGCTCCTGTTATGAAATCAGCGTGGAGGATCATTGAGGAGAAATATCCACACATCTCGGCTTGCGGATGTGGAGCTCATGGAGTCAACTTGCTTGTGAAGGATATAGTTTCTACAACTGAGGCCACAAAAACAGTCAAAGACGCAGAAAAAATCATCAAATATGTGAAAAATCATCACATCGTGAAAGCAAAGTTTGATGAAAGACGAATTGCAGCAAATATTTCTCTTTCATTGTCCATGCCTGTATCTACACGATGGTTTAGTTATTATAAATCAATAAGCAGTCTCCAGCTATCAAAATACGTTCTTAATAATTTGGTAGACGAAGAAAGTACATTACTGAAGGAAATTCAACCAAAGAATACATCTGCTGATGTTATGGCATTGATAAAATCTAACCCATTTTGGGACAGTCTCTCTAAGCTTGTCAAAAGCATTGAATTTCCTTCCAACGTGATCGGAAAGCTAGAAAGTGATGAAGCTCCATTGTCTCTCGTGTATGATTACTTTGGTCAAATGTACAATTCATATATGGACGATAAAGACATACAACAAAAAGTGCAATCTCGCCTCGATTTTCTCTTTACACCAGGTATTGGAGTTGCTTTCATGTTAACGCCCAAAAATGCCGCAGAAGGTCTATATTTGAATGAAGATAAAACCGATTTTATCACTGCTACAGTTGAATTCGCCAAAAAGATCAAATCTGAAATTGCTGACACTACTGAGGATGAGTTGATTGCTTTTATAGGAGAAATGGCTGCGCTGCCTGAGAGAAGAAAGGAAACAATATTCAAGATGAACGCGCGAAATTATTGGAACATTATCGGTCGCGATAAATATCCTGCTCTTTACGAAATTGTTAAGCCTATTAACGAAATGATCTGCTCATCGGCTACAGCAGAAAGAGCTTGGTCGACCTTTCGATTTATTCACTCGCGACTAAGAAATCGTCTTACGAATGAGAGAGTTGAAAAGCTGGTATTCTTGTATACCAATAGAGTGCTAATGGACACAAATGACAAGACTGATTACATTCTTGAAGAAGGTGCAATTCTCAATGAAATTGAATGTCAAGAAATCACCGAATAGGCGCCAGCATTACATTTTTTTATTACTGTAAGAATCTTTGAAAACTCCTATTGTTACTAATCACTGAATTTATAATTAAGTTAAAATATTACTTAAAACATTTTATAACTTTAAAACTTTTTTTGTTGATTTAAAAAAATCGTCTGCAAAGCAGTAAATTTTGTCGGCGCCGATGTCTGCGCAGACGTCAGCGCAGACAAATTATACTTTCTGCGCATATCTGCGCAGATCTGCGCAGACAGTCCGAACCCTAAATTTTTTTTTTGTAGAAGTAGTTGCGCTCCTTCGTTGTCAAAGACCGGAAAAAATATATAACGCAGCGTTTTTGTCGACAGTTATTTTATTTTTGTGCTTTTGTTTTCAGACAATTTAGTAAATTTAACTTTGGCTCTTTTAAGTTAATAAAAGATTTAATTTTCAGAGTTAATAAAAAATTATTTACTTTGAATCGGGGCCCCTAAAATTGTGGGGCCCGGGGCTATAGCCCCCCCCCCCCTAGCACCCCCTTGATCCGCCACTGCACACTTCAAAACAATTACACAAACGCAGACAAAAACACAGCCACAAGAAAACACCACAACTGGATATGTAAGAAGGTCTTCCAAAAGTTTGAAGGCCCAAACTTTTAGAAAAGTGCTAGATAACCCGGAAGGGAAGAACTCATTGATGACGGATATCAAGGTAGAGTTAGAAAACTATTTAACAACAACACCACTTGCCGATAATGAGGATATACTTCGCTACTGGAAGAACCAATTAGTTAAGTACTCCAAACTTCTCCGCTTTGCTAGGTGAACATTGGTAATTCCAACAGCTTTCTCCAGCTCTGAACGAGTGTTTTCCGCAGCTGGAAATATCAGTGGTGACAGGAGAAAAAATCTGTCAGTATTTCAAGTTTATAATAATAATAAAAATATTATAGTATATAATATAACTACACCAAGAAAAAGAATCGGAAGAACATTGAATGAGCAGAAAATAGCCATCATATGAGGAGTTTAAAAATATATTTTAAGGAAATCTGTTATCTGACTATTTCTTAATAAAGTTATTTTTTATCAACAAAAACGTTAGGGTCGACAGTCTTATTTTTACTTCTTCATTCAACGAAAAAGTCAAACTGTTAAAAACTTTTAAACAGTTTCGTGTTTTTGCAGAAAAAACAAAACACCTAAATTTTTTGTTGTTTTTTTAAGCTTTCACTCTGTTTTTAAAGAGTTAAATTTTTTCAACAAGTAGAACTTTTTAACCAGTTTCTAGAAACTTTTTTTTACATTTTATTTGTTACATCACATGGTTTTAGCATCTGGCCATGGTTTTAGCATATGGCTTCTTACCACGTAAAGATTACGAAACTGGCAAACGAACCTTACCGTTTTAGTGAGACACCATAAAGAACAGTGCAAAATCCTGTAGACGACATTAAAAAGCTTCTCAAAGATATAAACGGAATAGGGTTCTTGTAATTGTAAAACTCTGTTTCAAGTTTTTAAAATATTAGGGACTGCTACAGAGCGTCACTAAATTAGAGAATAATTTTTAAAAGAAAACCAAAAAAACATAAATCTTAAGCATTCATGGGGTCCTAACCAGGGCCAAAACTTATTTATATTACTATTATCATCGTAATTTTTCTTATCATTTTTGTTATTGTTATCAGCATGATTGCTCTTTTTATCATTTTTATTGCTAATATTATTTTTAGTACTTTAATTATATCATTATCATCTTTATTATTTTTACTTTTCTTATTATTATTGTTGTCATTGTTTATATTATTATGATTATTATTATCATTATAATTATTAATATTATTGTTATTACCATAATTATTATTATTATTGTTGTTCTTATAATTTATATTATTAATATCATTACTATCATTATTATTATTATCATTATTATTATTATTATTATTATTATTATTATTATTATTATTATCATTATTATTATTATTATTATTATTATTATTATTATTATTATTATTATTATTATTATTATTATTATTATTATTATTATTATTATTATTATCATTATTATTATTATTATTATTATTATTATTATTATTATTATTATCATTATTATTATTATTATTATTATTATTATTATTATTATTATTATTATTATTATTATTATTATTATTATTATTATTATTATTATTATTATTATTAGTATTATTAGTATTATTATTATTATTATTATTATTAGTATTATTAGTATTATTATTATTATTATTATTATTATTATTATATTATTATTATTATTATTATTATTATTATTATTATTATTATTATTATTATTATTATTATTATTATTATTATTATTATTATTAGTATTATTAGTATTATTATTATTATTATTATTATTATTATTATTATTATTATTATTATCATTATTATTATTATTATTATTATTATTATTATTATTATTATTATTATTATTATTATTATTATTATTATTATTATTATTATTATTATTATTATTATTATTATTATTATTAGTATTATTATTATTATTATTATTAGTATTATTAGTATTATTATTATTATTATTATTATTATATTATTATTATTATTATTATTATTATTATTATTATTATTATTATTATTATTATTATTATTATTATTATTATTATTATTATTATTATTATTAGTATTATTAGTATTATTATTATTATTATTATTATTATTATTATTATTATTATTATTATTATTATTATTATTATTATTATTATTATTATTATTATTAGTATTATTAGTATTATTATTATTATTATTATTATTAGTATTATTAGTATTATTATTATTATTATTATTATTATTAGTATTATTAGTATTATTATTATTATTATTATTATTATTATTATTATTATTATTATTATTATTATTATTATTATTATTATTATTATTATTATTATTATTATTATTATTATTATTATTATTATTATTATTATTATTATTATTATTATTATTATTATTATTATTATTATTATTATTAGTATTATTAGTATTATTATTATTTTTATTATTTTTATTTTTATTATTATTATTATTATTATTATTATTATTATTATTATTATTATTATTATTATTATTATTATTATTATTATTATTATTATTATTATTATTATTATTATTATTATTATTATTATTATTATTATTATTATTATTATTATTATTATTATTATTATTATTATTATTATTATTATTATTATTATTATTATTATTATTATTATTATTATTATTATTATTATTATTGATTTTTTTTATTTTCATTACTATTCTTTTCATTTTTATTACTATCAAAAACTATCACTTGTTTATTGGTTCACTCACTCTACTTTTGTAAAGTCTTTTCTATTCATTCTGCTTACAAGGAAAAAAGTAGTAGCATGGGGACCCTGGCCATTCTAACTGTTCTTTTTGTTCATAACAGTTGCCTGTGAACTGTTTTGCGTTGGTGTCTAGTTGTTTTACGTTTCTAAAATATGAAAGAAAGTTGTTTATCACTTTGAGTAAGGTTGTTATGAAACTGTCAGCTTTTAAAAACTTGCCGTTTTGGTATTTCAGCCCTTCTGGTGCGCTCATTCCATACTTAAAATGCCATGAAAACGGATAAATATAATTCCACCATCTGTAGTAAACCTCTTGCTCTTTTCCAACAGCTTTCAAAATATCATCTTGCTTAAAAGGGAACAATGCTTGCTTCAGCTCATATACTAGCCTACAAAGGTTTGATGATATGTCACAAACAAGGTAATCAGAGCTGCTAAGCAAATGTAAGTCTACCAATGTGCTTTCGATTATTTCTTTAGAAAAATTTTTTTTAAAGTAGTCTCCCAAGCCAAGTGATAAGTAACTCTTGGGTAAGTTTAACGCCACGAACTTTGGAGCGAACTTTCTAATAGTATTTATAACAGAGATGTCGTCAGTAGCAATATAAACACGTTTGCGAGGTGCACGATTTCGATTAAAAAAACTTTTAGCTTCGTTTACAAACACAGTTTCGTTAACATATTTGGCTTCACCGCTAGTTAACTTATCACCATGTCGGATGTGGAAACCTACAACAGGTGGTTTGAAATTGATTTTTCGTTTTATACTTTTCAATGTTGTGATGAACTTAATGTTTGGCCTCAGAAGTAAATATCCAAGGAATTGTGATGTAAACCATATCCAAGGAGTTTTTATTCCAAGATACAGCAAGTTTTTATTCAGTTCCTCTGGTAACGTACCAGGTATGTGTCTTGGATAAGGAGCCATTTGTTTCATTGTATTAAACTCAATGACCTGATGAGAATTGTCAATATCAAAGCCATTATTGAAGTAACATGAAGAGCTTTGAGCATTACATGCATTAGTTTTGTTAAAAAGATATTTATTTTTCAAATAGCCACACTTTTTAGATTCTGGCTTAACCCACTGAAACACGCCGTTAAAATGACTATACTCATCCTGGTGAATAAAAAATGTTCTCCCCAATCCGTAGGCAACTTGCATGCAAACGCCGTATCGGTGTACATTGGATCCGAATCCGGAAAAGTTTTCGACATTTCTACACAGCAAGACTTTCTTTTTTTCACAATCACCATGTTCTTGCAGGGTATGAATTTGTTGCCAGATAAGTTGATGTATTTCTTTTAAGGAATGGAATCTAGGCTGGTATATGGTTTTGTTAGGCTTGCTTCGGCAATTTGGAGTTGGCTGAATTAATTTTGGATACGAAGTCCACTTAGCCGTGAAGTTAATGCATAAAATTGTTAAGCATGATAAAGCTAGAACTACCATGAACTTCTTTTTCATTTTGTTTTAATTCTAAAAGAAAATTGTTTATTGTTCAATATTCGCTACATTAATTACAATTTTAATGTCAATACTACAAAGACATTCGATTAACTCTAAATGCTTTAACGAAATTCAAATGATTTTAAAAAACATGCAAAGTTTTGAAAAGTACTGTAAGATTTTGTTAGTTTTAAAGTGGTTTTTTAAAAGTATTAAAGCTTAACAGTCAACATGGTTAATTGATTAATTGTTAAATTCTTTCTTTCTAGTTTTGATCTAAAAGAATCTCAAAAGTTTTGAAAAAAAGGCTTACAAATACCAATGGCCAGCACGATCTCCAGATCTGATCCCAATCGAAAATATTTGGTCATGGATTTACAAGAAATTATCAAGAGAAAATGTGGAAAGAATTGCGCAATTGAAGTGTGCACTAAAAAAATTTGGAACAAAATTTTGAGGGAATTATGTATACATCTGATTGAATCTATGCCAAATCTATGCTGGTTTATAACAACAAAAAAAACTTTTAATGTTTTCCAAAAAGTAGTTTACAAATAACCAATAGTGAGGAAGCATAATTCATCCACGTGCTAATAATACAACTAAAAAAGAGTCGGCCTATATTATTTTTACTTTTTTGCTTTTAAAAGTACGGCAGAGAGTTTAGAAATGAATTTAAATAGAATAAAAATATATATGACTTTAAAAAAGGAATAAACTTTAGAGGATAATAGATATAGTGCAACTTACCAGATTCTAAACTATATACGCTATATATATCGCTGTATTTAAAATCTTCACTGTCTTTCGTAGTACTATGTATTAATTTCATAAAAGATAATTCCTACTTTAAGAACATATCCAAACCGATCTGGTATCTTAGGCCATTTAAATCAGTCTCAGTCAAATTTTGTTCGGTTTTAAACGAGTTTGATTTATGTGTGTTAAAGATTAATAAGATGCTCGCAACATTTTTCTTTAAAGGAACTTGAATATTTCAAGTCGTTTTCTGTTAAAATGTAACCAATAGTTTTTGACAAAGGTCGGTTAAAATATCTTATTATCAATATACTGAGTAAAGAATTTATAGGTAAAATATTTGTAAGTAAATAACGCAGCTAATTTCAACTGTCGTTAAATAAACGTAAGGATAAAAAAAAAACAAAAAAAAAAAAAACAATAAATATTTGTAAAAACAACTATTTTTAAAAATAACAAATATTTTACCTATGAAATAGTATTATTTGTATTCTTGTTTATTTAGATTTTTATCATGGTCTAGATTTTTTTAAATCTTTTGTCGAATAAGTTATTTATCAATGTTATTATAATTTTGCTTTGTTTTATGTTTTTGTTATCTATTTAAATTTTTTTTGTTTAAAAGTTGGTTTAGCTAACTTGGGACAAGTTTTCAGGTGATAAACAAAGTTCTATGATTAAAGAAATATATTTTGTAACAAAAGCTTTTTGAATTACGAACTAAAAGGTCGGAAAAGTAAAAAGGGAAAGAGATAAAGTTGAACTTGAATATTGAGTTTTATTCTGTTTTACTACGTTGCCATTAGCGCTTAAAAATATAAAAAATTCTGAAGGAAGCATAACGTATTTTGCTCACTTTTTATTTAATTGCAAACAATAAATTTATTCTAAAGAAATGAATAAATATAACAACAAATGTGTTTATAGAGAAGGTTACCTAGCAACCTTTTTTTTCTGCAACGTTTTCCACTTTTAAATTACAATTTAAAAGTAGCAACCTAAATGATGAGTTTAACTTTTATAATTTTAATTAAAAACCCTTTTATATTTACAAGGTGTTTATGCGAATCGAAACCGAACAACATTTTATATTTTTGTTCACCGAAACGTTTCACGTGGCTAAGACTTTCATTTTAATCGGTTAACTTTTAGTTTTATTCATTTTATTTTATAGTGACCTTTAAGCTATAGTTTTAAGTGCATAATCTGTCTTACATACAATTACATATACAACTTAAACCTGTTGCTGTCAAAAAAAATTTATGTTTAAAATCTTACTTACTAATTTAATAAATAAAAAATTTTACAAACTGAAGCGATTTTCCATTGCAACATGCGTGTGCAGATTGTAGCAAAAAACGATTTTTGTATAACTTTAATAAGTAACAGCTGGGCAAAGTTCAGCAATTTACACAATGCATAAAAATTTCATTTAGATTTGGATTGATCTTGGTGTCTCAATGAGCTCACAGTTTTGGACTTTTTCCATCCGAATATTGCATTTCTTACTTTTTACCGGAGTGCGATGGTATCTGTAATGTTTTATCTAGTCTGATGTATCAACGATGAATCTAAGTTCATTACTCATGGATTTATCAAATATCCAAACTGTTCGTGGTTTAAACATTGTAAAAAGACGTGAGATTTCCTTTTAGTCATGTAAAATAGTAATAGCACTTCTTGTTCTTATTAAAATTTAATAAAAGAAACATTTATATTAAATTCGTAATAAAAAAAAATCATTATTTCATCAATAAATCAAAAATCCGAACCTTCAACTTTCAACCTAACTCATCTGCACATATTTTCTTGTTTAATGATAACGCAAAGCCATAATAATCATAATTAATTATCATAAATTAATAATCATAATAAATATAATAATCATCCAAATCACGTATTTGATCCCAATGAAAATACCAAGTACAATAGCAGTGAATGTATAGATAGCTACCCACTTCCCCCACCCTTGCCCCATCGTTACAAATACTGCAATCTTACGCCTACTTTTGTGAACGTGAAATATACTAAATAACATTAAAAATTTTGTGCAGATGTAAAACAGTTTTTGTTTTGAAACCATTTCGTTTTGTAGTCGGTAATTTTTTGCTGATAACCGTTTTACATATTTCCATTATTACAAAACTCTCTGTTTAGCTAAATAAATAGATATCTTTAATCAACAGATGTCACAATCCTACTGTTTCAAAGCACACTTCACCAAAAAAGCTCTTTGAATATTGTTTGGCACTGGCAGATATCACCAAAATGATAACATTTTCACTTTATAAACAAAACCAACTACTGTTTATTCTGCATGCATAAATATTTCAACTGAAACTTTAAAAGAATCAGTTCTTAAGCGATGAAGTTAAAATCATACCTTGCAGTAATAATGTTTAAGGTCCCAAAAAGAGGAAGAAAAAAACTTAGTGTATCAGGTTCTACAAGCGAAACAAAACAGAGCGATTGGTGATTGGAGCGATTGGAGCTGTGCGATAAAAAATAATCCCATGTTTTTTCATTTTTTGTTGGATGATCCCAAATTATTGGTTAGTAGTGATTTTCTAAGGTGTTATTTGCAGACAAAATTGAAAAAAATTAAAAATAGAAAAATTGAAATTAATTAAAACAAACCGTGTTGTTACCATGATCTTTCCTTGGTTTCAATATCTAAATACAACAAAGTTTTCTTAGAAAAAAACTTTTAAAGTCCTTTTAGAATAAAAAAACATATTAAATAATATATCCAATACCTATTTCATTTTTTATTTTATTATGTTTGGTTTTTTCATAACCCTAATATATATACACAGATGTACAAACAAAACATATATAAATACATACATACATTTTACCTATTTTTTTTTATGTGCTACCATTTTATACTCATAACATTTTCTTAGCTGTGATTTTATCTAAGATGTTTTATCAATAAAAGTTCTAATATTTTAAAACGCGTCAGTGGTTATTCATATCTCCTACGTTGTTACTGCTGAAACTTTTCACATCGTGATGTCAATTGATTCTGAATACACTGATAAACGCAGAGCAGTCCAGAAGGTTTTGAAAAAGACCTCATCAGAGGATTGTTAAATGATTCTACTGAATAATTTGAACAGCTAGCCAATAGAATGGTACATATTGTGAGGGTGACTTTTTTTTAAGTGTTTTAATCATATATATAATTTAATGTTTATTTAATGTTTGTTTGTTATTTAGTTAATGAAGGTAAGGGTAAGGGTAAGATTTGGGTTTAGAGTTATGTGGAATAGATATATGGAAGTTGGGATCGAGGTTAGTAGTCTGGAGAGTACTTGGTTATATAAGGGCGAGGCTTGGGGATAGTTAGGTAATAGGTAATGGGGAAGATTTAATCTAAAAGGGCTAAACTTATATTCGCCGTCCTCAATATATTCTATAATGTAATAAAACTCAACAAATGCTTTATTGTGTAATGGTTAGCACTCATACATATAACTTTTATATAATACAAATAATATTCGCTTACGCTTCTTGCAATGTTTAATACTGTTTATATCAATTACTCCTCTTTCTTTTATGTCTTCTTTTATTACAAATATCTCTTCTTTAATTAAATCTTTTGGCTATTCTCCAACAACCAATATCAAAATCTTCTTTTCTTCTTTTATTCAACTGCTTGTTAAACTGCTTGTAAAACTGCTTGTTCATCAAAGTACTCTTCTTATCACAAAGTTCTCTCTCTTTTTAAAATTCTTCTTAAAACTTTCTTAAAATTTTCTCTTTAAAATTACATCTTCCTTCTCCTTGTAAAACTCTTCTCCCAATTTTGCAAAGAGACGACCGTACTCATCAGTCGCTCTAATCTCTATCTCTCCAATTCTCTTAGACTCTCTTTTTTTTGAGCTTTCATAGTTTTTTGCTTATTTTCCAGTTGCGATATCTTTTCGTTTATTTAAATGGCAGGTTGATGAGTCTTCATATTTACGTCTTTTCTCAGTTGTTTTCAACTTTTCTTCTTTCCGTTTTATCGTTTTACTTATGTGATAGAACGGTGAATCATCGTGTGTAAGTCTTTTCTAGTCATTGTTTTTGACTTTTCTAATTGTCGCTTTATCATTTACGAGTCTTTGCTTTTACGTCTTTTCTCAGTTGTTTTCAACTTTTCTTCTTTCCGTTTTATCGTTTTACTTATGTGATAGAACGGTGAATCATCGTGTGTAAGTCTTTTCTAGTCATTGTTTTTGACTTTTCTAATTGTCGCTTTATCATTTACGAGTCTTTGCTTTTACGTCTTTTCTCAGTGTTTTTAACTTAACTCTTTTTTTTTGCTTTATCATTTACGGGTCTTCGTGTTTAGTTTTTTTTCTCAGTTGTACTTAATTTTTCTTCTAACGCTTTATCACTTATTATTGTGAAGAGTTAGTGAATCATCTTGTGTATGTATGTATGTATGTATGTATGTATGTATGTATGTATGTATGTATGTATGTATGTATGTATGTATGTATGTATGTATGTATGTATGTATGTATGTATGTATGTATGTATGTATGTATGTATGTATGTATGTATGTATGTATGTATGCATGTATGTATGTATGTATGTATGTATGTATGTATGTATGTATGTATGTATGTATGTATGTATGTATGTATGTATGTATGTATGTATGTATGTATGTATGTATGTATGTATGTATGTATGTATGTATGTATGTATGTATGTATGTATGTATGTATGTATGTATGTATGTATGTATGTATGTATGTATGTATGTATGTATGTATGTATGTATGTATGTATGTATGTATGTATGTATGTATGTATGTATGTATGTATGTATCTATGTATGTATGTATGTATGTATGTATGTATGTATGTATGTATGTATGTATGTATGTATGTATATATATATATATATATATATATATATCGTGTAAGAGTGCTCGATATTTTTTATAAATAGAGCAATATACATATAGATATAAAACGAAGAAATAACAACTATGTATTGTACTTAAAGTTTGATGCTTTACGGCAATCATCAGCCATGTAATAAAAATTAAAAATAATAAAACCGTTACAAAATTACAAAATTACGGTATGCTCTGACGTCAAAAAAGAAAGAAAGGAAGGAAGATAGAAAGAAAGAAAGAAGAAAAAAAAAAGGATAATCTTGTACTTCTTATGCAGGTATAGCATTTATACACACACACACACACACACACACACACACACACACATATATACAGGGCCGGCGCCAGAGTATTTGGCACCCTTGGCGAATCTGACACACTGCGCCCTCCCCAACTTACTTTCACAAAGAAATGATTAAGTTATGTTACTACATTTTGAATTTACATTCGGAATTTACATTGAGTTTTGAGAAGCTTCGCTCACCGCTAGCCATGGAAATTGGAAGTGTCAAGAGGATTCTTAAAGCTATAACAGTGTTGGGGACACAACCTGTTAAATTATATTTTGATATAAAGTTTAGTAAATCTAGGGGCAATGTACACCTTTCAACTCATCTTTAAATTGATTTCAGTTCACTACATAGATTAACTGCATCGATATCTTTGGAGTCTCCATGTTGCAAAGCTTTCTCAAGATTCAAACAATGTTCTTTGCTTGTTACACTCTGCAAACTGTGAGCATCATGGAGAAAACCAAACCACGAACTTATCGTTTGTGTAAGAGTAAATCTTTCATCAACCGATTGTATTGCTATGTCAAGAATAGCAAAGTAAAAGTTTATTTTTAATTTTTCTTTTGGATCTTGAATAGGTTCGTTATCTCCTTCATACGTAAACTGTTTATTCTTTCTTCTGATACGGGTTGGTTCGGGTTCAAAAAGTGCAGGTATCTCTAAACTGACTGCAGTTTCAACTGCATCTACAAGTATTTCCTTAAACTCCATTTCATTTCTGCGATTTACAAGAAACTTCTTTATTTTTTTAAGTTTATGGCGCCATGCATATCTAAATTTTTTGCCTGAAGTTGCTTTTTAGTTATATTGATCTCAAACAGCACGTCGTACCAAACAACCAGAGAAACGACAAACTTAAAACTAAAAATAGCATTTGCTATAAACCGTGCATCTACCCGTATTGAATTACCAGATGCTCCTGTTAAATTTGTGTCGTTCGCAATCTCTGCCAGAGCATCGTAGATATCACCAAGTTGATAACGGAGAGGCTTTAAAGCATCAATTCTCCTTTCCCACCTTGTTTCACTCAGTGGTTTAACAGTGAGATTAGAAATATGTCGTGTTAAAACTTCCCAGCGACGAGTTGATGCAGAAAAGAATACATATACACGTTGCACCAGATCAAAGAAGGCTGCTGCTTCAAAGCTACATTTAACAGCATCATTAACAGCCAAATTCAAGGTATGGGCACAGCAAGGAATAAACAATGCTTGGGGATTGACATCTAAAATTCTTCGTTGGACACCCTTATTTTTCCCCCTCATATTTCTGCCATTGTCATATCCTTGACCGTGTAAGTTTTCAACGGATAAAGATATCTTGCCTAACTGCTTAATAAAAGTTTCAGCCATACCAGCACCAGTTGTCTCCTTTAATCTCTCCTGCAATGCCATTTTCTGGATTTGAAATCACATCCAAAAAGCGAATGATTATAGTCATTTGTTCAACATGACCAGCATCAGGCGTGCAATCTATAATTTTTGAAAAGCACTTAGCATCATGAGCAGATGTTAGAATTTTTTGTTTGATTGCATTGGATAAAAGATGAATCAATTCATTTTGTATGTCTTTGCCAAGGTAATGTACATGTGTTTCATTGTCTTTAATCTTTCGAAGATGCTCATCCTTAAGTGGGTCAAACAAAGCTAAAAATTCCACAAATTTCAGGAAGTTTCCGTTATCAGCAGTGTTCAGTTTCTCATGTGTTCCACGAAAAGCAAGATTTTGCATACCAAGAGCTCTAACTAAAGCTATCAGCCGTTTCAAGATTTACTGCCAATACTGTTCTTCATTTTTAAGAAGACAAAAATGTTCGGCATCAATTGTTTTATTGTTTCGAAGTCGCAGCTCAAACTCTTTCCATGACTGAAAATTCTCTAGATGTTCACTGCTTTTCTCATGCCCTGACAGAATTGCGGACATGTTTTTCCAATTATGTGAACCATTGGAAGAAAGAGATGACGCAGCTGTTGTGCTACTAGTAAACAGTTTGCAGCAGAAGCAATACACAGAGTCATTACTTACAAAATACTGCAGCCAATGCCTGTGAACCTCATCTCCATTGACAAGCCGGCGGTTCTAATGGTTTTTTGAAAATTTTCTTTGCATACAATCCTTAGGAAAGTCAAACTGTTCGAATTGTTTTGGTACATATTCTATCAAAAGTTGTCGCGTTTCATCATCTATTACGACCCAAGTAGGCGGACCGCTTTATTTAGCATATAGACCAGAGAATTTATCAATTTTATGCACTTCAGATTCTTTGTGTGCTACGTGTATTACATTATGTAATTCAAACTCTTCTGATACAGTCATCTCATCGGCTTCTCTGTCTGCTTCAACTAGATTTTTTAACTCATCTGTGCCATTTTCATTTCTCTGCGGTGAACATAAATACTTTAACAAAGAACCAGCCTGTTTTGTTATAAACCCTTCATTTGCAGTCCGTCGTTTACAATATTGCGCACCAGACAATTTTTTTCTTTCTGCCATCGCTGATTGAAATAACAAAGGAAACTGCTAAAAATAATAGAAATTATGATCACCTCGTGCATCTATTATATCTTTAAATTAAAATATTATTTTAACTACTTTATAAAAGTTTTAAAGATACCTTTTAAAACTTTTAAAGCTCCATAAATATAAAGAATAACACTCTATTAGTATAAAAATACAATATAAATCAGTTAATTTGTTACTATACTACTTCGTAATTGCTATCAGAATATTTAATTAAAATTAGTTTCTTACTATTTCTGAATTAAGACGCCAGCAAAAACAATTTTCTCAATAAAGTTAAACGTGCTAAAATTTTCTATAAATGAGTAATGAAAACTCTGTATAAAAAGTATAAAAGAAAAAGGAAATCGCGTCAAATGAAACAAAAGTATCAAAGTTGATTGTTTTGTTTTATTTGACGCGATTTAAAAGAGTACTTTTTCAAATCTCCTAAATTTAATTCAAAGAGATTTGAAAAAGATTTTAGAAATGTTTTTAATATATTTATTTTTTATGTAGCTAGTTTTAGTGCCACCATAGAAAACTTGCCGCCTAGTTCGCCTAGTGGTTAAACCGGCCCTGTATATATATATATATATATATATATATATATATATATATATATATATATATATATATATATATATATATATATATATATATATATATATATAGAGAGAGAGAGAGAGAGAGAGAGAGAGAGAGAGAGAG
Organism: Hydra viridissima; assembly: GCF_058129835.1. NCBI lineage: Eukaryota > Metazoa > Cnidaria > Hydrozoa > Anthoathecata > Hydridae > Hydra > Hydra viridissima. Next base: position 5,701,049 of record NW_028324309.1, read on the forward strand.
AGAGAGAGAGAGAGAGAGAGGGAGAGAGAGAGAAAGAGAGAGAGAGAGAGAGAGAGAGAGAGGGAGAGAGAGAGGGAGAGAGAGAGAGAGTGGATACACAATATCGTATTTTGCTTATTATAGGTATCAAATGTGTCAAATTTATCCATTAAATATTTAAATATCTGCCAACGATAAATAGTAGATTATTTACACCACATCTTCTTTGTACTCTCTTCGTTAAGTTACAGTGATGAATGAAAGAGACTGTCGTATCACAATTGTTGCTTTATTTCAACAAGGAAATCAACCTTCTACTGTCATAAAGAAACTTGGACACACAAGAAACGAACGGAAAACTCTGTATAACATCTATCATAGGTTTCTCAAAAGTGGGTCTATCGAAAGAAAGACTTCTGGTGCATTAGAATCCTAAAAGAAAAAAAATCTAAATCAGCTTCCAAGTGTCTAAAGAAGAAACTTTATGCAGTAGGTTTTCTTAGCTATTTCTAAGTCTTTCTCAGGTTGCTAAGCGATAGATTACTCTATTCTCTGATATTTTTACTCGCAACAGCTGGATGATTCTTCATTGAGTAAATTACCATTATTTGTCAATGATCAATTAGATAAATTGCCATTATTATCAATGTTGAAATAAATAAATTGCCATTATTTGTCAATTATTGGTCTGGCCAAAGACTTTTGGAATGAATTTAAAAAATTAAAAAATTTTTTTAATGTTTTTTTTTTTATTCTTGTAATATAATATTGCTAATTAATGTTTAAATATTTTGCTGCAATCAATAAAAAAAAAAAAAAAAAATTTTTTTACTGACTTTTTAAAACTTAAACATTGATTTAGGATTGCAACAAATCCGTCAATGTGTCATTTAGACATTGAAACATAGTACAAAAGTTAAATTAGGGCTGTTTACAACTGCCTGTAAAACTTTTCTTGTTTTTAGTCATAACGCCCAAAAAAAAAACCGTTGTGCTGTTAACGCAAGCCAAACCAACAACTTCGCCTTCTTCAACTGGTTACTGGTACGTTATCCAAAACTCCCCGCACACAAAGTAAGGTCATTAGTGTTATTCAAACCGAATTTATGATTCCAATGTCAGAAAGTTTGAACTGTCTTTTGTTAAAATGGTTTGGCCTGTCGCCTATCTTGTTGTAAATGCGCTTAAGACAAAAGCAGGAAACAATGACCGACGAATGTCAAGATATTGATTATGAAATCTGATCATGAAAAATTTTCATATCCACTACCAAAACAAAAAGGCTAAAGTAATAAAAGGGACTAGTGGTTCGATTTCCTTTCCAGTTCTCATACAGGTTATGAATAACGAACGAAATGCACTTATCCGAAAATTTACTGCATTAAACTTTAAATCCTTCAATAAAACTGCAGAATCGTCGAATGTTTCGGCATTTAGTAATGCACTCCAAGTCTCTAGAGTTTTATTTTCTATTTTTAAATTGGCTCATATCTTCATTTAATCCAGAGATTATTAACTGTTACCTACTTTTAACTACTTTTAATCTGCGTACCTTACTAGAGGAGAAAGAGTAATCGGAGTGGAAGTTCTATTAATTTAACCTCATATTTGACATAATTGATTTTAAATTTGTTTACTTTAAAAATAAGAATTTAGAAAGAAACAGAAAAAAGAAAAGAAAACATAAAGAAACAATCATGTTTTTTTCTTTTATTCTGTTCTTTGCTTTTTCCTTTTTTTATCATCTTTTTTTCATTTTTTGTAAAAGGAGAGATTGAGACGCGGCAAGTAACCAAGGCTTTTTCCTTGATATAGGCTGTTTAATTTTAGTAAGAAAAGCGTTCCATCGATTGTGGCGCCTAAGATATTGCGCGCGATTCTCACTTAAACGAATATTGACTTTTTAATAAAAATGTTGTGTCAAGTTAAAAATCTTTAATAATTATTTTTTTTATAAAGTCAAAATATTTTTATGAATCACACGTTTTTATATCTCCAGTGATATCTATAGTAATTTTAGAGATTTGAAAGCATATTAAAAATATACCTAAATAGCTGTAGTTTTTATCTTAAATATATTTAGATGTTTTGCGAATAAACCACTTTTTTTTACAAATGTAATTTAATTTTTTATAAATAATATGTTGACTTATAATTTTAGAGACTTACAATTAAAAACGCCAATTAAGAATTACCTTTTAAGTAAATTTGATTTAAATGTTACACTAATTTAAAAATATTCAAACAAAACTGTTTTTAAGGTACTTGATATATATATATATATATACATATATGTAACAGATTATACATTAAAATGGAAAATATACTAAATAAAGACAGGTTAGTTGTTTTAAATTCTTTCTTAATCTAATTTTATTAATATGGTTTTTTAAATTATGAGCTAATTTTTTTAAATATGTATGTGTGATGGACAACTATAAAGGGATAGTACATTACATAAAACCAATTGGAGAACTAATCTGTTATTGTAACTTAGGTATCTAAATGTATTATTAGAAAATCAATTTAAAGATAAAAAAGAAAATGATATTGTATAAAACAGATTTTAATAAGGGCATTTAAAGTATTATAGTGTTATCCTGAAATAACTTTTAAAATATTAGATAAAAATGAATTTCAACTAATGCTTTGGTTTTTTTTTTTTTTTTTTCTTAATTTCTCTCTCTCTCTCTCCCTATATATATATATATATATATATATATATATATATATATATATATATATATATATATATATATATATATATATATATATATATATATATATATATATATATATATATATATATATATAGAAGAACTTATAAAATGATATTTCTTTGATTTTTTTTTTCTTGTCATTGTAGAACTGAGAATCTAAATATGAAAAAGAAGTCTAATAGAAGATCAAGTGTAAGTGATCAAATTGAAACATTTAATCTAAAGTAAAGATACCATCATTTGTTTTTGAAAAAGTTAAGCCATTTTCAAATGTGTCCCTCAAAGTCATGCTAAAATAGTTTTTCTTAAGGTTTTTTTTAATTGTTAATTGATAAATTTTTCTGTCTCTCTGATAAAAAGCTGTCAGAGATTTAATGGAAAAAATCTAATATAAAAAAATATAGTTATGCCATACTGAACAATATTACTAATAATTGATAACTGCTTTCATGAAGATACTATTTATATAGTTCAATTTTTTTTTTCTCTGTTATTGGCAGTTTCTCACTAAATATATATATCTATATCAATTGCATATATATTTTAAATATATGTAATTTTATTTTTATATATATATATATATATATAAGAAAAACTAAAGTCTAAGTAATATTGATGAAAGCTATAATACTGTAATTTTTCAATAAAGTTATTGCATATTAGGTTGAAAACGTTTTCAGGATTTTAAGGTTTATTTGGTGTATTAGCTGTTTTAAATATTGTTTCCTACAGTAGATCTGGCTATTTTCTTTAATGCTAAATCTCATGTAATATTCTAATGTAAATTTATCTAGCAACTTTTCCATTTTTCTTAAAAATAAATGGTTTTCAGACAAAACTTAGTCAATAACTTGTTAAAGGATAAAATCACAGCTAAGAAAATGTTATGAGTATAAAATGGTAGCACATAAACAAAAATAGGTAAAATGTATGTATGTATTTATATATGTTTTGTTTGTACATCTGTGTATATATATTAGGGTTATGAAAAAACCAACTATAATAAAATAAAAAATGAAATAGGTATTGGATATTTTATTTAATATGTTTTTTTAATTCTAAAAGGACTTTAAAAGTTTTTTTCTAAGAAAACTTTGTTGTATTTAGATATTGAAACCAAGGAAAGATCATGGTAACAACATGGTTTGTTTTAATTAATTTCAATTTTTCTATTTTTAATTTTTTTCAATTTTGTCTGCAAATAACAATTTCTCAAGAAATATTCATTTGTTGCGAATGAGAAGCCCTAAAAATATCACAACATCTCAGTTTCACCTGCACTTGCTTTTTTCAAAATAAAAACTGAATATACTTTGCAACTTTAAATTACAAATTAAGTGCAGGTAAAAAGTTAAAGACCAAATTTAATCTTATACAACTTTAATTTGGAATAAAACTTTTTGTGAAGAAAAACCAAAAATTTTTTTGAAAAATCTTTTTTTTTTTTTTGAAACCACGTATTATTCAGAACTTATTTTTTTAACTTATTTTTTTGATTAAACTCTACTAATTTGATAAAAGTAACAGCTCTACATTCATACAACAAAACTTAAAGCAGTTATTCAATAAAATTAACTTTAAAAAAAGATACCAGTTATATAAATTTTTCAAAGAAAAAACGCCAGCACAGATAACAATCCAGTTTAAGGACCACTATGTGCTAACATGATACTGGCACAAAGTTGGCCCCAATTTTAGTTTTACTGCTTATTCAGGATGTAATAATATTTGCTTATTTTGAGGATGCATTTTAAGTATTTTACTGGTTCTCCATTATGCTTCTCTTGCATTTTGTTAGAATGTTATCATGTTATGCTGATATTTAATCAGTTCAAATTAGTTGACTACCTGTAACCTGTAACTACCTCATTGTCTATTACAATCAATGTTAAATTTTCTCTGTTTTTGAGTTTGACCTAAGTTATTTAGTTGTTTGCTTTTTAGTTATTTGCTACTATTTTTATGTAGTTGTTCTTAGCACTACCATTAATATTCATAACCATTCCTTTCTTTAAAAAATTATTTAATAAGTTTTTAAAATGTAGTTTGAAGCTTGTCTTTTTTATGTATATAATATTTATATTAAATGATATTTGAAGCAATTGCAAAAATATCATTTTCATCCAAAAAAAATCTTTTTTAGGATGAAACCAGTTATGACCTCAAAAGGTGGTTGTTTTTTTTTTTGTAAATATGTGATTGCAGGTGATAATCATTGATAAATATATACTTTAAGATAAATTTCATATTGTTTGATGTTAAATATATTTATAGTTTGATAACACTTAGTTCATGTTTGTTATATTATCTTGCTTGTATACTGTGTCTTTTAGTGAGCAGACAAAGCAAATAAGTAAGAAGAGAGTAAGCTTTTCATCTACAAAAAGTGTCAGGTAATATTAATTCCATTGAATTCGTATAATCTAATATATGGTAACAGTGAAAAGTTAGTTTAAAGTATTCTGGATATCAGCAACTTTAAACCTTCAGAGTGCAGTTTGAAATTAACCTCAAGCTTTCTTTTGTCTAGGACTTTTGATGGGAAACAAGGTCCAACTGGTGAGTAGCATTTATACTAAAGGATCAAAAGAATGTTATAGGATTTATCTTTTAATTTGTTTTATAAAATTTTACACTTTTTCATATTTAGATCATTCATTGCTCAAAAGGTATTTTTTTAACATTACTTATTTTTAAGATGATATGTTCTATTTTATATTTTCAAAGTTGATGTTGTTTTAGTGATAAAAATACTACTGCAAGATGATTTATAAATTCAGTAAAGCATCTTCTAAAATTTTAAGTCATCTACAATTTATACTAAAATTAAGCATCCACTGGTTTAGGAGTTTATGATGTTTGAAGTTTAACTATGGAAGTTAATTATTATCACTCAGGTGATTAAGTATTAGCTAAAATTGCAATTTCATAAGGAATTTCATTTTGTTAATAGTTATCTACATATAAAAGTATTCAAGCTAAAGTAATGTTTTTTATGTTTGTTTTATTAAAAAAAATTTTTCTTTTTCATGAATGAACTTCTCCCAGATTATGCTATTTAGTATTACAATTCTTTTTATTCTTAGCCAAATGAACTTCTCCCTCATATTGTTTTAAATATTAACATGTCTTGTTCTAAGGCAAAATGAACTTCTCCCTTATATTGCTATTAAATATTAAGATGTTTTCTTGTTCTTAGCCAGAATGAGCGTCTTTCTGATCAATGTAAGTTTCTATTGAAATCAATCTGTTTAGCAAAATATCTTTTATTCTGTTGTAGTAGTTGTACTTATACTTAATGTAAAACTTTCTCTAGATGCTCAAAACGTAAATGTTACTTGTACTGTAAGTTTCTTTGATTATTTTTATTTTCATTTTGAAAATGCCCATATAATCCCTTTAAATTGCACTATTTTTGACATTATACTGTCAAAACATATTTAACTTAAGTGTTTCAAGTATACTCAAATTCCTAATTTTTTTTTTTTATAAACTTTAAAAAAGAAATCAATCTTTGTATTTTGAGAATATGTGTGTTTAAAAGACCGATTTTCAGTAGAGCACTTTTTTCCACAGGGGAGAAATATTTTTAGATGTGTTTTTGACATCAACAATTTTGCAACTGACACAGAAATAAGAAAAGGTAAAGAATAAAGTAATTATTTTTTAAGAAAATGTGTCTTAATCAAACATTGATGATGGAAGAAGACATGGATACGTCAATATGTTCATTAGTGGATGGAGTTAATGAGAAGTGGAATCATACATTTTATGAAAATACAGAGAATGTTGTCCCCTTTCTCCAGCCAGCAACAAAAAGAGAAGTAGAAGCTAACGATAAAACTATTTTTTTACATGATACAATTTCTATTGATGAATCAAATGTGAGTGACTTATCTGAGGCTTTTGATGAAATTATAAAACAAGTATATCCAGATAGAATTTCGCTAAATGATTCTTCTTTGACAACTGATAGCTTATCTTCTGATGTTCCAAATAGTAAAGTTTGTGCAAAAGCGATGTTATCTGCATTAAATGATACACTCATATCAAACAAAAATACTTCTTTATCTGTGCCCGAAAGTAAACATTCAGCAAAGAAAATTTTATCTCTGCTTAATGAGAATCTGCCTAAGCCTATCAACGATGATAAGGATTTAAAATTAACTCAATTTGAAAAGGTTTTAGATGTAAACAATTGTAATTATGACAATGAATCTCTTTGTAAGAAGTTGAAGACATTTGCTGATCTTTGTGATAAAAGCTATGTTAATCCAATCAGTGTTCCATTTTCTGCAGTTGTTAGAGAAAACCCAAATTTTAGCATTCAAAGTGATGGTATGGAAAAGTTGATTGATGAATCCTTATTAGAAAGTGAACAGTGCAATAATAATAAAACTTTCTCAAATATATATGGCTTTTACAATAAGAACCAGAGCATAGATATCAATAATTCTTCTAATGAACAAATAGAAAATAGTGTTAATTGTTTTGACACTTCATCATTTATAAAGAAGTTTCACTCCCTTACAACTTCCAAAAAGTCTGCAATAACATCTCAAGTAACAGACAGGTGTGCTGAAAATAAGAGTATCTCTCAAACCGACTTGATGAAATCAAATCAATTACTAAAGATTTCAGTACCAAATAATGAGTCTAATGATGAAATAATTACTGAAACATTACTTACAGGCATAAGCAAGTTAGGCATGGTTCCCATTGAAAATGTTGCTGAAGATCAAACTTTAACAGAAACTTTTTTAGTTGTAAACGAGCCAAATAAATCTCCAGTACATAGTATTGGAGAACAAATTGATGAAAGTAATATAATTGTGACTTCTGTCAAAAAGGTCTTTGAGGACCAAAATTTGATATTAGAAAAATCACAAATAGAGCATGATGATGGGAGACAAATAACAGTTTGTAAAGACATTAGTAGGGTTGTTGAGATCAGCCCGAAAATTTATTCAGCCAGTTCAGAAAATAATTTGAAAGGATTAGATGATAATACTACAAGAGATAAATGTAAAGATAGTTCATTAGTGGCTCAAAAACCTATCTCCCAGAGTTTATCAATTATTTCAATTAAAAACATTTTAGAATCTCCTGTCATTATTAAACAGTCAGATATGGAAGGCGCTACTCCATCTGTTTTAAGTACCAGTGCAGTTAAGACTAATGAAGATGTTAGTTTAAATAAAACGTATTGCAAATCAAGAGCAAATACAAAAAACACAGAAAAGAAAAGAAAGAAAGATAGAAGAGGAACTTATACAATTGTAAAAGACCATGAAACCTTTGGAGAAACAATCCTTCAGGAAGTTCATTATGATAACAATTGGATAGAAGATAATACAACAAGTTATTTAAGGAATAAACCATTAGCTAACAGTTCTATAGTTTTGCCTAATGATCTAAATTCAAATACTTTTGTTTTACCAATTAAAGCAAAGGATAATGAGAAGATGTGCCATTCAACAGACCAATCTTGTCTGATGAGTCTAAGAAGCCCAACATTTATTCATGAAACACCTGAAAAAAATTACAAACTTTTGTCTGATGATGATACTACACAGTGTCTTAATGAGATTGTTAAAACACCACAAATCACTAACTCAAGTCCGCTTCAGTGCACTCCAACTGAAAATCATACTATTCCATTGCCAGTCTTAAGAGTTAAATCTTCTCTATCTAAGAAACAAAAAAATACAATGAAGGTATCTGATGCTGATACTCCTCAATGTCTTAAAGAAGTTGCTAAAACATTAATCAACTCTTACCATAGTCCTCTTCAGTGCACTCCTACAAGTTATACCTATCCTATACCAGTCCCTAAAAGCAAGACTCCAAAAGCATTGTTAGAAGTACAAGTACCTTGCTCTTCATTATCTTTTTCTAAAATTCAAAAAAACAATGAAGTACCTAATGACAATATTACTTGCCAACTTAAAGAAATTACTAAAGAACCACTTGACCTCAGCTCAAGTTCTCTTAGTAAAACCACTCCCATACTTACCTCACCCAAAAAAAAAAAATCAAGACCTACCACACCAAGAAGGTCATCTAAACGGATTGCAAATCGATCATTAGTATCACAGTCATACTCCGACCCATTGGAACTTTCCATATCTGTTGGAACTGAAAAACTGAAGAATATGATACCTAAATCAAAAGAAAAAACACCTCTCAAAGAGATTAACAAAAAAGATTTGAAAAGTGAAGAAAAAATGAATGATTCATTTCAGTTTTTTAAAGTTGAAGATTCTCCTAGTCAAACCTTTAAAACCAGGGATAAAATTTTCAGATCTCCAAATAGTAACTTTCAGAGTGATTCAAATGCTAGATCTAAAGCATGCCAAATAAATAATCTATCACAAGTGGTCATTGAACACTTGAATACTGATCTTTTATTACATGGGCATAAAACAAAAAATGCATTAGAAACTAATGAAGGTAATTTTAACTTAATTTAAAAAGACTTTTATAAATTTCATTTGAGAAAATGTTTTGGCAAATTTTCTATTTTGGCTAAATTAGAAGAACAATGTAAATATAATTTTATATGAAAGGAATTTTTTTATGCAAGAAAAAAAATGTTTAACTATTAAGCAATTCTAGGTTTTTTTTCTGGCATAAAATACTTTATAAACTTTTTGTTATTTTAGTTTCTGCCTGTTTAAGGTATATCTTTTGTTTATTTTTTTGTATGTAATTTTTTTTATCTCATAAATTTCAATGGATTTTATGATGTGCCAGTTCTCTAGAGGCATGTTGTTTTTGATAAATCTCTTTAATTTTTTTGCTTTAAGTATGTCTATATCTGAGCAAAAGGAGCTTTCAAATGAGGTGATTATGATATTACTTTATCTGTCCTTAATGAAATCGAAAATTTATTGAAATTTTAAAATTATTTAATGTTTGTTTTTTTGGGGGAAGGGAGAAGTTGTTTTTAGAACATGCGAGTTATATTTTTATTTTAATGTAATATTAGATTGAAGCATTAGTTCATGCTTGTAAGAGGTATTTTCTTTTATTTTCATTAAAAGTTTGAAATTTGTTTTGGGATTTTTCTCAAATTACATTTGTTAAATTTAAACTAAATTTTGCAATTAAGATAAAATTATGTTTCCAATTAGCAATAAATGGGTTATCACTACTTTGGAGAAATACCTGATCTCAGTTAAATTTACTAACTACAGTTACCATGAAATCCATATTGAGTTAGCAGGTATAATTAACTCTTTTATTTTATTTAAATGTCTTACATTTGGTCATTTCTTTTTAATTATTTGATCATTACTCATCTTTCTATAGGATATTTTCTATTTTACTATTTTTAACTCATTATGAGCAGAGATGAGATATTTTTATTTTAACATTTCTAAAATGTTCTACTTTTTTTCATTGTATCTGCTCTGTAATTATCTATTAGGTACAGAGATTAAAAGTTTATCTTTGGTCCAGCTTAAGCTGAGTAAGTTAATATTTAAACAAAATTATTTTAGAAAAGTTTATGATTTAATTGTTTCTGTTTTGCTCTTCTTTTTCTTTCACTCAATTCAGACGAAAAATTAACGTCTGAAAGATATGTTTTAAACTTAATGACGAATGTTATATCCAACGCTTTACTCATCGCAAAAACTGTTAACCAATTGCCTGAGGTTAGTAATTAGTTTTTATTATGTTTAATAATTTCAATATAAATAAATATTTTGAATGAAGTTTTTTTTTTTTTTTTTTTTTTTTTTTTTTTTTTTTTTTTTTTGTTTCTATAGTTATTAACCATTCATTTTTTAGATTTTTGAGGATATTTACAATCGGTTAACTTCTTGGCTCCCTGTGGCAAAAGATATATATAGCGTTTTTTATAAGTTTTTGGGGTGTGTAGTTTTAAAAGATGACGGGTAAGTTGTTTATTATCGCTTTTTTAGGCATTCCTGTATTCGTCACTTTAAAAGGTACAAGTGTTGTCTTTTTAAGCTTCAAGATTTTTTTTTTATATGATCCTATAAACAATATAAAAAGTTTTTAAGACTTTAAGAAAATATGAGTTAAAATCAGAAGTGAAAAGTACCTATTTCTTTAGCATTTTAAATAGTGAAAATTTAGCACCTCTTTTTGTTCCTTTTAATGAATAATTTTAACAAAATCACATGATGGTGTCAATGATGGTATTTTAGTTTCTGTCGTAAAGATGCCCTAGCCATTATATCTCTAATCAATAAGCGAAAGGATGAAATAGTTATGCTGAAAATAGTATTATGTTGCAAACGAGGCTTCACAGATATAAGAAATTTTTATTGCATAATAAAGTTGCTAAAGTTTGACTTTATACTGTTTATAATTTATGCTTGTAATAAATTATGTTAAGCTTGTAATAAATTATGAATGATGTCCTGTTGGTGTATGTTTGTATTAAATTATGCTTGATGTCCTGTTGGTGAAAGATTAAACTCCAAGTATCAACCGACTGTTAATCATAGTGTGGGAAACAAAAGTTTGGGGTTACTTTTGTCGATTGCGATTAATCCAATTCACTCTATTGACAGTCTCCTTTATTAAGTTATATACAAGTAAATCATCATCAAACTGATGCTCCTACTTGTTGAAGCTTGGATGGATATATTAGTATGATAATGACCCAAAACTCACCGCCAAAAAATCTGCTCAAAGCTTATCACAAGCCCATCACAGAGTCCAAACTTGAGTCCAATCGAAGACCTTTGGGATCATCAGACTGACAATTTTATTTAGGAAAGAACTACAAAGCCTCTTTTTTCTGTATTTTTCAGCTAAATTTAGTATCTAAACTTCACTCTATATTTACTTTAGTTTTGTAGCTATTGTATAGTGTGTAATTATCGAAACATTTCAATAATTGTTTCTTAGTCTGTCAGTGAATTTTGTTGTGGAAAAAAAGGTCCATTCTGCATTCTATCTACATGTGTCTTTCGATGTCACAAAAAATAGTTGTAAACTTCAGTACGCACTGGAACACATGGCTTTGCACAATATGTAAGTTTGTCAAAATCACCGCCTAAAGGTTATTTAGCGGTTAACTTTTTGTAACACTTCTTAAAAAAACAAACGATTTTTTCAAAAATCTATCTATGGTTTTGTGCAATATCAAAATATAGTAATGCTTTTTTTTTAGTCTTGATCACGTGGAGATGTTGATAATGTCTGAAAAGAACCTCAACACAATTATGGCAGTGTGTAAACTCTTGTATGATTACGCTTTAAAAATTTCATATGGACAAATAATATTTGAAAAAGAGCCTCCATACGCCCAAAGAGGAATCGTACGTCAAATAGAGCTAACGTGATAAAAGTTTTACACTTATGTAACCTTGTAATTTGGTCAGTTTTAGTTTTATTTGAATAATGTTGTCCGTGTAGCGTTTTTTGTTTTGTTTTGTTTTGGTATTTAAGAACGGTCCTAATTGTCCTGTCAACTTTGTAAACTATATTATTCGGTTTTTTTTCTTAAAGTATATGAAGGAAAAATATAAATGAGTTCTTAAGTAATAATTTAATTTCATTTTAAGTTTGTATTTATTTCTTTTACATATGAATCGAATACAAGTGTAACCGATTACTTACTGGCGTTTTTTTTATTAATACCTCCTTGAAAACTCGTTGCTGTCACTTGTGATCATGATCACTCATTATTATTTTTCGTATCCTGTTCTCTAAGATCTTGTAGGTAACCTTGAGACATCGGTACGAAAGTTAAAGAGCGAGTCTTATCTTTTGGTTTTAAGTAAAGTTTGTTTTAATTTTTGAGATAATTTGCGATCACATCATAAACAATAATTATCTTGTTTTTCTGAAAGTTTAGTGTGAATACGGAGTAAATTCGATTTTTAACGTAATTGTTTGTGACGTAGTTATTAATAATAATTATTAATAATTATTAAATTTTAACGTAATTATTTGAGATCACATCATGCACTGTTGTAAAATTTTGAGATATTGAACCACTAGCTGACCCGAAAGTCCCACCTATACTGGATAAAAGTAGAGATATGCCACTATCAAGAGATAAATTTTGAAATCCCACTATGACGTTTGTGGATATAACCCATTTTGAAGTTTGAAAGTTTTTCTATCACATGACATTGGCTAAAGTCAGCCAATGTCATGTGACAGAAAAACAGCTAGAAAATCCCTTTTGTAAGCAGCATTCCAATAAGATTTGGTGGGTTTTTCATTAGGGGGGTATGTCTTTAAGAGTGTTCAATTTCAAGCAAACATTTTGTACACGATTGGTTTTATGGGGTTTCATCAAACTGCAAACCAAATTTTTGTTGATTTCACCACAAAATCTTCTACTTGACAGGCATGTTGTAAATTGACCCAAGAGATCTTACTTTACAGAGACACTTAACTTTTTTTGAGGATTTTTTTTTTTTCTCTAATTTTTTCAAACTGATGAAAAATTAGAGGCCTGAATACTAACCACATTTCGAGAATGAAGCACTTCAAATTTTATCCTTTCATGATTTTAAATATGGTAAAAGGTAAAATAAAACCAGTTTATGCATATTGGGAAAAAAGATTAGTAAAAAGTCAAATATAGTAGGCTCTCATTTTCAATTTTTGTCAATTTTGTTGTACGGTAACATAAAATATAATTTTGGGTAAAGATTTTTTTCAAAAAGACAGCTATTTTTTTATTTTCTTTATTTTCTTAGAACATAATCAACTTTTGTCACAACAAATTGCAAAAGCAACTTTCTTCAGTTGATAAAGTTTTTTTTTTAAGGTTAATAAAAATTCACACGAAAATGAATTAATGTTTATATCTCGTGTCAACGGATAAATTAAAGATGTTTGCTGTTTCAATCAACAACACAGCTTATCAGTCTTTGAGCATACTCTTTATGTTTTAACATCTTTTAAACACTGCCAATAGTGACTGAAATCTTGATGGACTGCTTCACTAGCTTGCTCACTGTAAATTCTCAGAGCTGAGCAATGACAGCTGATGAAGTCTTGAATGTGATGAAGCACCAAATGGACTTTTGGTGTAACACTACAGTTTGGAATTTTTTAAAGGACACCTTGAACTAGTTGATTTTTTCAGAATAATCTTCTTTTAGTTCAGAGCCAAAACAGGTTTCTACAACTACTTCAAACTTACTAAAGGCATCAATTATCCCTGAAATCTGATATGCTGCGCCAGATTCTACAAGTTATTAAAGGCAGTCCACATTTGTTAACACTTTGCAACACTCATTATCTTCAAGTTGCTTCCCCCCCCCCCCCCTCCCCTCATGATAAAGACTTACCGCAAGGTTGAGGAAAACTTTTCTTAACCGAGCCCAATGTTATTAAGATGCCTTTGTTTTCCAGATTTTTTGAGTCAATGTTGCACCAACAGCTGGGTGTGAACTTGAATGAATCTGAAGGTAATGTTTGCAAGCCTAAGATCACAAGCAACAAAAAGATTTATTGCAATATCTTCAATAAGTGACAAATTTGTTCAATATTGGAATAAGTCTCAGGGAGGTCTTCAGAGACTGCTACTAGCATCTGGCGCTTTAAACTTTTGAGCTTGGCTATTCTCTGGGTCAAGAGCCTTTTCTGAGGTGGTGATGCTAGCGCTCTGAGGATATTTCCTCTTTTCTTGAGGATTTTCTTCAACTACAAATAGGCAAAGTTTGAAAAAGTCTCTACCAACATTGATTCTAAGTTTAATTACAAAAGGAGGACTCTGTTTTGAAGGTTCAACAAGTACTTGCAATAAACAATAAGATGGTCTGTAGCTGGGATCTCTTTGGCATTGGATCCTTTGAATTAAGTGTGAATAAATAAATTCTTGAGCTGCTCATCAGCAGCTTTAAAATTTGAGTTGAAGTTGGGCTTTAGCTTTCCAACAAGTCTTTAATTTACAGGACTGACTAGTTTCTTCATACCAAGGTTGGATAAACTAGCTTTAAGTAGAACACTCACAAGGTCATTAGTGGTCAGTGAAGGAATAGTTGTCTTCAAATTTACTCCAATAAGTACCTATGAAAAATCCAAAAACTGTTGCATCCCATCCATCAACCAAATCTAGTTCCAATAAAAAGACTTCAACAATATCTTGCTCTCTAAGCCGATATTTTGTTATTATGGTACACACACTGGTGCTATTAAGAAACTAAGTTTTATCTTTTTTTTTTTTTCTATATTGCAAAAGGAGAGGGTATCGAAAAAGGAAAGGTTATTGCATCAAGTACTTTTTTTCAAATACCCAAGTTATTTTAATATTGTTTTTTAAAACACTTTGAAGTGCATAGAAATATAAGAAATAAAAGTTCTTTTTAGTTACCTGGTGCAAAAGGTAAAGAGTGACCTTCAAAAAACTTTGCCAGAAGAATTTATCCCTTTGGAGATGATCCTTTGTGGATAGGACACTTATCGCAATTTTTTCAGCAACAATTGAATCTTGGGATGCCAAAAGGCCTTAAATTTTCTCTGAATGTAAACTGTGTGCAATTGTGTGACAAAACTTTACCAATGGGGCTTAGGCAGGTCTTACATCGCACATTTGATTCCTCACCACCTGAAGAAGGTTGTTCTAGTGGATGCTTTTCATTCATCTGCAAACGTCTAATTTTGTAAAGCAATCACAGGCTTGACTACGTGTTTCAACACGGATAAGAACAGTTGTAAAGTCAAACAATTTGGGAAGGACAACTTTGTTTCTCTCATCTCTTCGCCTCATGATAGTTTGGCATGTCTCACAGATTTCTTGTGGAATACGAGCATCACAAAAATCAAAGTTAACACCATAAATTTTAGAGATTTTTTCAAACCAGAAAGTCTGTGAGTTGCCTTGAACACTTCTTTAGGAAAGTCAGACACACGACATTCCTGTTTTGTTGATTGTCTCTTGCCTGGTTGGGCATTGTGGATGAAGAAAGAAGCTTTTAATTTAATAGGAAAAAAAAAAATTATGAAATCAATAAAAATGTTCATTAGACACTAAATTTAAATGAAGAGATATCACAAAATGTGTTAAACAAAAATTAATTCTTCCGATGTGAAAAACCCATAGTTCAAATATCATAAAAATATGATGAATGTATCATAATCATATGATGAAAATTTAGGAAAATATTTCAGTTTAAAACTTACAGAAACAATTTGCTTACATTATACAATTTATCTTAAGATGGGACGCTGTCCCATTTTAGGAAAATTAGATGTCCAGTTATCAATTATTATCGTGAATGCAGCATGTTTCTCTGCTATCAAGTTTAGTTCTGCAATAAATTATCATTATATAAAAAAATCGAATTTAAAAAAAGTATAAGACATTACATTTAACATGCCATTTCCTTGTTTAACGTGCATAAATAACAGTTATATCAGAGATGATGACTGAAGGCCCGGCAGTTGGAAATGATTTCGAAGTGTTTTTTTGAACTTTAGAATTAAAGAAGAGATATCTTCAGTGAGTGACTTTTTTTTTGCTCCACGAAGGTTATGAAGTTAATCATGGTTTTACAAGATGTAGCATTAGAAAACACATTTGCTATATCTAGTCAGCGGAATTTTCAGCAGGATGGGGCGTTCTTAAAAACCACAAAAAACATCAATCGGAGTCTGAATCCAGAATAACTGAAATTCTAGATGAATCTTTAATCTCTTTTAACAATTGTTGCATAACAATCGTTTAAACTCTTTTGGTTTGTAAAATCTTTCTAATCAAATCAAACCTTTTTTTTTTTTGATTGATTTGAAACTGAAAAGTTTCATTTTTCTAGGAAGAATCTTGGAGCCCCCTTATTAGTAAGGTTGGGCCAGGGGGGGTCTTACCCCTAATCTGGTTTTAACAACTTTTCATGCAAACAAAGAAACGAAGAACATCAAAGAGAAATTTTATTTTATCATAAATTGTCTTTATAAAAGTTAAAATATAGGAAAGAAATATCTTTTTTAAAGAGGAAAACGCCTCTGAATACAAAAAACTAAGTTTTTTGATTTTCTGAAATTTTTTCGTTCCTAAGTTATCGATTCATGAGTTAAGTTATCGATTCCAAGCATTTCTTGAATTGGTTTTTTAATCGTAGGAAGTTTATAAGTTTTGTAAGCCAAGAAAAAAAGAACACAAGAAAGCGTCTTAACACTGAAGGTGACCAAAAAAATGTATAATCTAAAAAAATATTGCACAGTAAATGTTCATTACTCAACAAGTAAACATAACACTGAGTGCTGCAAGAATGGTATCCATAAGAAATAGCAAGTAACAAAGAAGCTATTAAAATGACTTTTTTAATAACACAGGCTATTTACCTGAAATACTTGTTGCTGTATTCTAAGCAACTTGTTACTTCCCCAGTGCATTCGTTGGTGTTCCAAAGTACGCAACTTGCATCGATAAGTTTACCAAATACTGCAGACGATGGTATCATCCCCAAAAAACGTAAAAACACCTGCTGAAACCCTACACCAAGTGAACCCAAACTTAATGGCAATGACCTAAGAAGTAAAGCATTTATTTTATAAATAACTATTAAAAATTACCCGAGTGATAAACCCTTAGAAGATTGATTGTTGTTTTACCAAAAAGTGGCATTAACTAGAGGCACAGCATTCATAAAAGACATAAACAGCAAGAAGAACGATCCAACAACAAAAAATGGGTATAGGTCGCATATTGAAGCGCATGGACCATCACGTAGGGTTTTTCCTGACAACGGTAGACATGCGCAATTGTGATATGTCTAAAATAAAGATTTTATTAATTTGTTAGCGAGTAACAACAGTTCTGTTTTTTTGTTCGCTTTTTTTAAGTTGTTCTAATACGTCCATTTGTTTTTTCTAGCCAGATCATTTAACAAAAAAATGAGCTCATTTATAGTTGAAAAAAAAACTACTTACCCCGTTTTCTAGAGGTAGATTCAAACACCCTGCATGACAAGGCGAGTAAAACGTTTTTTGGTCATCTATCGAACACACGGGTTTATACATACGGTTATTGCACTGGCAGTTTACGTTGCACGTACTGTTTAATGAAATCCCTCCGTTGCTGTAGAAAAAAATTGCATATTTGAAAACTAGTGCAATTAAAAATAATAACGAAAATCATATATTATGCAGATAGAGTTACGGATTGATGATAAGTTGGTGCTTAACTAAGTTTAGGCAGAGTTGTGTGTGTTATGGAGCAATCTCCATAAAACGCAAAGTACGTTCTTATTTAATTGAGGATTTAAATTTTAAAGCAAGCAATTTTTAAATTTTAAATCTGATGTTTTTTGTTTTTTTTCAAATTTATGGAAATAAAAATTATGTAAAGTAGAAAAAGCTAACGCCATTGATTTTCCCCATGGTTTTTTGTTTATAAATTATTTTTACAAAATATTTCAGAATATTTTTAGTTTACAAAATATTTCAGATCCTGCAAGAAGTCAGACATCTTTATTAGAAGGTAGGCCTTATCATTAATAAGTAATAAACTCTGGTGACTACTGTAAACAATGAAAATTGTGATGGATCTTGATCGTTCCACCTACATATGAATTAAATTCAGAGTAAATTTTTAAAATATTTATCAAATCCTCTTTTTGAACTTTTTAATAACAACTTTTTTACAAAGTCAGACGTTAAAATTTTGAATTGATGATGAAGCTGATTAATAATCTTTAAATTATTTATTTGACAAAATTTTGACTTTAAGTCGGTTATTTACCTACTATCGAGGTAAGGAATTGTTCTTCCAACTAAGTTATGGCCATCGCAGCCAATCAGCACAATAGGAATAAGCATGGTAGATATTATGGCGAGTATATAAATAACTTTTAAAGTTGTTCGACAATCCCAACCGAAGCGCTTACTGATATATCCGCCTAAACCCATTCCTCCACCGCATGCTTAAAAATAAAATTAAAAGAAAAATTAGACGATTGTTAAACAACGGCGTGAAGAACGAAGTATTTTTAGATGAAGATCATCATGATTTATACTCACCGGGAATGATAATCAATCCGCTATACAAAGAAGCTTTTGATGCTGGAAAATGGAACTGTATTTCCACAAACTTTGCAAAGAAAGTCGAAAATCCACTGTTTACGAAGCTCTCGCAAGCTATTCCTAAAGTTAAGTACATATATGGTGTGTTAAGTAAAAGAGCTTTTACTGATGGCCAAGCGGATTTTAAATCGTGATTTAGATTTACGTCTTCATCTACATTGTCCGCATGAAGTTTCTTGAGCTTCGCAACTTTTTCTGAGTTTGAAAACATTCTGGGGAAGCCAGATAGAGGAATAACTGTGGTAAGCAAAAGCAAAGCTCCTATCAAATACCCAATCCACCAAGCGCCAACCCAACTTTGATCATTCGGAGTCAAGTTTGAGTTTGAAGGCTTAAATAAAAATGTAAATAAAAAAATGAGAATGTTGTTTAAATGTTAACAAAAATCTAAAAAGAAAGAAAGAAAAAAAAAAAAAAATTAAACACTTGAAAGACTTTTCAAAACTTTAGATTGTTGCGTACCTGTTGAATATCCACGTAAGTTTGAAGAATAGGATTTCCAAGAATATATCCTGCTGCAGGTCCTAATATTGACACGGTCTTCATTGCTAAAAAGTACATGCTAGCGCTGCTTCGATCGGCAATAGCATCTAAATGAGCGTAGCTAAGACTTTGAACAGGAATATTTCCTAGTCCACTAATGGAATGTCCGACTAAGAATATACCTAAATAGATGCGGTTACTTGGAAGTGTACAATCAGTCTCGTTATATAAACTATTTAAGGAAGTGTTTAAATGACAAATGTCAGTTGAACGCGACACTCCAGCCACATATTTTGATGAAATAAAATGCGGTATTAACAAGACTGCCATTCCTATAGATAATGTCAGTCCTCCTAAGGCCAATGCGCGCGGTCTGTGTCTGTGACCAATGTAGCAAACTAATGAAGAAAATATGCCCACGGTTACGTTAAAAAATGTCGAAAACAGAGCAATTTGTGTAGATGTAAAACCATAACGTTTTTCTATCGAAGTCAACAGGACGTTGTTAAGACCGTTACATATAAAACCTTGTCCAAAGGTTAACCAGCAAACGCACACTAAGAAAAACCACGGACGATTTAAACTTTGCAAAAATATAGGTCGGTAAGAAAACCAACCGTATCTTAAATACATGGCATTTTGGCTTAGTTCGTCAAGAAACATATGCTTTCTCGTAACCATTTGTATCCTTTTAATGGTGAGGTATTATTTGGAAAGATCAGAGCTGTACACTACAACAACAAAGTTTATTTAACGTTGTTTTATGATAAGTTGTGGCTTTTATTTACAAAACATTCGTGAAGAAGATTGATTTTGAAGAATATTACCCTATAAAGAAGACTGTTATCAAATTGATTTTATGGAAAAAAAATTTTTACATAATTTTAAAGGATTTATAAATATTTTCGAAAATAGTTTCCTAAATAAAAAATATTGAATTGAACCCAACACCAACAATTAACGGTTGTGGCAAAAAATGTTACACGTTTTTCAAAGAATTTATTTAAAAAACCATCTCAAAAGTCAAAATAGATTACTTTTTAAGAGACAAAAAAAAAAAAAAAAAGTTGGGGGGAAGGCAAATGTTATTTAGAAGGAAACCTTTATGATTTAGAAATGACTATCGAATATCTTTCGGTAGGACTTTTTTTTAGGAAACCAAAAATGTAAAACAGAATTTTTTTTTACTTGCCTATATGACGGCTTATATGATGATGCACAGTAGGGTACAGCGAGAATTTTTTTTTCTTCTAAAAGCTTAAGAAAAGGTGTATTCTTATGTAAAATCAAATTTTAAATAGGGTTTCCTTAAAAAAATCTTTGATCGGAAAAAGTTTTGATACCCAAATTTTCACTTTTAGAAATTGCAAAATTTAGTAAAATCTTATTTGTCACATTTGTCCTTTATTATGCTTTACATGTCCTTCTTTTTCATTGCGATGAAATATTAAATGCAAATAATGTTTCTAGACCAATTGCAAGCTTTTTTGATACTTGTTTCAAAGTCATTATCTTGCATGAATCCTACCAGCAATGCAGATTCTGGACATTTCAGGGGAGAGGGTCTTCAATTTTCAATGAGGTTTCAATGATTAACAAATTTGCTTATAACAGTTGTTTTTTTTGTTTCATTAGAAACAAAGGTGGTGCCAGTGATGCGGTTTCCCCAAAAAACAGGAGGTCTATCCCATCTTAATCAAATAATAATTTGATAACACTACTATAACACTATTAAAAAAACAATAAATAAAACAACATATCTTTCAAATCTATTGACATTGAAAATTTATTAAAATTTCTTTCTTTGTTTTAAAAACAGGTAGCAACTCTCTATGTTGAGCTCTAGCTCTAATATATCCATCTCTTGCATCTGGTCCAACTACTGACATGGATGCTACTGTCACTTGTTTTACAGCACGCTCGGTACTTTGAGTATGAATTTTAGCAGAAGGAGTTATTAGAGGTGTCAATCTTAGCAATACCAACTTATCTTTAGTGAGCGAACAAGTAAAAACCGGTTCTTGTACTACACCATTTTCCCATTTGACTAGCTCTTGAAGAGTAGTTGCTTCAAAGTTCAGTTTAGGTATTTTTCTTGGTCTGATTCGCATGTCTCCAAGGATATTATTACCCCTTTGTTCCAAAATTCGGTCAACTGCAAAGTTGCGGTCTTCTGCATTATTACTAGATAATAAAGAGATTAATAAACTTTCATGGTTCGCATACCAAGCGCCTAACTGGATGTAGGGAGTCACAATTTCTCTTACTATAACAGGTTGATTTCTAAGAATTCTCAATTGAGTCAGAATGTGATTGGAAGCATCTTCAAGTCTGTCTTTAACTTTAATGTCAAAAAAAAGTTTAAAGTAAAATTGTAAACAAAATAATACAAGTAACTCAAGATTTTTCAAATTCTGATCAGTTAAGTCATGTTTCCTTGTCCACATAAAGACTATTCTCATGCCAGTAGTGAGCCATCTGGCATGACTTAAGGGGCCACATTGAATTTCTCTAAGATTAGGTGGCAATACACCGATCTTAACTGCTTTACATAACTTGTAGGTTTGTTTTTGATCTGTTGACATATTTTTTAGTATTGTTTCTGGAATGTCAACAAAGCTCTCTCCCTCTGGAAGAGCTTTAAATTGAGGATTGTACTCCATTTTATTAAAATCAGCAAGACAATTTCCCACAGGACCTACAAAGCCAGTACTACATGATGTTAGTCCATCAATTCCTTCTATTAGGTGACGCAAAAATAACTCATTTGAATGAAGCATGCATATGGCCCAGTGGCATTTGTGACCTAACATCTTTTCAAGATGTGTTATAGCACCACCTTTCCAGCCAGTGTTAATTGAAGTACTATCAGCTCCAAGTACTAAACATGATTCAGTAAGATTATATTGTTGCAGCAAATTATAAACACCTTCAGCAATCTTTTTAGCTGGCTTATCTGAATGAGTATGTGCATTTGGAGTAAAATGACCAAGATATCGACCACCAGGTTCTATAGTCACAGTAATGTGTTGCTCTTTGATAATAATAGGATGTAGTTGTCCATTTGAATCATTTATCATCGCTCTTGTTGAATCTTTTCTTCCATCAAAGTAAATGCCAATATTATCTGCTTTTGGAAGATTAAAATTGTCATTATTCTTTGCTACTACCATGATTTTTTTTCTTGCTCTCGTCAACTTAGAAGGATCACAAGCAAGGTAAGAGTATTCAGGGGTGAGAAATCCTGCTTCAACTAAATCTTGCAGATAACTTGTAGCAATTGCTGCAGTTGCAGCAGGTGAAATCCCAAACCTATAAAATAAAACTAGTTTATATTTATTTTTATTAATTCATTATCCGAACTTTTGCTGCTCAACAAAATAATAATCTATATGATTACCTTATACTAGCCATTGCTGTGTTTTTTATTGACATAGTGTTTTTTCTTGACTTCTTTTCTAAAAATCGTGTTACAAGGAAAGCATAGACACCTAATTTATCCTTTAGAAGCCTTTCAACCAACAATTTAATTTCATTGTCTTGTTTTAAAGTAAAGTTAACATTAACTGGATTATAGTTGTCATTGAGTGAAATATCAGGAGAAATACTTTTTTGATATTCTTCATATAATTCTATATCTTGTTTTTCTGTGACCTAAAACCAAACTTTTACAAATATTATTTTTGTTTTATGTGTGTGTGTGTGTGTGTGTGTGTGTGTGTGTGTGTGTGTGTGTGTGTGTGTGTGTGTGTGTATAATTTGCTATATAAACAAAGAAAATATTTACTATTATGAAATTATATTTACCTCAAAGGATGCTTGATCATCTTGTAGTTTTTTCATTCTTTTCTCATAAGCTTTTTCGTCACTGATTTTTCTCTTATATTTTTTTCTAAGTTTCGTTGTCTCAATTTTATCAGCATGTCCCATTTGCATGTCAGACTTTTCACCTGTCTTATTTCTTTGACTGTATAACCACCTGAGCTCCATAGTTGGAATTTTTTTAGAAAAAATACAGGTGCAATTTATATGTGCTTTACTTTTACAATTTTGGGGGGAAGAACACCCAGACATATCATGTTCACACAGAAGAATCTTATGAGGACATGTTATGAGGTCCATTAGCTTATCTAACTTCAATATAAGTTCTTCTTTTACTTTTGCCTTAGTTCTTCCCCATGCAACGTTTTCTACTTTCTCCCAAAGGGTTTTAATTCTATAATAAAGTGATTTCTCACCAATAATAACTGGCTGTTGAAACTTAACATTTGCTTTTCTCCATTGAGCAAGAACAAATGGAATCAGATCGCTAGCAAGATCTTTGTTAGAATATTTATTATGGTGTAGATTGCATGTCATGCTTTTTTGTTCTTTTAGTAAAATCCCTTTTTGAATAACTGCTCTGTTTGTAGGCAGCTCACTAGGAATAAAATCTTTTCCAGGTCCAATAAAATCTGAAATTGCAGTGGTGGATGATCTAGTCTTAACTTTTGACATTTATGAATATCTCAATTAAATAACTAATAATGAATAAAATAGTAACAAACTTCGATCTTGTATAAAGCTTTTATACAGCGGAGAGCCAAGTAAAAATATCTTTTAAAATTAATTCGGCGCTGCGCTTATTAGGAGAGTTTATTACATAAAAACGGATTTTGTTTACTTTATAATAATTTAAGTTTTTTTCATTTTAATAATCTGTAAATATGAAAATTTGGGTATCAAGACGTTTTCTTATCAAAAAGTGGTCCATAACAAACCTACCTTGAAATTTAATTTTACATAGGAATACACCTTTTCTTAAGCTTGAAATTTATTTTTTTCAAAAACATATAAATCTCACTGTACCCTAATGCACAGTGAGTCAGAAAAGTGAAAAAACGGCAAAAATTGTATGACCATCAAAATATAAACTTGTTATACATCATTACTAGTGTTTTTGGGTCAGAAAATTTAGATTTGTCATTAGAAATAAATTTTACGCGTGCCCACGTGCGTACGTGGCTTGGTATCAGTTTATAAAGATTTAAATAAAAAATTTGGATTCCTCGATCCCAAATATCAGATAATACCACGTATACAATATATGTTAAGTTTTTTTTAAATAAATTTTACATGTATCAAAAGGCGCATACTACACACGCATTTGCTTGTTAGAATCTTTTACGCGCACAAATATTAATTTGAATAAAAAAAATTTGGGTTCCACAAACCAAAACGCGCACATATACTAATTAATATAAGAAATTAGAATTCAAAAAACCAAAATATCGTACTATCTTAGCTTACTATTCTATGACCAAAACCAAAAAAGAAAAAAACTATTATTTGCAAAAACAGCTTTATTTTGTTTTTACGTCATCAAAAAAAGAAGAAATATTAGGGGAAGGTGGTTTTCCATTTTTAAATTTGTGGTTTTTGAAACTAATGCGGTTAATGAAACTAAAGTTTTAAAGGTTTGCCTTCTGCTACTTCTAACTTTACCTCAAAATCGATCAGTCAATTCATTTCAGCTTTAAGATGTTCATCTTCATTTCTGATTAAGTCTTTGGTTTCCATTTGATATTTGAGATGTAGGGTCAACAGTAATGTGTAATAGAGGGCTGGATGGATAATTTAAGTGGATTAATAGCTATATGAAAAAGACTTTGCTCGTTAACATGGGCCTCACCAATATTTCCATCAGTATATTTTTGTTTATATACACTTTGGAGACACAATCAAAGCCCCCTTTAAAGTGAAGTACACCTTTCCCCATTCACAGCAAATATTCTCATTGAGTCTTGGCATTCTGTAAAAGTTAGCATCCTTGTCAGAGTATGATTAAACATACTCTGTAGAGGAGTTGGTACAGATATTACTGTCAAAACTACAGCCTCAGGATAACATTTTTCTCTTTCATTAGTAAAAGATAAATGTCTGCATTCTGTATTATGGATGGATTTCTGATAATTTTATACTGTTTATTAGAAAGATTTTTAAGATCAAAGCACCTTCAATCTTCATTTTTAATGAAAAATTAACCTCCATGCTTTTTAAATTTGCCAGGATTTTTGTGGTATTTTTAACAACAACAAAATCTTTCTTGGTAGGTTCTTTAGAGGCTTTTCTTATTGAAGCTAATGCCAATGCTTCAGCAGGATATTCACCCAACTTGGTAACCATAAATATCTTAAACATATACCTTCAAATTCAGTTTTGAACTGTTTTTACCCGTATCAACCTTAAAAGTGTGACCCTTAAGCGAACATTTTGTGCGCGAATTTCGCAATTAAAAAATGAATAAAATAATGTCTTAGGAAAAGGTGAAAATCTCATTGAAATTTAGTTATAAATAAAAAAATTAGAAAAAAAATTGACACCAGCGTAGCGAAAGCTCATAGAAAGTAATCAGTGGCCGTCTACTTAAATTCGTTGATTTCGAAGGTAAAAAAGTATTCCCTACCGTTTGATATTTTCTTTAGTTTTACACCAAAAAATACAAAACCAAGAATATTTATCAAAACTACCAAATGAGCAAGAAATAAAACGTCCCCTCTTTTCTCAATTTATTTATTTTATACTTTTGTTATCGGAAAGTTGTCATAAAAAAATGTGACATTGTTTCCTTCTTTTCTTTGTTATTTATATTTGTGTAAACAAATTTTAAAATGTTAAAAAAAACCACTTATATTTTTTATGTTTGCAAATCAATTTCAATGCAACAAGAAAAATACACAACAAGAAATATTAGTTCTTTTATCTTCACAAAACTTTTTTTTTTTATTCCGCACTATCTGTTTGTTTACACGATTAATTTACAAACAAACGATTATTCGAATTTTTATTTGAAATGAAATCACAATTATTTTTTCTTTCTTTTCATGATAGTAGATGTTTGAACATTTTAATATTAAATAAAACTCCATACGGTGCTTCTGCAACTCAATATATTAACTTAACAAAATTTTCAATGAGTAAGAATGTTAAAGAATTTGTCAAGTTTTTTGTTCGCGTAAAAATTTGGGTACTAAAAATGCGTTTCATGAATTTTCCCACCTTTCACAATTTTAACAATTTGCAATTTTAAAGTTGTTTCAAAAAAAATCTTAGTAGAAAAAGTTGTTTCAAAAATAAGTAAAAATTAATAAACGTGTGGGTTGACTTGACAAAACTAGCATCAGAATTTAAAAAAACATCTTTTAACTTTCGCTCTTTATCAAAAGTAGTTTAGATAAACATTTTTTAACTTTCGCGCTTCATCAAAAGTAGTGTAGAGAAAAAAAGGAATTTTTTTGGTTTCAAATTTTTGTGTAAAAAATTTAACGTTTAAAAATATGATTTTTCCCCTTGTGTAACTAGGAATTGAAAACATTACTTATCAAATATCAAAAATTAACGATGTACCGCCATCTACCATTGTCAATGATTTGAAAACAGCTTAAACGCAGGAAAAGTACCGTCATTAGGAAAATTCTCTGAATAAACAATGATAAAATGTATTGATATTCTTATTATCTGATTTATGATAAAAATCATCTTAAACCTTACATAAACAAAAACAAAAACTTAAAGATATCTTTTAACTATTCATCGCAATCATCCTACCAAACTGTGTAATTTAGGTCCACATCCACCAATGAGTGTTTTAGGTCTGCTATTAGGTCTCTTAGGGTTAGCTAAACATCTGAGGTGAAGCGGTTATAACATTACTTAAGCTCAGATATTTGACTAAAATTTTATTAGGTGGATGAGACGAATTTTATGATGCAAGTTACCACGAGTTCAAATAAGTGCTGTAGTTCCATCAATTTACACAAACGTTTTAGTAGGTCAGTCCATAGATTACCGATTTTGTTTATGGAGTAAGAAAACATTTTTAAAATTCTTTTATGGTTTTAGCGAGAATGGTGCGGAACTCTCTGTAACACTTTTCTTTTTGTTTTATAAACGCTTGATAACATTGCAGAAAATAAACCTTGCTGCAGCGTGATCAAGTGTTTGCTTATTATCAGTGACTTTTAGGATTATTGACGCTTTTTATTTTCGTCAGTTCAATGGATCTACATGCCTTCTGAACTTTTCCCTTAAAAGACTTTTAATGTTCAAAAACAGTTGCATCGTGATCTTCAAAAACCACACGTGTCGCATTTTTTTACAATTCTTTTTTTATTGCAAAAAATGCTCCTAATTTACGGTATCTATGATATTCAGTAAAAATCAGACATTTACATGTGGTACTTTATCAACAAATTTTGTGATTACGTGAAGATTATGGAAAAGAACAGTTTTTTAAACTTATCGAGAACATTGATTTTTTAAACTTATCGAGAACATTGATTTTTTAAATTTATCGAGAACATTGATTTTTTAAATTTATCGAGAACATTGATTTTATGACATGCGTAGCTTTTACAAATCGCGATTTAAACTTTATACTTTTAAATCAATAGACAGCAATAATTCTTTTTCTGCTTCCAATTAAGATCTTTTTAAAGACCGATTTGGTAGGTCAGCCTAAAATCAAAACAACTTTTGATTGTCCAATGCCACTCGCTATAAAAGCTGATTTATGTGCTTTTTTCAGCCTCAACATCTGAGGATTAATGATCATGAAAGACTTTTCTGGTTGAATCAAGTCTCTCAAATCCAATTCCATCTCCTTGTTTCCAATTTAATCTCCGTGTTTTCAATTTGGAAAGTTTTACTTATCGATTTTTTAAATTTATTCTCATAAAGCTGGTGAAATCTCCTATAGGTTAGCTAACCCATACATTTATAATTGAACTAATCCGTGTAAACAGCTCCTAAATAGTTTTCATTATTAACTTTAACCTGTTTTATTTTTTGCCTCCTACAAGTGCATTTATTGACAACCAACTGTTGGATACATAGGACTGCCTTGTTTGTAATTTATTGTAAAGAAAGTTTTAGATTTTGTATAAAGTTTTTTATTTTATTATATTTAGGTGTTCATTCTAAATTCGTCATATTATACGTATATATCATATTACACGCATATATCATATCGTAGTTTATTATTTCAATGAAATATTTATGTTATATTTAATAAATATGTCCTCTTCATTGAATTAAAACCAAAAAAAGTTGCCTTTTCGACGATTTAAACAAACTGTAAACAAAAGTTATCGTTGTAACCTCAACCTTTTTTGTACCGTGCCCCACCTAAACCTTTCTAATATTCTTTTGACCCCCTATGTAACCTACTTATTTTTAAATATTCGAAAACTAAATTATTCACTGAAGAAATTAAGCCGCTTATACAAGGAACACACTATTACCCCCCCCCCCCCCAATCTTCTCCCGTGGAGAATGATTTGACTAATTTTAATGACGCATGGAATTTGGTTGGAATCAGTAAAACGACATCAGTAGTGTTATCAATTTAAGCTGAGATAGATTAGGTCTGGCTTCGCTTTTTTATTTATTAGTAGATCAAAGAAAACCAAGAGTTACTTTCACGAATGAAATTTTTTGAAACAGAACTTTCCTTTTCAAAAAATGTTTTTACGGAATCCGAAGAAAGCAGCGATTTATATTAACTACTAATATTTAAGTAAAAATAAAAAATATCACTATGTCTAAAAGTAAAAAAAAAGTAAAATAAATCTTTATTATATGTTAATGTAGCTTACCTTAAGAAACACCGGATAGGATTTCCTTTTTAAGTGATAAATATTTATTATTCACTAAACTCTTTAAAACATGAAACGAATTTATAAAAAGCTTTCGTTATTTACGCCTGATGAGAAATAAGTTTTTGTGGTGAATGTGGCCAATTATCTATGCAAATTCATAGGATGAATATTACTAACGAATATATCAATCTGTTTTTGGGACAATACAAGATTAAAATTTTCAAAACAAACCTCGAAAAACATTTTTCTCAAAAAAGGAAATGAAAATCGATTTTTTTTTTTTCTATTTCACTTATTATTAAGTGATATTTTAACGAAACGTTTAATAAGCGGCATTCTGAAAACTGTCTTTTACGCGTTTTAAAATTTCAATAATTAAATTGTAAGTAATAAATAAAAAATAAATAAATAGGTAAGTAGCCAATGGAGTCAAAATATTTGCAGCAACTTTAAAGATAACAGTTGTAAAAGGTAAACAAAGATAATGTAAATTTTGTGGGTAAACGAAGAAAATGTAAAACCTGAGTGTAAATGAAGAAAAAGTAAAACCTGCGGGTAAACGAAGAAAAAGTAAAACCTGCGGGTAAACGAAGAAAAATTAAAACCTGCGGGTAAACGAAGAAAAAGTAAAACCTACGGGTAAATGAAAAACAACTAAAACTTAATATGAATTGATCGATACCACCGAAAAAAATAGATATTTCACTCACACATTTAAATATTTATATACAAAAATCTTATATCAACTAGAAATTTAGAGTAGATATATTACCGAAGTAAATATCTAAACTCCTGGGTTTTCGCTTTTTTAAAAATAAAGTCTTCATAAATCACCCAATCAACTCCAATGTTTTTGTTATCGAATATTTTAAAACGTCATGACATCGGAGATCCCCGTCTTCAGCTAAAAAACGACCTGGAAAACAAAGGTTGTATTAACTAAACAAAAGATGATGATTCAAGTTTATTCATCAACTTTAAAAAATGAGTTAACATCACATGTTGCGATGATGTCGGCGAAGACTTTTCGTATAAAATCTTCGCCGACATCATTGCAACATGTGATGTTAACTCATTTTTTAAAGTTGATGAATAAAGTTGAATCACATTCTGAAATAAGATTCCTGATGTGTTTTTTTTAAAAAAACAAATTGAGGATTGTCTAGATCTGGTCAATTCTCTTTTATTTGGGGGGGAAAAAAAGTTTTCGCAAATTAAAACAGCTCATATTTTCTCAACGGACTTTGGATTTTGGAAAAAGAAAATATTTTATGCGAAAAATTTGTCGCTGAGTTAGAATAAGGTTGAAATATTGCTAAACTTCTAAACTTCGTTTTAGAGTTTTCATGTTTAGTTTTTTACGATCTTTTATTTCTAACCAATTGTTCTTACATCCGATTGATTTAAACAGTTAACATAAGCGTTTTAACAATACTTTTTAAGATTGTTGTAAAGTTCTTTTATCTTTCGGTCATTATAACTGTCTGTTTTATTCAGTTCTAGCATCTGTGGTCAAAGGAGCATCTTTTATCTCTTTGTGTATTTACTTTATAAACCACCTATAACGATTAGTGATATTATCAACAAAACCGTTATAGGTAGCTTATAAAGTTTTCTACGGCTTTGTGGTACAGACCAAACTTAAGAAACTCACGTGAAGACTTGAATATTTGTAATGACTTTATTTTTTCACTCACATTTTGCAACATCTCTCTAGATACTTGTTCCATCCGTTTTTTAAATTCCTATTTTACAACTCACATTTTAATTATTGCATTTTTGCAAGCCATTTTTCTTTAAAAAAAAAAAAAAAAAAAAAAAAGTTGAGCCACATATAATCGAATTCGTTGCATGGTAAAAATAGTGCAACACTTTAACTTAACCTTCTTTTAAAGTTCCTACATCTTTAAGAGTATTGTCAAGGTAAAAGAGACAGCTTTTCAAATGATTATTCCTGTACAATTGTATTTTTTCTATATCCACTTTTACAACTGGCTCATCTATACCATCTACTTGTAAAACAATTTTGGACCATAAAAACATTACTTAACCTTATTTATTTACTACACTATGTAGATTTACTGCACTATAATAAAGTTTTTTCGTTACTTTCATCTGAGTTTGAAGGAAGTGACATTCTTCTTTTAATAAAACAGCTCAAGCATCTGAATGAAATAGTTTATTTGTTTACATTAACGATACAACTTAAGCTTCGATATTAGGCGCGGATTTTTATTTTCGGGATATTACCGCTTACATAATTCTCTGAACAGTTAAAAAAAATTCACTTAATGTTTCATCATTCTTGTTACATTCACAACCTTCGGTATTAGAGGCAAAATCTCAAATACTGATTGTAGTGAGAAATATAATAGAGATCAAAGATCCAGATTTACGTCAGATCGACAAGTTTTACAACGCTTATTGTGTTATTCATTGTTTTTTTTGTTTTTTTAAAAAAAAAAAAAAAAAAAAAAGAATTACTGAAACCACTCTTCTAAGCCTCTGCGTCTCGGAATAGCTTTCTCGAAATGAACCGGGACAAGCGTAAAAAAAAGAGAAATTTCCCGGAAAAAAAAGACGAGACAAAGGAAAAGTTTGTTCTGGAAAAAAGTTATAAATCGGGACGTTAATTTTGTCTCGGATTTAAAAACTGTGTCCCGGATAATTATGAAACGTTTTGAGACTGATCAATTATATCAACTAGATATCTAACTCGCGCTTTCGCAGTGAAGAAAATTTTTAGCCAACCAAGTTTGTTTTGCCAGCCAGAAAATGACGCAGTGACTCAAAACAACAAAAAAATAAACCCCTCACAACTTTTTTGTAAATATAGTGCACTTTTTTTTTTAAATAATATTAAATCAAAATGATTATATATTTAAAAAGTAAAAACAATTTTTTCATAAAACTTATATTTTGTGTTTTATGATTAAATTTTAATATTATTTTCAAAGAAATCTAAAAAATGAGAGATTTTTATTGAGTAAAAATGGTGACCTTTTGATCTAAATTAAAGTCTATATTTTTATTTTAAAGATAACCTTTTAACTTTATATATTTCAAATATATTGGATAAAAAAATTGCATCCTGATTTTTATTGTTCAAATTAGAAGAATTTTCTAAAGTAATATAGAATATATACTAGGGTGGTCCTTATTCATTACAAAAAAAAATTTCTTCAGTTTTCTGACGGGGCACCCCCTTCAATGGTTGACGTTTATGAAAAAATAATTGTACTGAAAATTTTATTTGAAAAATATACATTTTAGGGGTCTCTACCGCAGAGTTTATATCTATAAAAGTGCCCACAGAAGGCTCATATGTTCAGTATTCTACAATATGAATGATTAGGACAAATATGATCACAGAGCACAACATTGCTTTATTGAAGCTAGGGATTGCAATCCCGCATTGCGGGATCCCGCAATCCCGCGGGATCCCGCATTAATTTAGCGCATGCAAGATCCCGCAAAAACTACTGCGGGATCCGCGGGATTTGCGGGATTTTGAAACAATTGCTTTTAAACAAAAAAGGTCAATTCTTTTAAACAAAAAAGACAAAAAAGATATCAAATTAAAAGTGTTTATTGTATTTGTGAAACAAATCAATTTAAAAATTTATCTTCAGCTATTAAAATATTTTTCTTAGCTATAAATATAAAAAAATCATTCAAAAATAAGCAATTATTTAGCAAAACATTAGTCGAACTAAGCATGGGAATTTCGGCCTTCGAAATCGACGAAATTAAACGAAATTCGTGTTTCAATTTCGTATCGAAATTGAGAACGAAATTTCGATTTTTTGGATTGTTTAATTTCGCGAAAAAATTTCGTATAATTTCGGGTCATTGAAAATAACGAAATTGACACGAAATTAAACATAAGTTTTAATTTCGAAATTCGTGAATTTGTAATGTTTAAAAATTTCGTCTTTCGAAATTCAATATAAATTTCGATACGAAATTGAAACACGAATTTCGTTTAATTTCGTCGATTTCGAAGGCCGAAATTCCCATGCTTAAGTCGAACTCGTTCAAATTTTTTTTTGTTTAATTAATGATTATGTTGAAATTTTCGCTAATGAGTATGTTCAAATTTTTGTTAATGAGTATGTTGAAAACGTGAAATTGAAAACGTGCGTGTATAATTGTAAAAAATATACTTTTAAAAACTACTTTTTAAAAAGTCTTTAAAAATTATTTACATCAAGATTTTAAAACAAATGGACTAAGCATGTCGCAAATTAAAACTATATGGAATTATTTTAAAAAAAGTGATAATGAAGAAAATGCGAAGTGCATGTTATGTTCGGCTATTTTAAAAATTAATCAAAGATCAACTAAAGGGTTATTAATCCATTTAAAAACTAAACGTGGCACCGATTTAAAATCAAACGTTTTACAACAAGACGGAGCTTCAACTTCAAAACAGCATGAATCAGTTGAACTAGAGCCTAAAATATACATCGACTGCGAAGACGAAGAAGTAATTCCATCGAAAAAAGTCAGAACAATTGACATGTTTTTCGTAAAGGAAATTTCTATGGAAAAAAATGGTATCGCGCATGGTTGCAAAAGATGGCTTTACATTTAATAGTTTTTGCACATCTTCAGATTTACGGTACTTGTTTTCAAAGAGTGGTTTCCGGCTCCCTACTTCACCTAATACTATAAGATTGATGGTAGTTAAATTCTCAGATTCTGTAAAAACCGATATAATGCAAAAACTCACATCACTAAAAAAGCAAAATCAAAAGTTTTAGATAACGTTTGACGAATGGGCATCACAAAATAGTCAGAGATACTTAAACTTAAATGTACATATAGAGGCGAAACACTTTAATCTTGGATTGATTCGAATCCATGGATCGTGTAATGCAGAATATTGCGTCAAGTTAGTTTCAGAAAGGCTAAATAGCTTCGATATTGACCTCCAAGAAGACATTATTGCCATGACCACTGATAGAGCAAGTGTGATGGTAAAAGTCGGTAAAATGATGTCTTGCTATCAACAGCTATGTTATGCTCATGGAATACAACTTGCAGTTATTGATATCTTATACAAGAAAAACAGCGGAGAAGTCGAAGAATCGTTTATTACATATGAAAATTGTGAAGAAGAAGATGAATGTAGTAAAACTGAGGATGATGAAGCTATAAATAAAGAATATGGTTTGACAATGATTTTGGACCGAGCATCAGCTGAATTGGTTAGCAATTACAAAGATCTCATGAAAAAAGTGAGAAAGGTTGTAAAAATATTTAAAAACTCTCCTGTCAAAAAGGAAATATTTACAGAAAGATATCCTACAAGAACACGGGAAAAAGCTTCAGTTGATTCTTGATTGTAACACTAGGTGGGACAGTATGTTCGATATGTTAGAAAGATTTCATAGACTAAAAGTGTGTATTGAAAAAGCCTTAATTAATGTTGGGTCAGAAATTCGTTTCACCCAAGAAGAGTGGTCCCAAATCAATGACTTAATTATTTGCCTGGCACCACTAAAACTTGGTCTCGAACTTTAATGCAGAAGAGAATCGAACCTTGTCACGGTGGAAACAACTTTTCAATTTATGCTAAATAAATTGCGAAAGCAATCATCACTTTTGAGCAAAGATTTAGCCGCGGCACTTCGTGAGAGGTTTACACAACGTCGTAATAAGAATTTAAATGGACTACTAGTTTACTTAAAAAATCCGACGAAGAAAATGAACTCGAAGAAAAAGAAGCAGTAGATTTTATTAACAATTCCCAAATACTTATTCCTACAATTCTATCGCTGAAAAAAGAGTTGGAAAATCAAGCACAGAAAGACAAGAACAGCTGGACAGAAAATGTAAAGGAGAGACCAAATTTAGATTCTTTAGACTTTGATAAATTATTGAAGCCGGAAATGTCTGCCTATGAAAGTAATGGAGTAAGAGGCACGTTTCTAGATATAGCGCATAGTTACTTGATGACCATACCACCAATAAGCGTAGAGGCCGAGCAAGCTTTTTCAGCTGCTGGTTACATATGCAGTCCTTTGAGGAGTAGATTAAGTGATGATACTTTAAGTAGGGTCTGTTTCTTAAGAGCCCATTTCTTACAATCATTTTCTCAATTTGATATTTCAAAAAACAAATAAAGCTAATAGTTCTACGTAAAGCTAAAAGATGTTCTATGTACTTTGGCTTATCTTTTTGTTCATTAAATGTTAAGAATTATATTGATTTACAAATGAATTGCGTTTTTTGGCTTTATTTACCTTATCTTATCAATCTAATAAGTTGAGTATATTTTTTCTAAAATACTTGAAAGAAAAATACAATTGTCATTTTGCCTTTTATAATGTGCATAAGAAACCTACTAATCCCGCGCGGGATCCCGCGGGATCCGCACAAAAATTAAAAAAATCCGCGCGGATCCCGCGGGATTGAAAAGTGTGCGGGATTGCAATCCCTAATTGAAGCACATTTAAACAACTGTTACAGTGTTACATATTGTAATTATTATTGTCCTTCTGTGTTGAGACTGTCAAAGTGACAAAAACCGTCTAGTTAGTCCATTGCCAGGGTATTCTTCGCTCGATCAGGAAATCGCTGGCGGCACTTCTTTACAATTAAGAGAAGGCACTGTTTCTGCTCCTCATCGTTTGTGTGCAGCTTGTTGTATTCGTCCATTAAGGCAACTCCACGTTCTGCTATGTCATTCACAACTCTCATACTACTGACAGTGTTCTTCGCCAACTGATAGTCAGCATCTGCAGACCAGAGCTTCACATCTTTGTTGAGGAAAGTTGACGGTAGACCAGTGATGGTGAAGAATCTACGAATGCTCTCGGTGACAAAGTCTTCCAAGTTCTTGGAGCTCACCAGCGTAGGATCAACAGTTATCCTCTTCAAAGGATATTCTGCACCCGGTGCTTGCAGGGCACTGACCATCAGACGTTTAGTGTCATCGGAGACTTCGTCATCAAAGAAAGCCAATGCAATCAGTTCTTCTGACAAGTACCACAAATGTCCTAAAATTTTCTTCATTGCGATCTGAGAGACTGCTTGATTCTGTGCCTTGTATTTGTCGATCTCCTTGATAAGCTCGAGATCAACACAGGGCGAAGATGGCGCTGACGGCGCTCTAAACCAGGCCTTGACATACAGAGTCACTGTGAAAAGACACACGTCTGCTATTCCCTTCTCTTCTTTCTTTATCATCTTGAACTGGCTTCTCAGCATCCATATTTTCAATGAATAAATAGCCTTGGCCATCCATCTGGCTCGATGCAGTCCTGCCGGAGCTTTGAATGAGCATCCTTGAGATGGAACGCCTCCCAGAAACATTATTGTCAGCTCTAGCAGTTCGCGATAATCATCACGAGGCTGAAACTGTTGCAGTTGGTTTTCAGCAAATGCAATAATTTCATTTGCAACACTGGAAACGGCACTGTGCACGATGTCATTCGAACTAGATGCCTGAAAATTTTACCGGTCAATGATTTCCCAACTGCTTTGAAACCTTTTAAAAATCATGTCTGGGCCCTTTGAAGGGCCAAGAGAAAGAGTAACCGTTGCCTCTAAGACTATTTCTAAAATGTGATGACGGCAAGCAAACCAGAGCAAATCTTTGTCAAACTTCTGCTCCAGTAGGATGCAAGCACCATTTCTTGGACCACTATTGACGGAAGTAGTGTCGAAGCACACGCACTTGACTTTATCAGCTATGCCCCACGCTACAGTTACATCATAAACAGCTGTTGCTGCAGCTTCTCCAGTTCCAGATGGCAGCTTTGGTACACAAAGAAGTTGGTCAACTCCCAGTCCAGACACGAGGATTGGGAGCCGGTCCACAATTTTTTTGCTACTGATTAGGGGTGTTCAAAAAAAAAAAATTTCGAAAACGCGAATACACAACAAGCTAAATTTGGGGCAAATGTAAAAAAAATACGATTACAAAAAAAAAAAGTCAAAAATATTGAGATTTACCTTGTGCTCAAGCGTCAAAACCCCCCTAAAAATGCCCCAAATAGTACCCTCGTAGCAAGGCTTTGAGCACAAGGTAAATCTTAATATTTTTAATTTTTTTTTTTTTTAATGTGCTCATAATAATCTATACTTTTTTTTAAAATTGATGTGTATCCGTGATTTTTCTTAAAAGTTCTTTAAATTTAAAACGATTTTATGCAAAAAAACGAAAATATGCGCATTTAACAAAAAAGAATGCGCAATAATTCGTACTTATTTTATTTGTTTATATTCACATTGTTTGGTTTTTTAATCATTAATGTTTCTTTTGTTATTTGATTTGTGTACTTTGTTTGCATTTTTCTTTTGTTCTCACTTAATAAACAATTATATTACCTGTCTAAAACTTGTAAAAAGAAAAAACTGACAATTGTAAATTAACGTTAATGTATATTGCGAAATTCTGCAGTAAACATTATAGTTTCATCTCATATTTTGAAATTAGTGAACGTCATTTCTTTTAAAATAGTTTTAAAAATTATAATGGACAATTTAATAGAAAACAAAGGAGAGTCACAAAAAATGAAAGTTTCAAGTGCAAATAAAAGTAAGAAACTATTAAAAAGTGGCAATGAAAAGCGAAATATAAAAATGAAAAGAAACAAACATTTTATTATTGAGAAAGTGAAACCAGCAATACCAAGTAACGAATTTGTTTTGAGCTTTTTTTAATTTTAAATATCTAGTTTAGGATATAAGACTATAGTTAATAATGTGAAATCTTATGACTATAAGATTTCACGTTGTACAAGAGCAAACTCAACCTGAATATTTTTGTTATTAACTTTAGTTGATCAACTGCCAACTGGATTAGATATTTTACAACACATAGCTTTTAATAAGTCGACGCTTTCTAAAACCTCAAAAAAGTCAATGATAATTGCATGCTCGGTAAAAAAAGACAGAAAATACGAGAGATGTGTTGAACTGCATTGTAGGTGTATTCTAAGCAAAATCAAGGGTCCCTGGCTTAAAGCTGGATTCCCTCTTCAATCAGATAATAACTTGATACAAAAGCTGAATAAGTTGAACAAAAAATATTTGAATTTGAAAAAAAAACATGCACAGGAGGTCGCCTTTAGAATTAAAAAAGCAACAAGACTTTAGAAAAGAGCTGGGAAAAATCTTTTGGGCAGGAATAGCTGACTTACAAAACTGGATAAAGAAGGACAAGAATAGATCAGACCTAGATAGGAAAGAGGACCTAGATTTTTTATACGATCAAGAACACAACAGAAAGTTATTTCTAGGGCCTGAAGACAAAAAATATAGCGAGAAGGTATTATATATTATAATATAAATCCATATTATAAACCTTTTTTCTGAATTTAAAAACTCTTCTATCATTGCTCACTCTTCTCCAATTTTTCATTGGTTTTTATTTTGGGTACATTAATTTTTATTTTATAATGTATGCTGTTTAGATTTCGGAGAATACAAGAAAGAGAAATCCATCTATAAAAAATGCTGCTAAATCAGTAGAAGTAAGTTCAGAGTTAGAATTTGGTACGGACACCAGCGAAGATTCATCTTTTGATTCCGATTTTGAACCAGGATATCGGCGTTCTATAGAGTCAAGTAGTCTTATAAAAGCTGAGATCCCAAAAGATATTATTTCTGGTAATGTTGCTCTTATTGCCACAATTACTGATATTTCTCCAAACGTTTTGACAAAAGTTACTGCTGCAATCCTTGATAGTTCTGGGGTTGATCTTACAAATGTAAATTGCAGCAGGTCAACAGCATCTAGAAAGATGAAACAAACAGCTCATGAAATGGCAGTTATTGCTAAAGAAGATGTCGAACTTAGCATCCGAGCTTCTCCCTACCCATGCATTATACATTTTGACGGAAAGACACTTTTTGAAATTAATAATGGAAAAAAATTAAAGCATGATAGACTTGCGGTTCTGGCAACTATTGATAATGACTCCCATCTTCTCGGAGTTACGCCATTACCCTCTTCATCTGGAGAAGATCAGTACAATGGTGTAATGAAAGTCTTAAAAGAGTACAATCTCGAATCAAAGATTGGATTACTTTGTTTTGATACCACATCAAGCAATACAGGAATACATAAAGGATCTTTAATAAGAATATCTACTGAGTTAAATAAGTATCTAATTCTTTTAGCTTGCAGACATCATGTTTCTGAGTTGAGAATCACACACTTTTGTGAGGCTATAACAAATGAAAAAACTACGGCCCCCGATAACCCTTTGTTTAAACATTTCAAAAACTTGTTTGAGCAGCCTAATTTTGAGTACAACCCATCTATGTTAGTAAAATTTGGTTGGGAAGAAATTAAAGGAACCGTTGTTGAAAAAGCTGCTACAGAATCTCTTGAGTATTGTAGATCTTACTTATTGAGAAATAATATTGTACGGGAAGATAGAAAAGAACTTGCAGAGCTAGTGGTCAGCTATCTTTCTCCTTCTATCATTAAAATTCGAAAAACTGGAGCGGTTCATCATGCAAGATTTCTTGGGAAATCTATATATTATTTAAAAATGCAAATTCTTTCAACTCAAATTGATTTTATTCAAAAAAATAGAGAACATATTAAGGTAATAACTGAATTTATAGCTTGTTTTTATGCAAAGTGGTACCTGCAATCAAATGATACAATCAAAGCTCCTTTTATGGATGTAACTGCTATTCATCAAATGCATCAGTATAAAGCAGTATGTGCAGAACCATTTGCTGTTGATGCTGTGTTGAATTCTTTATTTAAACATACATGGTATCTTGACTCAACTCTGATTCCTTTAGCCTTGCTGGATGATGGTGTTGCACTCGAAGAAAAGAAAAAAATTGCTGCTGCAATATTATCATTTCCAAAACCTAAGTCATGTTACTTTAAAACTGAAAATAAGCAAAAAAAAGATATAGAAAAATTGTTGAAAATTGAACTTAACATTCATCAGCAAATTCCTAGCTTAGCTTCTTTGGTTGATGAGTTCTCTTGGTTAATGTTTGATATGATCGGAATAAAAGATCAACGAGTTGATGATTGGCTGACCTTGCCACCTCAGTATTGGCACACGCAATCAACATATAAATTATTTTTAAATTTTGCAAAAAGTATTGTTTGTGTAAACGACCACGCTGAAAGGGCAATTGGAATGATGCAACAATTTGTTCACCGCTACAGAGACGAGGAAGAAAAACAAAATAGGCTTATTGCTGTGGACAAAACTCGCTCAATTTTTAAGGCATCAGGCAGTGAATCTTTATTAACCAAGAAACAAAATAACAAAGTTATAAGCAAGAAAAGAATCGCAAAGGGATTACTTAGCTTACGCTCCAAAATTCAGAAGATAGCTTGAACTTTTGTATTTATATTAAAAAAATATTTTTTAAAGATACAAGTTGCACGTAATTTAAGTTTGTATCATTCAATCAACCTATAAAAAAAACGTTTTTCTAAAAAGCTTAATACAAATAAAATGAAAACCAAACACTGTGAATATAAACAAATAAAATAAGTACGAATTATTGCGCATTCTTTTTTGTTAAATGCGCATATTTTCGTTTTTTTGCATAAAATCGTTTTAAATTTAAAGAACTTTTAAGAAAAATCACGGATACACATCAATTTTAAAAAAAAGTATAGATTATTATGAGCACATTAAAAAAAAAAAAAATTAAAAATATTAAGATTTACCTTGTGCTCAAAGCCTTGCTACGAGGGTACTATTTGGGGCATTTTTAGGGGGGTTTTGACGCTTGAGCACAAGGTAAATCTCAATATTTTTGACTTTTTTTTTTTGTAATCGTATTTTTTTTACATTTGCCCCAAATTTAGCTTGTTGTGTATTCGCGTTTTCGAAATTTTTTTTTTTTGAACACCCCTAATCAGTAGCAAAAAAATTGTGGACCGGCTCCCAATCCTCGTGTCTGGACTGGGAGTTGACCAACTTCTTTGTGTACCAAAGCTGCCATCTGGAACTGGAGAAGCTGCAGCAACAGCTGTTTATGATGTAACTGTAGCGTGGGGCATAGCTGATAAAGTCAAGTGCGTGTGCTTCGAATGGACGATCGATTGTTTTCGAAATTTTTTTTTTTTGAACACCCCTACTACTGATATCTTCCACCAATTTCCCATCCCAGTGTATTGTTAGTGGAACTGTTGGCTTGAATTCTGCTTTCAAGTTCTCTGCCATTCTCTGCCTACATTTCATCCTTTCTCTTCGAATGGACGATCGATTGATATTAAACTCTGCTGGGTCATGACCGAGGTGCTGCAGTGCTGGAGTCAGGACTAGTGCAGCATTTCTATCACTGACCTTTGCCATATCCAGACATACTGCTAACTTGTCATTCAGTATTTTGTGTGTTCCACGTTTACGTTTAGTTCTCTTTGAAGTTATGGTTGATGATGGCTCACCAAATGCTTCATTATCATTACCAGACTCCTGTTCGCTTTCGGAATTCTGAAGAATAGCTTTCTCCTCTCTGGCCACTCTGTCCTGTTCTTCTCTCTCTTTTCTTCTCTTGAAGTTTTCTTCTCTACTGTGAACATCTCTTTCTCTTTTGGCCATGGCTTTGTCAACACTTCCCATCTTACCACGTCGTCCCGCCTCACGCTGAGCTAACAGGAACTCCCTGTCCTCCTGCATGCTAATCATCTTCATGGCGTCCGCATGAGCAATGTCAAAAAGACTCTCTAAGCCATCCTTCCATTCTTCTTCCTTCTTCAGTAGACTTTCAGAGCGCTTTGCTTTATTTTCCTTATTTTTCTTCAGTTTGTCATATTCATGGAACAGACATTCAACTTTTTCAACAACGTGTTTCTTCAACCGTGTCGGGATGCGGGCTTTAGCCCACACTTCAAGAACGTCATTAGTTGTTGAATGTGATGCTTCACGAATGGTCTGTTTGGTGGCCTCTTTGTAATAGAAGAAAAATGCCATGACTTCCTTCTTTGACGGTAACTTTGTAGAGCTGAGAATTTCAGACATTTGGCCTATCAGTCACAACTCAGTTTCTCGTCTTGTAGTTGGTTTCGAAGTCCTACAGCAAGCATTGGCCATCTCCCTTAAAGTAATAAATTTTATTTGTTACCATCCAATTTAATTATTCAAATTATATGTAATTTCTAACAAAAACTTATAGAGCTCAGAAAACTAACTGACAAAATTTATGTTATGCAATATAAATAAACAACAATGACATATGAAAACTCTGACAAGGTCTAAAACCAATAAATAAAATACACAATTATGTGCATAAATGAAAAGTCAAGTTCGATACTATGGCACTCAGGCAATTGATATTAATAAACAATTTAAAATGCATTTAGCACAGCGGATCGGTCATTCTGTCTGTTTTATAATAATTCATTGTTAAATCAATATAATTTGGCAAATTAATATTTAAGCAAAAATAAACAAAGAAAACACTCACTTTTGATCCAGTATCCACTAGGTCAGTTGTTACGGAAGTTTCCCTGAGAGAGTCAGTAGTCACTAATTCAGATTCATCAAATATTATTGTTATATTGAGTGTCTGTCAGTGTCTGATTACAAATGGCTGACAGCTGGTGAAATGCATTCTGGATAATTTAACAATAAATAACATCATATTGATAAATTATGCAGGTGGTATAGTGTGCAGTGAAAGAGTTCACCAGCATAACAACTAGTGACATGCAGCCACGGAACCCCACATGATACTTAACTATTATATATGTGGTAGGGACCTCTAAATGTTTTCAGATTTAGCTGATTTTTTTTGTGAATTTTTTATGCATGCATATAAACAAAATTCAAGGGTGCCCTGTACAAAAATCAAACTTTGAAAATTAAGGACCACCCTAGTATATACATAGTATTTTGTTTTAAATATCAGCTTAAAAAAATGTCCCACTGAGTTCCAAGGAGATATATATTTTTTTCAGTTAATTAACACTTTTACTTTTAGAATATAAAGGGATTTCTGCGGTCACCTACAGTATAGGGAGTTATTGAAGAAATACAAATGTCAATAAACCCATAAAAATTTTGTTTTCCGCCATTTTTAAACAGTTGTTTATTTATCAAAACAAATGAAAATGGCGGAAAACAAGTTTTTTATGGGTTAATTGACATTTATGTTTCTTGAATTTGAGTTTTTTAACTGTATGACTTGTTTTAACAAGTCAAATATAGTTCCAAGGAACATATTTTTGTCATCATATGTACTTAGAAATTTGTTAAAATGTTTTTATTTGAATTATAATTTACTATTCAAGAAGTGCTATATTTGAAATAGCATTACTTAACAACTTCAGTATTTCCTGTAATCTACAAGTAACATCATTTACTTAAACATTATAGGAAACTTAGTGTGATAATTGTCAAAGAAATAATAACATAAAATGTTAAACAGTGTAAAGTGAAAAATGATGTAAAGTACTCAAAAATGTTTCTGATATATATTAATAAAAAAAAAATTAGATCTTATTCCGAATATACGTGAATTAGAAAGTGGATAAATTACGATTTTGGAAGGATTTACTTAACGAAATCAAATAAAACTGAAGAAATTAGCATAGAGAACATAAAGGCTACTTAAGATACATTTATTTCAAAAGTGAAGAAAAAACTAAAACAATGTGATTTGGTTTTTTTCACAACCAAAATGGCTACTTGTATTGGTCATAAGATTTTCTTGAACCATTGGCATTCTTTTTCTATAATTCTTTTATAGAAAAAGAATGCCAATAGCTTCAAGAAAATCTTATGACCAATACAAGCAGCCATTTTGGTTGTGGAAAACCCCATAAACAATGGGTCGTTTTTGGAGAGCAAAGCAAAAGAGAAAAAAATAAATGTACTCGATGTTGAACATCATGCTCTATTTTTAGTCTCTGCAAGAAGTACACTTTTTAAAAAAAGTCAAATGTTTTACAGATCAAAAAAGTTAGACACTTTGGATAAAACCTTTCCTTTAAATAATACTGTAAAACAAACTCTTGGATTAGAAGTGAATATTGACCTCAACGATAAACAATATCAAATGATCAGAAACTTAGCCCTGGGATACATATTTATCCACTTCTTGCACGATATTATAGTGGAAAAAGTTAAATAGTATCCTAAAAATACTTTTTTTCTCTGATTTCAGCTGCTACCATTAATATTGCTAAAGCTGTGATTATATAGATGGTATAACAATATTAAAAGTAGCAACTTAAATAA
This sequence comes from Hydra viridissima, assembly GCF_058129835.1. Lineage (NCBI taxonomy): Eukaryota > Metazoa > Cnidaria > Hydrozoa > Anthoathecata > Hydridae > Hydra > Hydra viridissima. The sequence continues at coordinate 5,745,086 of NW_028324309.1, forward strand.
ATGATGGTAATTGTGCCAGAAATTCATTACTTAAATTTTACATTAGGAATAACTAGTATGTCTCTTTATGTCTCGTTATGTCCCGTTAAAAAGATGTATATTCCGGGAAATTGTAAAGCTCCTATTTTGTCCGGGACATTTCGTCTCGTCTCGGTATCGTCCCGGATTTCGAATGAAAGTTGGCGCTTACACTCTTCCGCCTACAAAACCCTTCCCACACAAAAATGAAACTTGTTCGCTTTCGCTAACTCCAAAGTTAACGAAAGCGAATAAAGAAGCTGGGCCTTAACTAGTAAATAAAAAGAGGAACAAAAGTAGAATTAGTAAACACTTCTTTCGTTTATTCACATGCTAATTATTGTAATAAAACTGAGATACAATGCCAAATTTTAATGAGAAAAAGGAACCAGATCCGGACGTTGCGCTAAATTCTCAGAGAGTTTAGAAAAACAACCGTATACAAATATTACCTGAATTGACGTCATCCTTCAACGCCATCAAACAGTTTTTAAAATTCGATTTCTTCAAGAAATTCATCGCCTGGTGAAAAGTTTAGAACTTTACTCAAAAAAAAAAAAAAAATCAAAGTTCTGTCCAAAAAAAAATTTATAGAAAAGAAATTTAATTAAACTTAAAATAAATTTCAGAAAAAAAAAAAAAAAAAAGACCTTTTGATTTCCGTAAGTGAGAATCCAAAAAAACCCGCTAATAATAGATTTGGTTTTCAACGACTGAGAAGTCAGCTTTTCTAACACAGATGATAGCAATTCAGCTGAAGAAAAAAAAAACAACGATCAAGGAGTATCTGTTTGGAAGTAACTTGAACGAAGGTACGGAGGAAAAAAGAAAAAAAGAACAACAAAGTTACATACAGTTTGAACTTAATGACTGTTTAATAGCAGGAACATATGCAATATTTCGAAGAATGAGTAATCCATAATCTTGTTTTTTTAAGCTTGACCCGTTTATCATACTAATAAGTATTAAAAGAATATCTAAAGAAAAAATTACTTTAAAAGCTTGGATATTAACGGTGAAAAAATAACGGTCTTGTGAAACTAGACTGATTTCTAAAACGTCGCTCTAATTCTTTGAGTTCGAAGATGTGAAAAAAAAAAAATCGTCATTTAAAGAATAAAAAGTTACCAGGAATTTTCCAAATCACTTTAGCACCGTCTTGAAAAAATGACAAAGATGAGAGCAATTTCAACCAATCAGAAAGGAGAGCATTTGCAACTTTTCGCTGATGCATATTTCCTGAAGAACTTGTATTGTATATGGTTGTAAATAAACCAAGCAACCCGGACTAATTTAAAAAGAAAGGAAGTAGTCAATATTTTTTTCTTTCTGTCATTTAATAACAAAAATAGAAAAAAAAAACCTTTAAATAAACAGACTTTGAAAAGAATTTTTCTGCATTCTGAAAAACTTATTGCATTTATTAGGATCCCAAAACAAATCGCAGTTCGGTTGCTTAGTTTTCCATTAGCTAAGAGAGCGTCCCTTTGAAGCTTTTCCAGCATCTTGATGTTATATTGGATAAATGAAGTTTCGTCTAATGCATGTTTATTCACCAAACTTGTTTGAGAGCAAATGGCTACTTGAGCTGTGAAGGAAATAAAGTAAAATTTACCTTGTTAAAAATGGAAGAAATATTTGTAAAAATTTTGAAATAGTATTTATATATAAGTACATGAACTTAAGTATTTAGAAAGACTCATAAACAGATAAACACTGTAACTCACTTAGTCTATCAATGTTTTGTATTTTTAACGTCACTTTTGGTATAAACATTTTTTCCCTGATATTTATCAAAAAGCGTTTTTTTTTTATTACCCAATGCATTCAGTTAACAAACCTGTTCTACAATGACAGGATAAAACCAGGAGAAGCAGCAACAAAGCATCGACCAATGGTGGGTGGAATGCAGACCACACTCTCACATTTAACAAATGAATTGTAATACCTCCAGATATTAGTGCACACTTTAAACACAATAGTTAAAACACAAATTAGTAAAAGACAATACATGCTATCCAATCAAGAATGTGATTGGATCTTCATAAATTTATAAAAGAAACCCAAAGGGTTATATCTGGAAGATCTAAAAACTTACTTTTATATTTTCGGCATGCACTGCAAAGTTGCGAACTATATTTAAGCAATCAATGAGCTGTTGAAACAATTCCGCCTGCAATGTAGAAAGTATAAAAAGAAGATAAGTAATAAAGAAATGAACCAAGAAAAATAAAAAAGATAACTACGAGCACCTTTTGCCCCAATCAATTCACATTCTCACCTTATTCTCGTCAACTTTTTTTCCCTCTCGTATTGAACAAATGTTAGTCTTTATGAGTAGATCTTTCATTTCTTCAATAAAAATTTCAGCAAAACCTTCTTTAAGGGCTAGCTGCTTTGCTTTTTCACTAACATTAAACAGAGAGCTTAAAGCCATTTTACCCAAATGAAAAGAATTGCACAAAACCCTGTTATGAAGATACAGCAAAATACAGCATAAATATTCCCCGACACATATGTTTTCACTCGGTAGATTAAAAACCTGTATACCAATGATAAACTTAACAATTTCTCTTGCCACTGGTTTCACATCCAACAAAGATAAACAGAATTCATTCATTTGAAAAATAATCACCAGAAGCTTTAACAAGCTGTCTGTGCATTTATTGCTTGTTTTCAGCTTAGAATAAACGGTAATAACAAACGACAAAGCTCCTATAATGATAATAGATTATTCCTTTTATTAGGTCATTTTGTGTTTATTTTTAAGACTAACTTCAAAAAAAAATAGCATAAAAACTTTATTCTTGCTTTTTTAAATATAGAAAACAACTACTACCTGACAGTTTAAAACCTTACCACAAAGGGACTGAACATTGTCTGTAAGACACGCTGCCAAAGATGGGATTGTTTCTTTAAAATTCACTACCAATCCTCCAAGTAAGGAGCAAATATTGTGCCATACATCCATATAAATATCCCTGTATTCTAAAACAAGAAAAATTTTCTTTTAGCAAGTTGAAGACTGCATTAAAAGTTCTACAAAGGCATGAAATGAACATTTATAGACAGAAAGTTCTTCACCAAGTATACTTTATATTATGTGAATATTTTTTGTTTGTTTTAGTACTTACCCCAAATTGGATTAAAGGAGAGTGAAAAAAGCGAGTAGAACTTTTCAATCAATTTGAAATCTATCACTAATTTGATGCATACATTCTCATACTTTTTTATTGAGCTACTTGAAATTAAAACGTTTACAAGATTTGCAACAGCCAACGCAACCTTTGAGTGATGCACAAGTTTTTTTGCCAATTTTATTTGTGGTGGATAAGATTTTGATAAAGTAACAAAATCTGTAGGATTCCAATTTCTAAAAGAAACAATAGAAAATAAAGCATGATAAAGCTCTTAAATAAAAAAAAGTATAACTATTTAAAAGTGGAATAAAAATAAAACCTAAAAATAGCATCCAAAACATTTTCTGCTACCATCTTGCTTAGAACATCTTCAGGAGATAACAATATTAAACCAGAAACAACATCAATAACTGATCTCTTCATCAGCAAAGACTTGTATTGCTTAGGAAGAAAATCTCTATGCAGTATGTGTAGAGATCTTGAAGAGAAAAGTTAAAGAAATTTAAAAAATTAATAAATAGGAACAAATAAGTTTTACTTGACATCTCTATACTTCAACTATTTGCAGCAATTTTTCTACTCTGAAAAAAAACGATATTCTCTAACAGTCACTAAATCATCAAAAGAAATCATCAAAAGAAAGCCCCAAATCTTAGTTATGGTAGAAGATATTTTTTGTGGTTATTTTTTTCTTTTTTGTAGAAAACTTGAAAAAGGATTTTTAAGCAAAACATATATTACAATACACTTTGAATTACAAAAATATTAACCCTGTTAAGCCAGGTTATGTTGATTTTCAGATTTTCATGAATAACAAATCTTTTCAATCTTTACATAAAATCTATTAAGTTTGTAGCATTTTTTTTTTTTTATTTAATTAAAAATTTTGAAGAAAAGTAAAATTTGAAAAGATGAAATTTTGTACAGGTAAACATTATCAAACTGCTTTATTTATAGATATAAATAAAGTAATAGTCACTAAAATATTTGTGAAATGAAAATAACACTGTGTGTGAAGACTTACAGTTCGGAAGATTCATTCAAGAGTTTAGTGTGATTGCTTTCAATAAATTCATTCAAGAGTTTAGTGTGATTGCTTTCAATAAACTCATTTGGTAAATATTTACTTGACAGTAAAGATACATCCTCAGGTATATCAGAATATTTACTACCTAGAGTTTGCATGGTTTCACTTGCATTTGTTGGCAAAATATTCTCACTAATGTAAGAATCTTGTGTCATTGATGTAGAGGCATTGACATGTCTAACAGATAAAACATGTGAAAAATCATCATCAAACATTTTTCGTATCTCATTGTACAAATCAAAATGCTCAAATAGTAGCAAGAAGGCAGCAGAGCCAGTTGCTTTTTTCTAAAAATAACACAGTTCATCAACAATATTTAAAAATTTTGTTTACATAACCAAATCTTTTAAAATCAAATCCAATATATTTGAAAATATAAATATTAAATTATATTTTTTAACATATTAGAAATGATCATAAAGTAAATATCCTACAATTTAGAACCATTTTACATTAAAATTAATAAGTGACTGTACTTCTTTTTGTTAATAAAGAAATTTAAAGTTTATGGCAAGCAAGCTCATCTCCCATATTATGACCAACTTATAAAAACATTATAAATTTGTCACAATATAGGTTGCTTATAAATAACTTTTATAAACTTGGGTTATATATAAATAACTTTTATAAACTTTATATTTAGTTGTTGCAAGTTGGTAAGAGAATTGATACCTATTTCCACATAGTTGGAAAAGCAATAGAAATACATGAATGACGCAAAGTATAAGAAAACAGTCTAGCAACAAAATAAAAACTTATTGTTGTTATTAAAAATGATGAAAAATACCTTAGTTATAGTATCTTGTACAACCATACTTTCCCATAAAAAATTGTCTGTACAAACAATTGACAATTGTTTAAATAATCTGCATAACAACACACAACTCTAAATAAAAAATAAAATCAAATAAGCTAAAAATTGGAATTGTGAAATTCCAGATTAACAAATAAAATTAACTAAAATTTTCTTCACTGATTAATCATTTTAAAATTTTTAAAACAGCTTTTAAAAAGTTCAACAAGTTTTTAATGATGGACAAAGGATATAAGTTCCAAAAAACTTAGTATATGAAGGCCTTTTGAAGGAAATTCTTGTTTCACAGTTAAAACTATGAAACAAGATCAAAATCTATGATGCCTGCAAAAAAATTGTTAGATTTAGAATAAAACAGTAAAACATACCTGTGCTCTAACTACAAAAGCTTCTTTGTGGTTTAGAATGACCCCAATAGCAGCTGCCCAAATACCACCAGGTTGATTTTGAAACTCAGTAACAATCATTTTATCATTTTCACTAAGAAAAGCAGTTGCTAAAATCCAGCCTCCCCAACGTATCTCTGTTGAGCGATCAGAGACCAAAGAAGATAACCAAGGAAGAGCAGTAGAACATGAGTTTTCAATATTTTTTGATGTGTATGAGTCTATTAAACTCTAAAAAAGCATCATAATTACATTTAATTTGAAATGATTGTCATAGTTGCAATGTGGTTAAAAGAAATAGTTGCTTAACCAAATGCATCATAAATAAAATAGAACAAAACAAGGAATTTTAAATTAACTAAACCACAATTCATAAGTGCATAATCAAAGTTAATTCTAAGGAATAAACCAAAAAATGAAAAACCAACACTTACACTAAATACATCCAAGATTTTTATCTCATGAACCAAGTGGCACAAACATATTACAGATGATTTGACAATCCCTTTACCCATGAATGATACAAGGGCATCAACCCTATCTACTTGAAAAGATGTCACAATCTAAATATTTGAAAGCTTTATGGAAAGGATTTTTAACCCATGTTACGAAAGTTTCTGAACAAAATTACAAATTGAAAACTTGATATTAAAAAAAAAAATTCATACATTTACCAACCAGTGGAAAAGTTCTAAGCACATGGAATCTCCATTAACAACTTCTAAGCTCCAATTTTGATAAGCAAGAAGATGAACCAATAATGCCAATACACTTTCCATTAGGGGTAGATCGTAATAAGACTCTGAGCCAGATATCAGTAAGTTCTTATAGACAGCAACAACTAAGTTACCAACAGAGTCAAACTGTGGCATACAAGGTTTTGTTATAAGTTTAAATTGAAAATCACAACCATGTGAGTTATAGCTAAATATCTTAAAAATTGTAACAATGATTTGTTGCACGACCCTAGAAAAAATATAACTTATTCTAACTATAAGTATTATTTTGTAATAACTTAACATCGCTAGAGGAATTAAAGGTAACCAATTGAAGCCTCTGAGCTTTTTAAAAGATAAATAGAAAACAAGTTGTGGTCAATAACTCACTTTTTTTGATGTGTCACATCACCAATGTTTATTTTTCCACTAACGATATCACTTGTGTTACAACACAATAAAAAAGTATTATAATTTTGAAAGAGATTTAGTAAACCAAGTTCAGCCGCAACTTTAAAGAGTGAAAGTATTGACAGGAAAAATGGATAATCAGCTGGTGCAAACGGGCTGGAGATGAATGTTCTGAAAAAATATTTAACTCATGTATTTTTGTTTAACCATGGAACTATAAATCTTTATATTTTTTAAAGATGATACTAAATGAAAATAAATTTGGACAACTTATAGAATTAAGTATTAATTTAATACCGATGCATCTGAGTATCTTCAAATAACTTAGAAAACTTTGATCGGATCTTCTGTATAACAGTATCAGCATATGGGGCATACAAGTTATCATTTGCATTATGACTTCTTACAACTTTTTCTTTTGGTTCAAACTCATCTTCAACATTTATTTGATGATCACATTGGGGATCCTTTTTAAGGTAAGATTTTTCCAAAATTTGTAGTAACAGTTTTAATTTGTCTAAGTTTTCAAAAAATGAGCCACGATCAAAACCCTCAAACAATGGTTCAAACACTTCTTCAATAAACATATCAAATGAAAGTGAATATTGTGATTCCTTTTCTTTAGCATTAAGCTTGAAAACATCACTATAATGAAATCGATTTTTTCTTTAGATTTTTTTAGAGGAAAAATGATTTTAGACTGATTAAAAATTATTAAACATGAATAAACAGAAAAAAATCTCAATTTACAAATAAAAAAAATTTAACCAGTAACCATACTTAAAGTTATCATCATTTTTATACCAGTCGCAAAAATGAAGACATGAAACCTTAAGGAAAAAAAGATACTCTTCTCCTTCAAGCCATTTTTTTTCGTCATGGTTATTATTTAACAAAATATGAAACTTTATAGGTAGTTTGTAGCTGAAAAAATAAGTACATAGTTTTATTACTATTTTAACACTATATTCAAATTTATCTTAGAATTTTAACAAGATAAACCTAATAAAAATAAAAAAAAACTCACTTTTTAGCAATGCACTCAGAAAGCATGGTTTTTTCTAACTGTTTGCTAGGTAGTAAAATGTCCTCAAACAAAAGGTATACAAGGACACAAGCTATTTCATTGCGTAAGCTCTCATTCTTATGAAACAATATTGCTAATTGAAAGAGATAAAAGAAGATGTTGATTTGAGATGACAAAATGTGTCTAGTAGTCTCATTTGCTTCAATAAAATTGCGGAGGATATGGACCAATGAAAGGATATGTTTTTCTGGCACTTGCTAGATAAAAAAAAAAGTAATTAAAATTATAATAATAAAAATAATACCAACATCACTTGTAATAGTAAATACAATAAAAAATGGAAATTCACAAAAAAACCTAATAAAAACTTAAGTAAGAACTCAACAGCTAAAACCAAGTTTTGCTTTGTAATAAGACTGTAAAAAAACTGCATGAAATTTTTTAAAAGTTGAATGTTTTAAATATGACATAAGTATTCATACCTATTGAATTATTTAGTACTGTAAGTTTATTTTTTGATTGTTTTTGGTGGTAAGTTATTTAATTTTGTTTGTATACACTACACAACATAAAATTTTAAATATTTAAATAACTTCTTCTGTTTTACTTCACAAGTATTTCAAAATGCCTAAGAATTACAAAATTAGTGTTGAAGCAAATGATTATTGATGATCATGAAAAAGGCTTCAGGTATAGAAAAATTGCTGAAAAATATAATAAAAGCAAGGCAACAGTACAATCAATAGTACAAAAATATAAAAAACTGAAAGTGTGCAAAATAAAGCACATTCAGGCCATCCATCAAAAACGACATCTAGATTATTTCTGCCAGAGCTATTAAAGAGAAACTAAACATGAATATTTCATAACAAACAATACAATGTAAACTTCACTCTGCAGGGTTTTATTCCTGTGTTACAAAAAAAACCTTTTATTTCAAGAAAAAATAAAATTAAACGCCTTGCCTTTGCAAAAAAGAACTTTTCAAAAACTTTAATGGTTTAATAAAAGTAGTTTCAAACTAAAGAATTCCAAAAAAAGACCAGATGTATGGAAAAGAAAAAGAAAACCCTTGAACAAAAAAACTAAAAAAGCAACCATCAAACACAGAGGTGGTAATGTACTTGTTTAGGCCTATTTCTGTTATAATGGAGTTGGTAAATTAGATCAAATTGAAGAAAAGTTAACAGAGGAGCTGGATATGTATATATTTTGTGGGACAACCTTATGCCCTCTGTCAGTAAGTTAGGATTTAACAGATCAATTTGCCTTCCAACAAGACAATGATCCAAAAACATACCAGCAAGACTGCTAAAAAATATTTCAACGAAAATGAAATAGAATTGTTCAATTGGCCTGCACAAAGTCCAAATATCAATCCAATTGAAAATTTGTGGTATTATTTGGATGGTAAAGTTAATAGGGATGAGCACAGTATCAACAAACAAAACTTCTTTTTAGCCTTCTTTAAAACTTCTTTTAGAAGGCAGCTTTAGAGGAGACAAACTCTTTACAAAACTTAATTAATAGCTTTCCTTGTTGCTTGCAAACAGTTATTGATGCCCAAGAACTTCATACTAAATATTAATTAACTTTAAAACAAAATCAAATATACTTAATAAAACTTTAAGAGGTATGAATACTTTTGACGCTTCCTAATATATCAATTTTTAAATAATTTTCTTTTTTTTTTTAAAAAATCAAGATTTAATTTTGCAAATATTAGTTTATATTATTAAAAGTTGCTATAATAAATATTTTTTTAGTTTCAATTAAAATTATTTAAATCAATTTGGTTTTTGTTTTACTGTTACAACATATTTTATGATTGGGTATGAATAATTGTTGCATACGGTATGTATGTGTGTGTCTACACACACACACACACACACACACACACACACACACACACACACACACACACACACACACACACACACACACACACACACACACACACACACACACACACACACACACACACACACACACACACACACACACACACACACACACACACACACACACACACACACACACACACACACACACACACACACACACACACACACACACACACACACACACACACACACACACACACACACACACACACACACACACACACACACACACACACACACACACACACACACACACAAGTAAAACCCAGCTAGTAAAAATTGTAAAAGTTTAAACATACATGTTCACTTCTTTTGTATAGATGCTTCTGTATTTCATCTACAACAAACATGTAGGCACTTTTTGTAGTAATAGATTCTTGCAGGGAGTGGTCTAAAAAAAATCTGACTGCGACTTATCATTTTAACATCATTTTATTATAAGGGTAAATTAAATTTTAAAAAAATGTCAATTTATATTTAACTCAACTAAAATAAACCTTCTAGCATGATTGCAAGTTGCTCTGCTGCAGAATATTTAATCTCATCAGCAACAGACTCAACTGCAAATATTTCCCATAACTTTAAAACATCATCAGATGTAATGCTCTTGTACTGATCTCGATTAACAACAAAGTCCTGGTTCTCAAACATAAAGAAGTTCTCAGGGGAAAAATTAATAGAAATGTTTTTCTGAATGGAATATTCTTTAACAAAATCATTCAAATAAATTGTCATCCAAGAGAACCCTTTTCTCCTCATTTTCACTGAGTTTAAAAGCATCATTCTCAATACACCCTTAACTCGATCAATCAGCAACAAACTTGTTTTTTCTCCCATTACATTGAGCATTTCCTTCTGCTGATTGAATAACAAGAGAATAGAGTTTGAAACTGCTTTATCAGCAGTGTTAAGCTTTGCTTGTAAGTAAACAAGAGAATCTGATAAAATTTCAAGAACTCTTTTTCTCATTTTTACTGACATACAAAGAGGACTGGATAAAATAGTATGAAGAATGCTAGTTGCAAAGGCAGATATCTAGGCATAAACAAAAGAAATCATTGAAAATTAAATTAAAAAAAAAAGAAAACATTAAATTTAACAGAATTAACTAAGTGGCATTAAAAGTTCAAATACTTTAACTGGAAAATAAATTATGTTCACAATTATTTCCTTACAACATAATTATTTCCTTAGAAGATAAATTATGTTCACGATTATTTTGTTACAACATAAACTACTTTCACAACTATTCAAACTTTATGAAATTTAAAATATTGTATTTCTAGAATTATACATAAAAAAAAGTCTTGTTATGGTAAGAAAAGAAGAGTCTTACTGTGTTTCGGATTTATTAGTTAGAAATTACCTATTTGCATTTCCATTTTTTCTTACAAGAAAATATAACTTATATAATGTAACTTATTAATATAACTTATTTTAGCAGAGTTTGTCACAAAAATAAGAAAGATACAAGTAATTACAAACTTTTATAAACCTAATGAAACTGATTGTTGCTGCTTGTTGTTGCTCAAAATAAGAAAAACTAAAAGAGGGATTGTAAAAAAAATCAATATGATGTCAGACCACAGCAAACGAAATGCCATCAAATGTCATGATGCAGCAAACTCAATACAGGTAGGAAAATATCAATACTCTTAAGATATAGCACCTTCTGACTATCACTAGTTTTGATCATAATTATCTTAGATATAATTGATTTGCATGCTTTATGTAGAAATCTGCATAATTTTAGTAAAGTAAAACAACCACAATTATTGCGATTAAATTAACTTCAAGTATGATGAGTTAAATATTCCTTCTTAAGAATGAAACTAATGTAGATAAAGTATTTACCTAATTTAACATATAATATTTAATAAAAACTTAATAAAACATATACTGTTAGATAATTTTCAAAACATCACTAATGTTTTAAAAACTAGCATATAGCCTACTTTAAAATTCTGATAAAAAAAAAAAAAAAAAAAAAAGTTGATACAAAAAAAGAAATTAAATACCTTATGGTTAGCATGATGAATATCTTCACAAACAATCTTTGAAAGCACATTTTTACGAATTAAGAACATTGCAGATTGGTATGAGGTTGAAAGAGGTTCACATACAAGTGAAATAGACAATGATTTCTATAGTAATAACAACAAAAAATCAAAATAGTTTATAAGTACCCAACAAAGTTGATAAAAAATTTTTTTTTTTATGATTGATTAGTTGATAATATAAAACATTAATAATAAAAAGATATGTTGATGAAACAAAATGTTTTAGACTACCTTTATTACCGCAAGTGAAGCAGCATATACTATTTCTCGTACAGTTTCATTATTGTAATTGATGAGATCATTGAACAATTTTATGGATTGCTTCTTTGAGTTTTTATTTAAATAAAAACTACTGCAGAGATTCACAGCTTCTTCAACAAAGTTTTTTTTTGCGTGAAGAAACAATCCAGGCAAAACTTTGAATGCAACTTCAAATATGTTTTCATTATAAACCTAAAAGAAATGACTAAATTGCTTACTTGTAGAACCACGCCAAAAATCACTGGAAATTTAAATGTAAAATACATTTTGTCCTGTTACAGTCATACAGTGTAACAAATATACAATTTCATAAGAACTTTTTTTATATTACTCATTAAAAATAGACTTTATTTATCAACTATAAATTAAGTTTATAAACTATTCTCACCTTTTCTTGAAGTATTTTCTGAAAAACATCAATACTTTTCATGGACTCAAGAAGCTTTAATGCCATTGTGTAATTTTTATTGAAATTTTGATCTGAACATGAAAGAGTGTGTAGAAGAGATTTTTGAAGAAATGGTAAAGCACCAAGGTAAGTGACTTTTGTAAGAGCACTTTGACACAAAATCACCAATTTATCTGTCATTACCTCATAAACCTAGGAATAAAAAATTTATTTTTTTGCCAAAGAATTAAATAGTATTTTGAAAAGGTTTAGAGATTAAAACCCATGCAGATTTTTATCTAAAATTTTTTATAAAAGTTAAAGGAAACACTTTAACATTTCCTACACTAAAACTTTCATATCTAGATTATATTATTAAGAATATTATTAAAAATTCTGTAAATTTATCTTTTATTCATATATTGAGCAATTTACGAACTAACAATTTTATAACTTTATTATCTCTTAAATTAAAAGTAATGCAAGAAATTAAAAACAAAGTACCTTTTCATCGGAGACAGATGAAGCAATAAAACAAAGCATTAACTTTATTATCACAAGCATTTTTACTTGATGACTCTTGCTCATATTGGCATCATTGTGAGAATTAATTTCTAAGAACCCTTCAAATTTGTGTAAACAAGTTATAAAATCATATACCTACGGAAAGGTTAAATGAGGAAAAGTTAAATGAGGAAAGGTTAGCTTTCTACAAGCATATTTAGAAAAAAAATTTCTTATTGACAAAAAAAAAAAAAAAAAAAAAAAAAAAAAATTGAATTCAAATTTGTTATAAAATCAAAAATTACTTTTATTTTCCTTTTAATTATGAATTAAAGAAACTTACTCTTTTTTTACTGTGTAAATCATCAAGTTTCCAAACTGCTATAAAATCATCCAAAACCAGAAGATCTGAAAGCGTTCTGAAAAGTTTACTGATAGTGATAAACATCTCATTATGTTCTATATGCTGTTTAAGTAGATCTGTGATGACCAGTAATAAAGAAAGTGCAAAATCAGTAACGGATACTTGCTCTTGCATCAAAGCTTCAGTAATTATACTGGTTTCAAAATTTTCTTTAGCTAAAATTTATATTTTTTTGGTAAGTATGTAAATAACCAACTTGCAATCATAATAATTCATTAACTGCTGATGATGAATAATATTTTTTAACATTATTATACTCATATTTTATCATAATACTTTATGTATTTGGTCTAGGAATTAATTCGTACCGTTTTACAAAAGGTGGTTTACCAAGAAAGGGATTCCTCCATTGAATTATTACTGGTGATGAGAAATGCATTCATTATGAGAATCCTAAACAAAAAAAGGTCTGGGTAAAGCCAGGTGAACCAGGTTCATCACAAGTAAAACAAGATAATCACTGTGCAAAGGTTATGCTGTGTATATGGTGGGATATGAAAGGTGTGGGTATGCTATGAGCTTCTGAAACCTTGTGAAACTATTAATGGAAACCATTATCAACAACAATTGATGCAACATGATAAACTTATTTTTCAACATGATAACACTCAACAACATGTTGCAAAACTGGTCAAAAACTATTTAAAAAATGTTGGATGGGAAGTGTTACCCCACTCATCATGTTCACCAGACATTGCTCCTTCTGACTACTATTTGTTTGATTGCATGAATAACAATTTGATTAGAAAATGGTTCATTTCTTCAGAATATATTAAAGAATGGGTCTCTGATTGGATTGCCTAAAAAGATGAGGAATTCCTTCAACATGAACCTGTAAATTGTCTGAAAGATGGAAGAAAGTAGTGGCTAGCAATAGTCAACACTTTAATTAAAATCATTTTAATCAAATTTTAATCATTTTTTTTTAATCAAAAGTTGAAGCTTCCTTTTAAAAGGAAGCTTCAACTTTTGATTAAAAACCCCACAAATAAATTTCTAGACCAAATAGTTTTATTTACATAACATTTTTATAACAATATTTTATATTATTTTAAAGTAATCTTAGTTAAACATTAAAGTCAGCTGCGACTATTTTAAATGTTTATAGCTAAAATTAAACAGATGACACAAATATTTTTTAAGTTTATAACCTGTGTCACTACTTTAAACTTAAAAGTATTATTATTGTTTATCTTAAACATTTAGCATGGCCAAGCTAATTTTACTCACTTTCATGATTTTCATGCAAGTCTAGTTGTTCAATAGTAGACTCCACTGTGTCTGTTGATCCAGACTGGTTAGTGGAAACACTTATCGACTGTCCAGAAACAAAATCTAAATTTAAATAGCACGCTGTTTTTTTTAGTAACAAAATATAGCTCTTTTATTTACTTTTTTTTTAATGTTTCTTTATTAAAAAAACTATTTTTCCAGCAGCACTAATTTGATTACATTTCATGATAAAATCTTTATGTTTTTAAACAAAATTTTAAAAAAATTTCTAGTTCTTTTCTTAGAAGCACATTTTTACTAATTAAGAACATTGCAGAATGATATAAGGTTGAAAGAAGTGTCACTAAAAGTAGAGATAAACTAGAGTAAAGTAAACTAAAAAGGTAACCACAAACTGTTACATCATTTTTTTCTTTCAACATTTATTATTAGCAAACACACCACAAATTATTAACAGGATTTGACATATGCTTAACAAGGAAAACTTAAAAAAGAGTAAATTTGTAAAAAGTAGAAGTAAAAACTCACTATACTCTTTTTGCCACAAATCACCATTACTATTATGCAGCATCCTACTCCTAAGGTTCTCAGATAATCTGATAAGGCATAGCAGAATGTTAAGAGTTATATCAATATCTCGACTTTTATAAACAGTCAACAAAGAAATGAATGTCTAAAATAGAACAAAGTAATATTATTTTTGCTTTCAAAAAATTCCAAGATCTTTCCATTAATTTAACAAATTTTTATGTGGAAGTTATTTTAAACCCTAAGTAATATTGACAAATACCCTAAAAATGCTTGGTCTTTGGAGAAAAACCTCTGCTGGAAAATCATGTAAAATAACTCCTTGAAAGAAGTCACATGATTGCTTTATTATGGCTGATGAGGCACTCTTTAGCCTGTTATCAGTTGCATGAAGTATTTGTCTATCACCAGAAGAAAGAGGTATAAACTGGAATGTAGTTGTTGATGTAACCTCTATAAAAACAATTTACAATCATTTAAATAGAACTAAAATGATTGTATGTTATAATTATTGTTAAAATAAAACAGAAACTTGATGAACATCAAATTTTCACACCCAAAATTGTTTACCTAATCATCATCTTGTTTTTGTATTGTACAATAAATAATATTAAAGTACAATAAAATTATTAAGTACCTTAAACTATTCAATAAAAGCACATGCTTTCATCACATACCGTTAAGAATCACAAATCTCACTTTAAATTATGTTTTAAAAGCCTACTATATTATATTTTACATCATTTTTTATTACAAGTTAAGTTAGTTTCATGATAAATTAGAATGTCATTATTACTGTCCAGATTTTGTCCTTAAACCATAAGTATTATTGTCTATGATTAGCAGAGCCGAGCCATAAATAATCAAATGCAAAAGTTAACAAGAACAAAATCAGTAAAAAAAAATCACAAAGAATTTAACGCCTTAAAAGAAGCAAAATCATCTTATGCTGAATACTTTTAACTTAAAATGATTAAGCATTCACAATAATTTCAACGGCAGAAGAATTTTTAATATTAGTAAAGGCATGTAGAATCAGAGAAAGCAAACCAAAAATTATAGGTACAAAATATCTAATGACTTAAGCAACACTTATACCTCATAGATTATTATTAATTTAAAAAAACGTGTATCGACTTAAACATAGAGTCAACTTACACACTGGATATATGGTACCAAAATATATTACCAAATGATTTATTAATTTTTTCCAATTTAACTTCTGACAGTTTCTTATTTGACGATAAAAAACTATCTGCAACAAAATGACTGTGATAAGATTGCTGAGAAGAGCTTGTAGAAAAGATTTCACTCTGATCTTCTTTACTGGATTTCTTTTCAGATGAAATACCTTTCTCTTTTTCTTTTTTTGATATGTTTTTACCTAAAAGAAAATTATATGAATTACAAACACTGGCTGTAATAATTTAATAAAAATAAACTTGAAATCAACAAGAAATTTTGATATAGAGATAACTTAACATAACAAAAGATTTTGATAAAGAGATAAAGAGATAATTTGTTATAACAAGATATAGGAAAGATAATATGTTTAAAACATAAAAGATTGACTAACTGTATTGATCATTGAATTCATAATGGTTATTCCCAGAACTGATATCAGTATGCAAATGAAACAAGTTATCAAGAAGATTCTCAACAGTCATTAAGTACTGTTTCCCTTTGTGTTGTTCATCATGACGAAATTGTGTGAAAAATTCTATGCCACCAAGCTTTATTAAATTTTCAGCTCCATGAGGAAACTAAAATTGTAAGTCTAAGTATATAATAATTTATATATAATTTTTAGAATAATTTTTTTAATAAATATTAGTAGTTAACAGTAAGTAGCAACAAACAACAACAGCAATTAACACTTTAAGCAACACACATTATTGAATGATGTTACAACAATTACACTGTTAAATGAAAACATCACCTTTGATAATTCAATAAACAAATTGATCACTTCCAAGATATTCTCATTTCTGTTCAAAAACTCCATGAGATGAACATATAATAAATGTTCATGTAGTAAATCTTCCAAGGTAATAATGCCACTATGTAGCTTTGAAAGGATATTCTGAAAGGACCGATCCCGAACTTCATGTAAATTGTGGCCTATTTAGTTATAACAAAATACCACCATGATTTTCTTACACAAGCAAAATGTATTGACAAATGTTTTGAATACAGATAAATGCTTAGATATAAGTTATTATTTATGCATTACTTAACTACTCAACTATTTGTCTTGGGTAATATAAAGGCTTGATCAGCTTTTTTTGTCAATAAAGATATCTACTTTTATCAGAACTAGAAGTATACTTACATATTTATATAGATATATATTACAAGTTTCTTTATGTTAAAAAAATCAAATATAAAAATATTTGCATTAACCAAATCTAATGTAATTATCTGGAAACTTTTGTATATAAACTAACAATTTATATATATTTTTGGCTTTTTAAAAATGACTTTTTACTAAGTTGCAAAACATATAAGTTTTTAGGTCTCAAAATTAATTTTAACTGACTCAGTACTAACCAATCAAGTTTTTGGAAAATAATATACCAATCATACAAAACCTTGTAGCAAATACCTAGCTTATGGATTATTTTGGTCAAGCTGATTGTTGATACACTTTGTTCCTCGCTTTTATCCATTGTGTTAAATCCTGTATGCCACTTTTATCTGAAAAAAGATAGAAACATATTTGAATAGAATAACAATAAGAAATATATTTGCAGACTGTCAAGTTGTCAATTTTTTCAATTTTTTGAAAATAGAAAAAATTTTAAAAACTTTTTTAATGATATAACAAAATAGATCAATAAAGTAAAAAAAATAATAAAAAATGACAACTTGAAAGTCTGTATTTGATAAAATATTTCAAAACTTATCTAAATTTAAGAGAAAAACTTTACAAAATAATCCAATATAACCCCAACATAAAATACAAAGATTCTAGACTTGTAGTGCACACAAAGATACATCAGTGATAACGTTAATGAGAGTATTGCTCTTTAGTTACTCAGTTAACAAATTTATGTTTTCTATTATTATATTTCTGTTAATCCCATTTAGTTTAAGTTCTTAGCCTATTGATTTTTTTTTTATTCCTAAAAATTTGAAAAAGGAAATCCAGATAACCAATTTAAAAAATCTATTTAGCATCAGGATATTTAATAGACTGGAGAAAAATACTCCACATTGTTTTTGAATATTTTTTGGTTATTTAGGTATCTACTTAATTCTATAAAAAATATTGCTAAAGAAAAGCTGAATTTAAAGCGAAAATACCAGAATTTAACAATGTAACTTTAAACCATTCCAAGTACTGCGAAATACAAAAGACACACCATAGTTAATAATATAAAGAAATTTCACATATTACTGTTATAACAAAGATATAGGACAGGGTTTCCAAACTTAAAAAATTGATTTCAGCTTTAACTTCGCGCCTAAAACTTATTTATATCAGGTGCTATATGGCCGAATTTACGTAGACCGATTAAAATGGACATGATCCTATAAAAATTTGTTGCAACCCGAGTTGATAACGCCTCCCGGCGGCAAAGTAACTTTCAGCCGAATGGCCGACTTTTTTTGGAGGCGGAAGCCACTAACGGCCGCCGTCAGAAGATATTTCGGAGGCAAGTTGGTTTAGAGTGCGTCTCCAGTGGCTTTCGCCTCCCGATTGGCAGTGGCATCCAAAAAATTCTGCCTCTAAAACAAAATTCTAACGGCGGCCTCCAATCAGGGGGCGGAAGCATCTGGAGGTGGAAGCCAGAACTATCTGCAGGCAAAATAAGTTTTGGGAAGCGGCCGTAAAAAACAGCTGCGGAAGAAACGTGGAGGCGAGAAGATTTCTGCTGTTTATCATTTCTCGTTGTAACTAAGGCAATTACTCCGAAATATAGCGTAAAATCTCAAATCTGGCGTAACGACGCTATTTTCAAAATCCTTTTAAAAAAATATAAAAATAGTGAAGGCATAGAGATCATAGTTAAACCAATTATGATCTCTACAGAAATAGGTAAAAAAACATCTTCAGAAATCTGTGAACTGAGATTTTGTCTTAAATCAAAAAGTTTTTAATAGCATTTTTTAATAAGACAAGACAAGACTAAGCGACACAAGAACATCTTGGTCTTGTCTTGTAAAGGCTTGAATCAATCAAAACCAATCTGTAAAACCTCAACTTAATTGAAAAATAACAAGACTCTTCTTATTATTGATTTCTTACCAGACTAATATGTTAAAAGCTTGTCATCTTAGAAGATGAAAAAGTTGTGAGACAAGCTTGAATATTTAACCTTACACTATGTGATTAGATTTCAACAAATTTGTGTTTTACTTGTGATTATGAAAAAATAAACATTCTTAACTTTTGAACGTCAACCAAGCAATAACTTTTAAATGAAAGCCTGCGCATCACCATAAGAATTAATAAATTTAAATAATCTAACTCAATTATAATAATTAAATTAATTTAATTGATAATAATTTAACATTTTAGAATAAATAGCTGAGTTTGAAAATAAAAACATTTAACAGTGTTGATAATGATTGATACATAATTGATATTATCAATTGATCAGTAAGAGATTCTTCGAGCTGGAAGAATCTCTTACTTAAGGATTTCCTTTTTCAAACTTTAAGGATTTGGGTTCATTCGAAATTTTGGTACTTAAAAAGAATCAGATTTTCTGTGAAAAAAAAGATTAAGTATTCATGGTGCCAAGAAATCTCTTTGATGAATTGATCAAAGAGAGCTCTTGGCACCTGGAAACATTCCCAAAACATTTTGTCACTTACGTCATCATCGACTTGTTTCTCTTTAAATTGAAAAAAGTACAACTTAATTTTTTTGTCTTTTAAATAAATGTTTATTTATTTTGTCTTTTAAATAAATGTTTATTTATTTTGTCTTTTAAATAAATGTTTATTTATTTTGTCTTTTAAATAAATGTCAGCTTATTTATTAGTAATCAAGAGAAATTTTAATTTTTGAAAAAAATTCATTTTAAAAAATTATCTACAGATACAAATATGTAGAAGAATTCTTAACACTGACATTTTCTGCAGTAAAAACAAAGGAACTTGGCTGAAATTATCGTACCTACCGGGAGTATTCTTTTTTTAGGCCTTTTAACAACAACATTTAAGTCAATATCCTGAAAAAATCTGATTCTTTTTAAGTACCTAAATGTCGAAGGAACCTAAATGTCATCAAGTTTCGTTTACTTTTAAAATAATATACCACAGGAATGTAGAAACAGTCACTTCAAAGCACAACACTGAAATATAACATTTTTTTACGAGTTTGACTAAACTTTTAAAATGAAAATATGTGTAAAAAATTCGTTGTTGATTTACACAAAAATATTGGAGTAAATTTTTTACAGGATCCATTTTTTTAGAACTTGCCAAAAACCATAAACAAGCTAAGATTTCAGTGTAAATTTACGCTGTAAATATGTTTATATGTATATACATTGTCCTTGGTATTTATTAACATCAATGGTGGCGTTAACAGCCAAAGGGGCGGCCTGTAGGAACTAACTCTTAGAAAACAGCAAAAGAAACTCTGAACTGAAATTGTTAATCAGATAATTACATCGATATATATATTTATGCAAAAAGATTCTACTATTCTATAAACAGTAAAACCTTTTAAATAGTGGAGAGGATAAGTCTCATTAAATGTAATTGGTTTAAAGTTTAAAGTTTCGGCCCCCCTGGCTCTCAACCCTTAATTGTGAACAACTTCATAGTTTTAGAAAATATCACAATATATTTTTTTTTTTTTTTTTTTATGAAAACTTATTTATTGCTAAAAAATATGCAAGTTTCAAACTTTGACAAATAAAGTTCTTTCTTTCGAATGATGTTTTAACAATAAATATTGCGCCCGCATTATTTGTACGTATTCCCCTTGACAGAGGTATGCAACTCATGGGCCGACTGCGATAAAATCGTAATAACGAGGGCATTTGTGATTGTTTTTATCATTGGCTGAAGGTTTAAAGATTAAAAAAAATGAAGGTTAAAAAAAGATGAAATTTAAAAAAAATAAAATAAAGTAAGAAAATTAAAATATAAAAGTTTAAAAAAATGAAGATAAAAAAAAATAAAAATAAAAAAAAAGTTTTAAAAATATTTGCTAATTTTAAAAAAAAAAATTTTGTAAAACCGTTAAAAAAAAAAAGGTCATCAACTAAGGTAACTAGTTAATATATTTTAGTATTATGAGAAATAATAGGATTTATAAAATAGTTGGTACCGAAAATTGTACGCAGACTTACTATTTATGCAAAATTTATCGTGCTATAATTGTTAGGCTGTGTAATTAATTGAAATTTAAGTTCTCATAAAAAATATACTAAAAAAGAAAGAAAAAGGTTTTATATTGATTGAATTCATTTTATCAGACATCTAATGAGTTAAAGAGCCGGTCAAAAATCTAATGACATTATATCTACAAGGCCCCCTCCCCCTCCCACCCCCCACCCCCACCCCCAAAAAAAAGGTTATTAAACAAAATGCATAAAAATCTTACAATAGTTGTAAAAATTTACTTTATAATTTGACACAATAATGATGCTTGACGATCTTAAACTTAAAAGCAATTAAGATATGGAAGTATTTTGGGCGATAAAATATTCGAGATCTTATGTAAAGTTTAAATAACAGTTTAAAGGACTATTTCCTGTTCATCTTTCTGTCTCTCAAGATAAAAAAATACGAGATTCTCGCGGTCTTCTAAAACGTTTACTCTTTTGCGTTTTGAAATATATCCTTTTGCAGATGCTTCAACCGTGTAGATACCGCGGAGAAGAAGACGCCAAAATTCGCCCGTCGCTGAAGTCAACACATCTTTATTTCGTCCTTCAACTTTTATGATTGCACCATGAATGGGATGTTGTGAATGTAAATCTCGAACCACACCTAAAAAAAATGATTCTTACAATATATCATAACATTACAATTTGGTTTGGTTAAGTAATTTAAAATAAATTTAGTGAGAGAAGACATCATTGTGAAAAACAAGGATGTTTAAAAAAAAAACAAAAAAACATAACTACCTTTTATTCCCATGTGAGTTCTTTGTATAAACTTAATCAAGGACTGTTTATTATCGGCCCAAAGTTGCTGTAGTTGTTCAGCGGGTGGAAATTTAACGCAACTCAGCTCTATTGTTATTTCGAAACAATTTGTATATCTGTAGTTATAATCTTGCATACTACCTGCAACGATGTACCAAAATGCACCATTAGTAATTCCGTTTTCAAAATATTCCCTCCAATCACAAGTATTACCTAAATGCATTGTTGGATGAGTTTTGGCATACTCTAGCGACATAAACCTAACATTAAAAAACAACTTTTAATAATACGAACAATAAATCGTCTCATTTTTATGTAACAACCAAATAATGATTGTATTTTTGCAGCACGACCTACAAACTATTTTTACTCTATTTTTGCTCAGATATCTTCTTTAATTTTTTTTCATTCTCTAACAATTATAAAAAATTTTTTATATATATAAACATACCTATAAACATCATCGTCTGGAGACATTCCATACACGTTTTCTACAACAGGCTTAAGTTGAACATTGTCATACGGATAGTTAACAACTAATGCCCCCCCATGAAGACTTGCAGAAAGTACAAAAGGATAGGTTTTTAACCATTCTATAACAGCCCTTGTCTCCTTCTGTAAGGGGTAAACTCTTTCATCAAATGGATCAGGAAAATTTCTGTTCAAATCAGCAAAATTTTTGTTGTAACGGCCAGTATTGAAATCGAATTTTTTTCTTGTTCGCCTCGCAATTTCGAACCCGTCAGGGTTTAGTGAACACATTATGTGAATCCGAGTGTTGTTGATAAGTTTCGTTATTGTTTGGTTCGTGCCGTACGAAGTCAGTAAATACTCAACCAAATGCAAGAGTACCTCTTTCCCAACAGGTTCATTACCATGAATGTTACCGACATATTTAAATTCAGGTTCCAAATACTCGTGTATTCCTGGGTTGTCGCTAATTTCTACAACTAAAAGACTTCTATTTAACGTACTGTTTCCAATACTGTAAAGCCTCGAGATATCTGCATATTTAGTTGTTAAGTTTTTCAATGTGGAGACAAGTTTTTGATGAGAGAAGTATATAAACGGCAAGCTGCATGATACGTTTTCAAAGCATAAAATAATGATGGCAAGAACAGCAAAAATTTTATACATGGCTTTTTTTTTTTCTTTTAATTCAATGCAACAATCAGCTTCATAGTAATAATAAAACAATGCTATAAAAATAGACGTATGAATTCTGAATCACAGTTAAACAAACGACTTATTGCTATCAACGAACAAATGTGGCCCTGGGCATCATTTAAAATATTTAAGAAATAGGTAAAATTAAAACCCCTAATTAAAAAGAAAAAAAGAAGAAAATTTTAACATTCAAAAACATGCTTTCTATTTTTATTAGAACATAAAATACTGTGAGTTTAAAGAGTTTCTTTTAGAATGTTCTAAGCATTAAAAAAAAAAACTTGACGTCATTTTCGGTAAGAAAAACACGACAATATTTGCTTTAAAAATAAAAGGTGTCATTTGAACTTCACAAAAATTTGTTCTTACAGTTCTAAGTAATAAACCATTGCATAGTTACCTGACCAAAAATAAAATCAAAATGATTTTTTACACTTCATAAAAAAAAGTTATGAAATGATAAAACTTTTTTTTATCGCGTAGTTTTGTTTTGACACCTCTCATCACATTTTGTAAAAGTCTTTAAAGCTTCAAATTAATTCGATTGATCAATGGTTACTCGGTTTTTGCTGGAAGGTGTTTTTTTTTTTTCTTTGGTGTAATTCTTGATCTACACTTATTTCAATGCTTTTTCGTACATATAATTTGCCATGCCCTATTTAAGAAGCCGACGAGATATTGTCTGGTGCTTGCACAACTTTTGGTTCAGTTTGACTTGACTTACTCCAGATCAATGATTTGCAAGACAGTTCAATTAATGACGCTTTGCAGGTGCCCATGAAGAGGGAAGCTCTTTTTTTTTCCATCTTGTGTTGGCCCTCACCACATATTTTGGTATTAATGATTATTGTTAATCGCACATAACCATGCTTTTCAAAATGTTTTAACAGTATCACAGGTATATAATTTCGGATTTTTTACAAAAAGTTATTGATCGACTTAAGTTTTTTTTCTCATACATTTTGATCTTAAAATATTTTAAATATTATAACAATAGATAGTCTATATCATGTAAATAAATATAACTTGATTACACTTTTACTATTTCATGGTGCATAATTAAGTTTAAAGCTTGGTATGTGCCGAAATGGTTTTTAACTTAGCGAAGTAAGCGAAAGTAACAGAGCGGGGTTCGCATATGTAAGAAATATAACAATAACTAAAGTAACTTAATACTAAAAAAAATTATGTAAAACAAAAGAAAACAGGTAAATCGATTTTTGAGGTTTATTGGTAACAGGTGAGTTTAACAATACTTTAAAATTGTTAAATATCAAATATTTTAAATACTTTGAAAATTTACAGAGAAGATTCGCAAATGTGAAGAAGGCAAGTAAGAAATTAAATAAAGATACCTAGCTGCACAGTTGACTTTTTTTCTGTACTTTGACAAGAAGCATACTCTTCTGGTTGTAAAGTCCAATACTTGTTGTGGGTAAATGGAAAACGCAAACCAAAAAGGCTTCCAAAAAACTTCTGAAAGTATGAACTTGTTTCCATTTTATCGAATAAACTAACAAAATCAGAAACTGCGATGGTAAATAATTTTAACAAAGTCTCCTAATTCCTCTTTAGAGTTTTTAAACACTAATGAATCAAATGTGTTTGACCAATGTGTTTGGAATTAATGGTGGATTTCATTAATGAGCTGCTGTAATTTGATTAGAGATATCTTAACAAATGATTAATTTCTTCAACTTTACCTTTAACTTGATTTTTCTTTTTAAGATTTTCAGTTTAAATCACCACTTGGATGAGAACAAACGGCTTAAGATCTTTTTGATTCAAAAACTCAATATTGTTTGTTAGTGTTTACTTTTTTAGTTCAAGAATTTTGAAAGTCAGCATTTTTCTTTAAAGGCCTCTTGCAGTTTACTTGTAGGTTACTTGCAGGCTGACATGCAAACAATAAATTATTACTTGCTCATCAGCTAAATTTTTCAAAATTAGTTGAAACCTTTTTTTAGTTTAACGTTAATTAAAAACTCTTTTTAAACATTCTATAAATAATTGCTCTGGTGAAAAATCCACGTATGAAATTTAAGGGAGTCTGGAATTAAAAAAAGAATTTTATTTAAGAGAAATACTTTTACTCGCTTAGGATTTGAACATCTATATCTTAGCAACAAAAATCTTTTTTTTTTTCAGAAACATGTAGCCGATTATATTTTTTATTTATATTGTAAAAATAAATGAAAATAAATTTCAAAATAGTATACAATAATTTATTTCAAATGAGAACAGTTATTTTGACCAAATTTTAATTCCGTCTCAAAAGTTCGGTCACTTAACCAAAGCCACAAATTTAACGTTGAAACAATTTTTAAAAATAATTTTATGGTAAAATAATGATGTATTAAAAAAAAAATAAAAGAATTCTTGTTTCTATGCTTATTTGCATTTTTCGCACTTATCTTACTCATATAGATGTGAAATTGTTTTTAAATTTCACTGTTTACGGTATTTTTCATTTTCAAAACTTCAGGTGACTTTTAACCAAACAATTTTCAATAATTCGCATAAATCTTTTATAGGAGCTCATTTGAAAACGATTCATTAAACCTGGAGCCATCCAATTGGACCGAAGTTATTTTAAAATTTCAATAATTTCTAAGAAAGGAGAAGTTAGAAATCAAAAATCTTTTTTTTTTTCGCAAATATATTTATTTTTGTGACTCTTAATCATACCTGTGTTAAATGTGTTCATTTCACTCTGAATCATTTCAATCTGAATCATTTCACTCTGAATCATTTCACTCTGAATCATTTCACTCTGAATCATTTCACTCTGAATCATTTCACTCTGAATCATTTCACTCTGAATCATTTCACTCTGAATCATTTCACTCTGAATCATTTCACTCTGAATCATTTCACTCTGAATCATTTCACTCTGAATCATTTCACTCTGAATCATTTCACTCTGAATCATATCACTCTTAATCATTTTACTCTGAACTATTTCATTCTGTACTTAGCTTATTTTCAATTTCAATGTTATGCATAGTTTGAAAATTGTTAATTTTGTACGACGAACTATTTCAGTAAATTGCAAATAAACATTACTATTTTGTTATGGATTTTTGTTAAGGATTCTTAAATTAGGTTTTACGAACGTTTTTTTAACTTTTATTTAAAAAAACGTTCGTAAAACCTAATTTAAGAATCCTTTTTTTTTCAATTTATTCTTAAATGACCAAAATTATATGGTGACCGAACTTTTAGACAATATAACGTTCCGAAATACCGTTAGAAGTAAGTTTATAATGTTTCACATAAATTTTGCATAAACATCGAATTAGCAAGATTTTAGTTTTCAGATGTTATTTGATAGCGTAACTTTTTGTAATTTGAGCCTCATTTTTCCAGACAAAAGTGATATCAGAAATAGTGTCTATTGAAAAGACAGAAGAAAATTTCTTACAAACCAAGGTTGAGATTTCGAAACAGTGAGAAGTTGTTATAAGCGACTTAAATAGAAAATTGCTTCAATTTACAATATCGTTAACAGACGCAATTTTGTTGTTTTTGATAAGTTAACCGACGTATTTAGTACAATCAACTAATTTTTGATGTCATTTATTAGCTTACTTTTTATTTTAAACCAATTTTCCCAATTTCCATTTCTTTGTTTTACTATATAAGTTTAACAGAAAAGGTTCAGTGGTGTCGCTAGTGTTAAGGATGGTTAACACCTGTGAGTAAGCACCTAATTTTATGAGCAGTAATAAACATCCATTGTTTGAACAATAAGTCATAAAAAATATTTTACAATGATAAACGATGGTCAGTATCGACATCATTTTCATGACTTCTTTTAAAATCAGCAAAACTTTAAAAAACAGGATCGAAGTTAGAACTAAAACATGTCAGGAAACTTCGTTGACTTCGTGTGGGAGAGTTAACCTCAGGCACAGCAAATAAACTCTTAATATGTATTATGAGTTTATGTCAACTACATATGCAACAAATGGTCAAGGAGCTTTTCAGAACCTTCAACAAACCAAGTGCAAGAGTTAAGTTGTGGTAATAATACTGAAGAAGATAAGAGCAGCACGGATTCTGATGTTCAAGAAGAGTCTTCCCATCTAGAACAACAAACTATGCAGCCATGCTGATGTCAAAAGTGTGGTTTTCAACAAGGAAAGCACCAAATTTTCTTTAAAACTTAGCTGCAGAAAGATTTGGTGTATCCACGCTTTTACAATCGCGAATTAGCAGCGAGTGATCGAGAATGCAGACAAAGTCAAAACACGGCTGAAAAATTCACTGAAAAGGATTCTCTTTAATATGGTGTATCAAATGATTCTCTTCAAAATATCAAAATGGTCCGTTTGAAGACTTCCATAAGAACACAATCTTGGGGTTTTCGCTTGTGACACCGGAATAGGGTCTAGAGGAGTCTAAATTTTTTGGTTGTCATTCTTGACCTAGTTCTTCGGGATTTGCTGAGCTACTTATTCCCAATAGATTCGTAGTCATCTTACATCAACTATCAGTTCATTAAAGATGTTTTGTCAGGATATGAGGGTTTACAAAAAAGTATTCTAGCAAAGAAAAAATACCAACGCGTGATAACCCAGGATGGAGAGACAATATCAGGTTTCTTTTTGAACTCTTTGAAACACATAATTTCTATAAGAAAAAAGGAGAATGCCCTTAATTGCAATGGCATAAGCTGCCCTCCCTTCATAGTGATTGGTGGAATTCACGAGTAATCTTTGGATTGATAATATTTTTTTTCTCCTTCCAAAATGACAGATCAAAAGCACTTGTAAATTCATCGCAACTAGATGGCCAAAGGCATGATTCTCAAATCTGACAAGTATTTTAACAGAAAATTTATAAATAGTATTTCAGAAACTTACATACTTTTAGATAAGTTACTGTGCTCTTTGTAAGCAGTGTTTGTAACAAATGACGTGAATACAACCAAATATTCTTTATAATGATTCCTATATATTACAACACCTAGTGAGATGCGGAAATTTTTTTCACAATCAAACAAAATGAATGTCGTTTCTGAAAATTATAAGTAAAAGTTCATCGGTTAACACCATAGGCTTTTAAATTTAAAAAAATATCATAACCCAAATATATATTTTTCATATGCTGCATCTGTATTTAACATACACTACGAAGCTCTACAAGCTTTAATATTGTAGATCAATCTACTATAGGTTTGAATGAAGAATAAACACATTAAACTTAATAAGCTAAAAATACTCTAAAGGTATCAATTAAACTTAGCTTAAAGAATAACGCGAAAAGTACATTCAACCAGCGGCCATTATTAACTCGAAGGATTAATTCTTACAATTGGGTAAAAAATGAATTTTTGTGTTGTAACTTTGAAATTTCTCCCTTTTGTTAAGTACTTTTAAGTGTTATTCATGGCAACGCACACTGATTAATTTTGGATATTTAGAGGAACAAAATTTTCATCACGGGATTTGAGATTTACTTCTAATGTAAAATTGTAGATGGCGCAGTGTACCAAAATTGAATTTTTTTTTTTTTGATACACTATTTATCATCCTCATCTAGTATTATATCTGGTTCCTCTTAGAGATTAAGGACTTTAGTTGGCAATTAATACTTCTGTCTTACAGCTCTGTTACTTCACATTACATGAACTGAGCAACATTTTCATTAGATCATTGATTTATTTCTAAACCATTTTTCTGGTGTCCTGCTCTCTGTAAAACTTCACATTTTTTGGCGACTTTCCTGTGCATCTCCTAGCATACCAATTTGTAACAAAAAGTTTTCGATTACATCCTTACCGTGTAAGAATTTTATAGGCTTTTGGTGTCTAGTTGTATATAATGAACAACAGGTTCTATAAATTGATATAGTAAATCTGATTGTGTTTATTTTGTAAAGAAAATTCAGTGTTTTCAAAATAACGTTAAACCACTCTATTAGGGTTTGTCGGTCAGTCTTTGCAAACTCTGAGGTATCATTAAATATTATGGAGGTCTACCTCCATAATATTTAATGATACCTCAGAGTTTGCAAAGACTGACCGTGTTCTCGCCATTGGTGCTACCTAAACTAGGTTTTGGAAAATCATCCAAAAAACTAAAGTTGATCTCTAAATTGAGGCTATATGTCGTTTTCTGTCAACCAAAGTTTTCTTACTTTCTTGGCCATGAGCTGCTTATTTTGGCATGTTAATTTATATGACATAAAAAGGACTCTTAAAGGTGTATACAAGCATATTATGACGACAACCAAAAAATTAAATTCTCTGGATTATAAAACCTTGATTGTGATTTTTCAATAACATAGAATTGGAAAGAACATGTTTAACAGATTAGAGTGGGTTGTTTAGAAAAAAGAGCACACTGTTTGTTCTGCCATAGTTTTTACTAAGCAATGCCGAACTGTAAATATTTGAGAATTGATTTTTCATTTGACGGCAATAAACATTCTGTCTATAAGTTAAGGCAAATTCATCTTTGATTATGGCATCAGTTTCTTTAACATACTGCATTCTCATGGGTCTACACTTTCGTATAAAATTAAGGAGTAGATTTTGATTTAAAGAACTCATGAAGATATAAGAATCATCTGAATCAAATGATTGCCTAAATTTTTTTGGCTTCGGTTCCCATCAGCAACCCACTTGAAAGTATTTTCTAAATGTAAATCATCATTGTTCAAAAATTCAGATTGATGACGTAAAGGTGGTACTGTGATTGACAAGGTCTTGTAGAGGAACCTCGGCTGACATCTCTGTGACTGTAACATTTTTTAGATAACACTTGTTTTTTTCTTCAAAAAACTTATAATATTTCAAATGCGTTCAATGTAATATAATGATGCCGAGTCTTTATTCAAATATTGATAAAGCTTCCTTATTAAATTAAGAAATATTTTTTTCCTGTGAATTGCTGTATTTAATTCAGTGAGCTTTATTAGGTGAGGTAGAAATGTTACTCGATAAAGCCCCCTGTAAAATCACAGGACAAGTGAGGTTGCACTCCTGTTTCCTTTATTTAGATTTTATCTCCTCGTTTAATCTTTTGCGTTTATTCTTTGCGGATAAATTACAAAAGCTCGTTTTTGGACGTCCAACTGCTCTTTTTGATACAGTGGTAGAAAGAGTATTAGCATCAATACTAGAGGTAATTATTGTCTGCTGAAGCCATTACTTTTTTTTTTTTCGAAATCTAATACCACCTCAAGAAGAGCTTTGTCATAATCTTGAAGCACTATTACAAAAGTTTTTTATGACTTTTTGAACTCATGTTAAGCTGGTTCTAGATAAATCAGGTTCTCCAATAGTCTCTAAAACATGACAAAATACTATCTCCTTAAAATTCTTGGTTAACGGTTTCATTGACAAATTATTCAATAAAATATCATATAAAGCTGTATTCTGAATCGAATCACCTAAAACAAATGCTTTTTGTAAACCGCAAATTCGCCCAATAAATTTTACAATTTCGGATCGCTTACAACCAATGCAGTGATATCAAATTTAGAATACACTTACTTGTAGATGAAAACGTACAATAACTCACAGTTTAAAAACAGAGTTCAGATCAATGCATCAGTATCAAATCACAATCGCCTAAGTCATTTATGGGGGGTTTTAAATTGGTAGTTATAATGTATGTTTTATACGTTTTTCTAAATTGTGACACAAATCCCTCAATATGAACCAATCAGAAATTAGTTTTTTATTTTAGGGAAAATTTGCAGTGACATAACGGAAATAATAATGATGATATTATTCAGTTGTTGCTTTTTTAATTTTTCTCAAAACATGAAAAATGACTTCGATTGTGATTCGATGACCGCGACGATATTTAATTTGTATATCAAGAATATCCTTAAATCATTCTTCTTCAAAAATAAACAAAAAGTACATACCTTTTTTAATAAGCACCATTTTTTTTAATAAAATTTTTACACCAATAACAATACTAAATAATGTTGAAGATGCGCGTAAATTAGCAATAAATAAATGTTTTCGTTTGAGTCTCTTGGGTAGACAACTTTAAAGCAATCGATTGACTTACAAATTGCACAATGTTTATATTTTGGTATTAAGTAAACAACTTAACTTCAAGTAAAAATATCATGTTTTTAATAACTATCAACACATTGAAAAAAATTATTTCGGATCTTAAACTCTGCAAATTGAATAGTTTACGACGAGTATTCGCGGACTAGGAAAATCTCTTTTTTTGGGTATGGGTTAATTAACGCTGGTCATTTATATGACATTTTACGCGTATATAGCTGTACAGATAACGTGTCCAAATTTCATAAAGAAATAGTTTTTGCAAAACGTATTTAGTTTTTATTAAATGAAAACATTTTGATGAAAAGTTCAAATGCCGTTAGCCGGCAAAATTTGATTTGCTCGAAGACTAACTACAGAAGGTGGAAGAATGTCTTTCTGTTTATTTAACCGTTTTCTCATTTAACCTATTCTTAATCGATTTTTGATAACCATTTTACTATTGTTCGATGGATGTGAAGCTAATTTATCTATGACAATGATTCGATAAAATCATTAAGTACTCGATCAAATGCAAGAGATTTTTTGAAAAATATATTTTTTTTATTTAAGGTTTGTTTTTCTTTTACATAATTAGAAAAATAAACATTACATCGCTTGCGAAATTTCAACAATGTCATATTGAACTATTTTGTTTTCGACATCAATAAAAGTTTGATGCTTCCAGAATACCTACATGTGTTATCCAAAATACCTATATGTGTTATCCAAGACTGAAAAAAATTTTTTGCAAAATTTCCAGGAATTTTTCACCCTTTTTAGTTAACTTTCCCTTTAAACTGGCGATCTTTATACTTCTAAAGATGTTTGATTGGAATAAATCAGGATAAAACCCAACTTTTCATTTAAAAACATTTACCAGAAAGTTTCAAAACAAAAGTCTCGAGGTCCAGAGAGGTTGATTTATTGAATATTTTTACTGGGTGGTCTTTTCAGTTTAATACAAATATCAACAAGGCTCCTCTGACCTCTTTCTTATCCGAAGACTTTATCTTAGTGGGTAACTACTTTTTGTTTGTATGTAAATTATTAATTAGTATATTTCAATGGTGCCTTTTCAGATATAGCTTCCTAGAAACTTTAAAATTATTGCTTAATTTTGCTCTGTGACTTGATAGTTAAAATTTTGTTTTTTGTTTACGTTATATTATTGTGATGGTAACATGTGGGTTAATGGGAAGGCCATGGCCGCCGAGAGGGGAGGGTGGACGGAGAAGATTCCCGGTGCCCCGTGTGTACAAATAATTTTTTAAAATAATTTTTAAAAGATTTAAATAGTTTTGACTTTTAAAAGATTTAATTAATTTTCATTTTTAATTTTCAATGACCAGAGCACGCTTCTAGTAGAACATGGGTATACAATTGATCATAATGAGGGCCCGTTAAGAAAACTTCCCTAGGGCCCGAAATTTCTCTCGGCTGTTATGGGGAAGGCAATAAGTCATTTGACTGAAAATTTCACAAACTTTCGCGTTTGCGTCTATTTCAACATGTCCTGGTGGTGACCTATTACTTTTAACAATTTATTAACGAAAAATACTGTTGTCAGGCATTGTCGAGGGGTCTTCCCTTGTAACCTTCACATATGCATAGGTTCATGATCTTTATAGTACTTTATTCAAGTTCATTTCAAGTATACATTTCATCTATTTTTTTTAATTAAAAGTTCCTTTAAAATGAAAACAAAAAATGATAACTGAGATCAATTTTCAAAATTGATTGTTCACGGGAAGATTTTTACATTTTCGATTTTTTTGAAAGGAACTCCATAACCGCTTTCATGCACTCATCTGAAAGCCACCTCTCTTCCAAACGAACACACTCTTCATCATTTACTTTTAAAAGGATTTCTTTCTCTCGAGATCGATTAAGAGCTTTTGAATACTCGATCGACTAAAAAAGAGAAGAAAAGATCTAAAGAAATCTAAAAAACCATTTAATACGCGTTAAGCATTCTTAAAACGTCAATATTTTCTTAAAATAAAATTGTAAAACATCAAAGTTTTTAAAACAAAACACTAAAAAATCAAAAACTTTGCAATCTATAGGGTAAACCTGCTTAATGTAGACGCCATTTGTAATTTTTTTCAGCCTAAGACACAGAGCCACAGACCTAGAAACACTGAAAAGCCTGTTATTTAACACTGAGAACAAACCTTTCAAAAATTTGATTTATTTTTTAAATGAAGGCTTTAAATCATGAAAAGTTTTAAGGTCTTTGATAGATTAGAAAATAGCCTAATACACTGCGACCATTTTCTATAGACGCATGTAAAATTTAGCGGATTTACAGTGTTACAGTGGTAATAAAATTGTTCTAATGGTACTTTTGAATAAGTATATGTAAGAAAACAATGATCCATTATGCATTTAATTATTAACTATCTTGATTGTATTAAAATAATTAAATTTTTAATATTAACGTGGCAATTTTCTATAGACGCACTAAAGTTTTTACGAGTTTTGTCGCAAATTTCTTATATTCTGTAGTATTTTTTATTTTGTGAGTCGAAATTAAGTTGAACTTAACCAAATGCCAAAAGGAAAGGTCCTTACCAATATTGAAAAAGGTCAAATATTGGCTTATCATCGAGAAAAAGTTCCAAATCGAGAAATTGCTAGAAGATTGAAGAGATCAGATCACGTTATCCGTAATTTCTTGAAAAATCCAACAGATTATGCAACAATCAAGAGGAAACCAAAGAAATCTAAGGTTTCAGACCGTGAAAAACGCAGGATTGTTCGACTCGCATCAAATTCATCAAAAAGTTTGAAAACAATTAAGTCAGATTTGGGTTTAAATGTTTGCAAAGAGACGATTAGGAAAGTTCTCAAAGACAGCCCACACATTGTAAGATCAAAAATGAATAAAGCACCAAATTTGAAGCCTGTTCACAAACAGAAACGGATGGAATTCGCCCGCGAAAACATGGCACGCGATTGGGAACAAGTAAGAAATTTTAGATCAAGTTCTCATAAATACGTGAGATGTCTAAATAGCTGAATATTTTTGTTTTCAATACCAGGTGATTTTTTCGGACAAGAAAAAGTTTAATCTTGATGGGCCTGATGGTTTTAGTGGCTACTGGCGTGATTTGAGGAGAGAACCCAAATATTTTTCGACAAGGAATTTTGGTGGTGGATCTTTGATGGTTTGGCTTGGATTTTGTGCAACAGGAAAGTTAAATTTAGCATTTACATCTTGCAAAATGAAAAGTTCTGAATACATTGATGTGCTAAACTTATGTTTGATTCCATTTCAAAACAAATATCGACGCAAAAAGTTTGTTTTTCAACAAGATAACGCCAGCATTCACACAAGTAACGAGACTAAAGCTTGGTTTGAAGCTAAAAAAATCGAGCAAATGTGGTGGCCTGCTCGCAGTCCAGATTTGAATCCTGTTGAAAACATCTGGGGAATCATTGTAAGACGTATCTATGCTGACCAGAAGCAATATAACTCTGTGGCAGAGCTAAAAGAAGCGGTATCAGAATGCTGGGAGGATATGGAGCCAAAAGTGCTGGAAAACTTGGTGGGAAGTATGCCAAAACGAATTTATCAAGTAATTGAGCGCAAAGGAGGTCCAATCGAGTACTAAAAATGTGACAAAAACATTTTTTTTGGATAGTTTTGTTAAAAAATGTGAACTGCGTCTATAGAAAATTGTCAGCTATCTTTTGAATTTAATTCATTTATGATTGACCTATTTTCAAATTTGATATTAATTTTTGATAATTTTCATTACTTTTTGATATTTTATTTATAATTTATTGCAATGCTCTATAAAAATAAAGTTAAGTACATTTTTAAGACACAATCCACATGCGCCTATAGAAAATGGTCACAGTGTAGAGACATTTGTCAATAACCTTCCTGCCTTAAGTTAAGTTAAATAAAGATATTATACACAAATATAGAGTAGTAAGTTAAAAGATGATACTTTACATACTTTTACATTATCAAAAGATAAATGATAAATTCTTTCATTACGTAACCCATTTATAAAAATGGATTCAATTTATAAATGGATTTGTGTAACCAAGCAATTTATGCTTTACTTATGTGAAGAAATTTAAAAAAAAAGAGCAAATTTTATAAAAGCAAAATACTTTTTTATTTGCTTTTTTAGATATTGTAACTTGTCACAGTTAGTCTATTTTAGATATTATAATCTGTCACAATTAGTCATAGTTGCATTCTGTTTTTCTAGATTTTTGAACAAGGCAAGGTACTTCTTAAAAGGTATTTCTTGAAATAGGCAAGGGTTTTCTAATGAATTAAACTTCTTTTCTTCAACTTTGTTCAACTCACACTTATCAGTGTTGTTCTTGTGATGCTAAGTGAACTCCTTTTGTAGAAGGGTTTTTATCTTTTAAAAACTCCATCAGGGAACACTAGAAGTATAATATTGTTAGCTCTATTTAGCTGTGTTGTTGAGCAATACTGCCTGTTCTAAAACAGCCAGATTTTGATTGCCCAGTTGGTAAGAGAATGACTTTGACTTTACAACCTCAATCTCAAAAATGAGGAATGCAACTAAAAAAATGGATTAATGAAGTTTGTGACATTCTGTGAACTAAAACTATCTTGAAGATTGGAAATATTTAGCAAAATTTTTTACTGAATATAAAAGAGAATTTTAGGAAAAAGTCCTAAGAAAAAGTTAAAAAAAAAAGCTGAAATCTTAAGATAGGTTAGAATACTTTATCTGTTATTCAAAAGTTTCTCTTCCATTTGTAAAAATTTATATAAAACGTTGCTAAAGATAATAAAATTTAAAGTAGATGTAAAATTAATCTGTTGATTGCAAAAAACCATTTAATCAAAAACAGTTTTTTCTACACAAATAAAATTATATTTGTATTTTAGGACTGAAGAAGCACTAGAAAAGAGCCATGTATAGATGTCTAACATTATACATGGATCTTTTCTAGTGCTTTTCTAGCTTAAAATCTTAAACCAATTCATTACATTGAGGGAGCTCACATTAGAAAGGGGTTCACATTAGGCAATTTTAACTTCTCAGTAACATTAACCTACGCAACCTCTCAGTAACATCAATCTATTCAGCCTCTCAAAAACATCTAAAACTTTTACATAAAAAAAAAAAGATTTTTCATTTATTTAAAACAAGGATTTTCTCTTGAAATTAAAAATATTTATATAAAAATCAGATCAATAATTCTTTGCAAATTGTAAAAAATTAAAGTTAACCTTGGGTGGTAATGCAGCTAGATATTTGATTTTTTCCTGTACAGTTTTCTGAAATTCTGCACGTGGAATAACAGCAGTTACAAGACCCCTATCAAAGGCTTCACATGCTGTCAATTTTTTTCCAGCCAGCAACACTTCATTTGCCTAAAAAAAATGAATATTATAATTTTTTTGATAAATGTAACTGAACTTTTAAAATTACTTCCTGTTTAATAGACCATTTTAAAACATACTTTTGCATAGCCCATAATTTTAGGAAATATATAAGAGGAACATCCTTCAGGTGACTGACCCAGGGTCATAAATGGAGTGTGAAATGTCGCATCCTCTACTGCATAAACAAGATCAGCAAGTCCCAATAATGTAACAGAAATACCCACAGCTGGTCCATTTACCACACATACAAGAAGTTTTGGGAAGTTAATAAAACTTTCTACAAATCCCCTAAAGCCAAAGTTACAAAGTAACAACTAGCAATTTTTTTTTGGAATATGATTTTTTTTTTAACTTTTACAAATTTTTATAGATTAAACAAAAAATATGTTTAGTATCTATTTCTCCATTACTTATAAGTGTTTGAGGAAAGCAAATTTTTTTAACTGCCTTTATAACTAACATACCTTTTTAACTACTAATGACTTTCTTCACTTTATACTTTAACACTTCATTTAATATTTTAAAAACTTACTTGAGAAGGTTGCGACTTTCAGAAGCTAGTTTTTTTACACCACCATCTGGAATTTTTGTAAAATTAGAAAGATCATTCCCACTGCAGTAATACTCTCCCTCACCTGTGATCACAGCTACTTTGATAGAAGGATCTTTGCCTACTTCATTTAAAGTATCACGTATAGCATGGTACATCTGTAACAAAAAAAAAAAAAATAAATGAAGCTGAAGGACTAAGTTAAAATGTTTCACAAAAAATCAATAATAATGTATGAATTTCATATAAAAGAATATAACTTATTTAAATATAAAACATATTAAACGCATTAAAATTATAAAACATATTAAAATTTTTTCTTACTTCAGCAGTAATTGCATTATATTTATTTGGTCGATTAAACTTGATAGTGCAAACACCATTTTCTTTCTTAATGACCATACTTTCTAAAACAGGCTCTTGCTTATTTACCAACTTTTCAGAAGGGACATCATTTGGACCTAAAACAATTTGAAAATCGTTTTCACAACTTGTACTATGAAATAGACTCTTAAAAAAAGTTAAATATAGACTTTAACAAATGTGATATGAAACTATCCAAATTTAATAGTTATATGTTAAATTCAAGAGTTAACCATAAAGATTTTACTAATCAAGAGTTTAAAAAGATTAGGCTAATAATAACTCCCAGTTGATAGAAGAAAACACTTATATTCTGGAACATGATAATTTAATTTAGAATGCCAAGCATTCAGTCAAACACAAGAATTCAAATTCTCTTACCAACCAATGAGTCAACAAAGGATATGTACTGCTTTTCTGCTTCTTCCTGCATTTATTATAGAAATGGAATTTTTTCATGAGTAATTAGTATTTAAAAAAAAAGCCAGTACAAGATTAAGCTAAAAATAACAAAAAGAAATTCAAAATTTGTTTAAATCCTATAAGAACAAACCAATATAGCACACTTTTTCAATGGAATAATTTTTTTCATTACTACTTTAGGGGTTCATAAGCTATTTACAAAAATTATTTTGAAAAATCTTATTTTCAAAGTTTGGTACTACTTGATTAATACACTACTTCATGGGTATTCAACTCTCTCTCTCTCTCTCTCTCTCTCTCTATATATATATATATATATATATATATATATATATATATATATATGTACACACACACACACAGATATATTTGTGTGTGTAATTTTAAAAATCAGTTAGAAAGTAAATTATCTTCTGTACCTTAAATCTGTTTAGAGCTTTGACTTCCATTATTATTTTTTTAAACATTAATTCTCTGTTGATAATCTTGCTAACTCTTAAGCTCTTGTAAAAACTTTCACATTCTTTTAATGCTTTTGAAACTTTTTGATGTGTTCTAAAACTTTCACATACTCCCTTTCTGAGGATTTTATGGCATATTCCTACTATATTCAAATTGAGAATGTATTCTAATTTAAATTATTATTTTAAAAATATCATACCAAAGGTGGACAAACCATACAGTTCTTTCACCACTGTCACTCATAACTTCTAGGTTTATTAAAAATAGTTTAAACTTAGAGCAGTAGTTGATCAGTGTTTTGAGTCGTTACATGTTTTCATGGTTTAAACAGTAAAATGTGAAACTTCTCTGAAATCCTTTGTAATCAAGAGGAAACAGTTCATGAGGAATATTATCTGTGATTTCTATACTTCTTTGCGTTAAAAAAAAAAAATCAGGTCTGATTATTCCTAAAAGGGCTGCATTAACTATAGTAAATAACCTTTCTATCTAACCCTCCTAACTTTTATCTGATCTTTCAAAAATCTTTGCTATCTTCTCTGTCAATAAAGAGCTTATTGCATAGATTTGAAGCAGCAGGAAGAAAATTTTTTTTCTTAAAGAATTATATCATTTTTAATATGAAGATATATCTAAAATTGTTACAAATTTCAATCAATAAAATATTTACTATGTAAGCTTTAGCTATGGGGCGATTCCGTGTGAAAACATCCAGGGCATGCAACCCTAAGTCTGAGATTTTACCCTGAGATTTTACATCTTCAAATATATTTAAATTTATTACTTATAAAACATTAGTTTCATATTTATCAATTTAAGACAAATAAACTTAAAAAAAAAGGCTCCAAAACAAATAGAGCACTTGGAAAGTTCAAGAAACAAAAGTAATATACAAAATTTAAAAATTAAAAACTCAAAAAAATTCTCATTATTATACTCATTCACATCAATGTTATATGTTCTCCCTGATTTTGTTGTTGGGACTTTGATTACTGCAATTAAACTCGACAATAGTAACCAACAGATATCATCTCTTTGTGGCCAAATGAATTTTTGAGAAGAACAGTGAGGGTGCATAAACTTAATTTGAATATCATTTGTAGTAATATCTATCTCTGTAACCATGCCTATCCACCAAAAGGAATCGTACTTGCATGCAACAAAATCATTTAGATTAAGTACAATTACAACATCAGACATTACTGCTTTTGACAGTATAAATCTGTCAACACATTGATGTTCGCTTGTTCTTTTAAAACTAATTTCAAATTTTGAAATGGGTATGTAATGATGATAACTTCTGGTACCTGGAACAGTTTTTCCTGTTTCAAATTGCTCCTTTAGTTGTTTTCACCTTGAATTAACTGTTTCTTTGGTTATTTTATAAAATATGATTGTGTTTATATTGGTGATGCAAAACTCAAGCATATCATCAACTGTCAATATTTGGTTTCCTAATGATCTTTGCAAACTTGCTCGTGCTGTTATTCTATTAACTGAACCACCTACGCCATCACAAGTGGATTTTCCATGGCTGGTTGCAAAAAATACCCATTCAGCTGTAATCTCGAAATCTTCCTTGTGGTGGCATTTATTTGTAAATTTTTTATAGTTTTTATAATGAGCAGAACATCCATCAGAAAAATAATAAATTTTATTGATACCAACTAGATATTCTTTAATGAACTCTACTATTTTTTTTTGAAATTCATACACAAAGCATGTATCATGATCATTGACATCACTTAACAAACAGAACAACTTATGCTGAATATTTGTTTTAGAAATTTCCTTTAAATATATAACAACAGGATGTAGTGTACATTGTTGTTTATTCCTATGATAACTTTGCATTTCATCCTGTATAACAAATTGATAATTCTCTGCAAAATCTGCCTGTATAATAACGTGCGTGTAATTGATTCGTAGAATTTATAAAACAAGAATTTATAAAACAATTTATAAAACAATGTACCCAAATGATACTAAAACATAAAAACGACAATTAAAAGCATTAGTCACCTATATATCATATAACAGTTTCTATTTTTAGAAATGATTTATTCTAAACATATTTGCATGTTAACATTATTCTACGAATCAATTACATGCACGTTACATTAATTGTAACCTAAATTATTTTTTAGCTCTTTCAAATAGCGAGTTTGGCATTTAGCAATATATGAATGTGAAGTTAGTTGATTAATGTGAGGAACAACTAGTTCTTTATATTCAAATAAGTTAACTGTCAGAGTAATTAATTGTGATCTATCAGTACTTTGCCATTGATCCCTATGAAACTATAATTTTTTAGAATCAGATTCTATAAAATTATAAAGAAAACAGAAACAGCTAGTCAACAACAACTAAAAGAACAGTTTGATGTTGCCAAAACAGTTTCAGTTACAAAACTGTCAAACTACACCTTTTTTTTCTTGTTTAATTTATCAAAATACCTGTTTTTAAGCACTAAATTTAACTCTTTCACTACCGCGGTTTTTTTTAAAAAACTTTTTGCCATGACCGCACTAATTTAAAAAAAAAAAAATAAAGATCACATATTATTCAAAACTAATAGAAATCCAAGTAATAAATCTCTTTGAAACCATAACAAACTATATATATAAAGAAAGCTAAAGAAAAGATCTTTTTAAATATATCAAAGTTAAATACACAGCATTTCATACTGGAAAATGCAAGGAGTTCAAAAACGTTGTTTTTTTATTGAAAGAAAGAAAAATTAAATCAAAAACAAAACTCTTTTATATATTTTAAGAATAAAATATTTTAAAAGACATTTCTAACAACTTACATAGACAATGGAATCTATCATAAGTAATAAAAAATAGTTTTACTTTTCTTTTGAGAACAGAAAAAAGCTGAAAACAGTTTTTTTTAGAACTGAGTTTAGAAAATTAAAAAAGAAAAAAATCAATTAGTTTGTAAGATGTGCTTAAAAATAAAAAATTCTCAAGTAATTCCAATGATAAAAAAAATTATCTGGAATGGTAAATCAAAAAGCAATCTTTAGGATGCAAATGAGGTTCATTACTGCAGCCAGAACATATAAAGTTTGTGCTCTTTCTATCAACAGGAGTACTACAGACTATACAATTTCTTTCGCTTTCAACATATTTAATCAAATGTCTAGTATTATTGAATCTTTCTAAGACTGGATTTGAAACTTGTCGAACTCTTTTTAAAAGTGTAGAATTATCAGGCATCATGGTAATACAAGAATTAACTAGTTCTTCAATAAGATTCTCCTTAAATTTTTTTAGAGCAATTCTTTTTGAATTATGTGGACGAGTTAACAAATATAATATGTAAGAGTTAGCTTGAGTTACTTCTATCAGCCAATTAAAAATTCTTTTCCACCACTTAACTGTCTTTCTATCTAGATTACTGTAATATGAAACAGATTGGTCTAAACGATCACAACCATTTATTGATAGATTGTACCGGTGAATAATTTCTGGTATTTCCCTGACTCCTTTGCAACGAAAAGATACTGCAAAAACATTTTTTGCAAACTTAGTAGAAACAGCTACTACGGGTTTTTTAGCTTTCTTATCTTGCCACTGAACAAGTAGAATTTCAGATTCACTGCGATAGTAATTTGTTTGTAGATGTTTCATTCTACAACCTTTTTGGAACTTAATATTATCTGGAAAATTCTTGCGATTTGTTTGTAAGGTTCCAGTGTAGTGAAATGATTTTGATGTTAGATAGGAGATCAAAGAGTGTGTTGTGTAATATCTATCAGCAAAAATATGGTAACCCTTTCCAAGAGGTTTAAGTAAGTATTCAAAAATTTTTTCCGATTGTCCCATTCCATATGTATCAGAGTTATAAGATGTATCACTTCCAAAGAAGGTAAGGATGTTAAAGGCATACCCAGTAGCACTGTCACACAAACCTAATGTTTTAATATGATATTTGCTTAGTTTGCTGGGGTTAGATTGTTTATTTTTCCATCTACCCTTATATTTAATGACCATTTCATCAACAGAAACATCTTCATATGGATAAAATGCTTTTTGATAATTTGCAATAAGATTTTTCATAAATGGTTCAATTTTTTCTTTTGCATGGTTTTCTTGAGATGGAGCAACATGAAGCATTGTATGGTATATTGCTTCAAATCTATTTCTTGAAAACATAGAGTTATACCAAGGACTGTGATATATATATCAGTTAGGAACCAATAGTCTTTAATTGAGGGTCTTTTATCTAATCCCATTGCAATCATGACACCAATAAACTTAACAAGATCATATTTATTAATTGGGGTCCAAGAACAAAATATTGATGAACTTAAACACGGACTATTTATCTGCATTTTGTACTATATTCATTCAATGTACTATACTGATTGGCA
This sequence comes from Hydra viridissima, assembly GCF_058129835.1. Taxonomy (NCBI): domain Eukaryota; kingdom Metazoa; phylum Cnidaria; class Hydrozoa; order Anthoathecata; family Hydridae; genus Hydra; species Hydra viridissima. The sequence continues at coordinate 5,787,857 of NW_028324309.1, forward strand.
CTATACGTTACTTTCGACGACTTCATTTTGATAGCAGTTTAAAAAACCACAAACTTTGTAATAAAATATCTTGCTATAATTTATACTATAAGACTGTTACTTTTTTTTAATAATGCAGAGAATTAAGTACACTTTTTGAATAAATCAGTACTGATGTTCAGAACATGATAAATATTGAAGCACATCAGAAAGCCGCTACCAGCAGCTTGTGGTCAAAATAATTGAAAAACAAAAACCGCTGTCAGCGGCTTGTGGTAGGGAAAGAGTTAAGTAGATACGACCATGTTTTTATTTCTGTTTTAGAAAAGAACACTCTCCAATTCTTTGTAATAACTGTAACTTAACTATTCAGGACAAATTCTAAAAAAAAAAAAAGAAAAAAAAGAAATTGAGCTACTTAAAAATTGTGGTAAACATTTAAATTTTAGGTGCTATGTTCGTTTTTAAATATTTTAAGTTGTTTCATTGGAGTCGTTGTTACATAAAGGTACAAATTTTCAGCTTTGCAACACTCATATAATAGAAACTAGGACCAAAACCAAGTTTAAAAATGGCGGATTTTTGTTGGTTGGAGGCAAACTTAAATAGTTATACCTTAGGAACCGATTGAAATTAGATGATAAAATCTTTAGGATGTTCATAATTTACTAAAATCTTTAAGTGGTTTAAAAATCAGCAAAAACTGAGACTTAGGGTTGCATTTTCAAAAAAATTGGATGTTTTCACATGGAATCACAATATGATTTTCCTAATATAGTGCCTAATATTATAAGTAATAGCTCACCTGATACAATGAGATGCTTAAATTGAAAGTCCACCTTGCATTCATGATTCTACAAACTTAGATAACAGTTTTTTCCAGTTTCCTGACAATTTAGTTCAACTCAAATAATGATTTATACAGAACTGAGACAGAGATTTAACTTTTGCAAATGCTGATTATATTTCAAGATTTCTTCTGGTGTTGCAAACTAGACAGTGATTTGCCTAACAAGAATGAGACCTTGTTTAGAGACTTTCTTTTTTTTTTGGAGGCATTTTAAAGTCTTTAAAATGCTTCTATCAATAAAAAGTGTAAAAGTACTTTTGCTTATAACTGTTTTCTATACAAATGTACTGACAGTTATATTCAAACAAACACTATAACTTCCTAGTATATATATAAGGGATTAAAAAGTATACTTTTTTTTTTTAAGAAATAATTATTGCATCAAATAAGTCATTATTCTACACCAAAAAATATGTATGCTGCATTTAGCTAAAGGTTGAACACTAAAATTTATTCAAAATTCTAGACAAACTTTCTTATGGTCCAGAAGGTTAATTTAAGTGTAGTGTATAAATCAAGTTTTCACTAATGTAAAACTATGCTTATACACACATAAACCATTTTTATACCATTAAATTACTACTTAGATCAGTTAAATCAAAAAGAAAAATTAGCATATAAGTAATAAGAGCATAAATGACAATAAAAACATTAAATATATATCACATACTTTAGTACTGAAAGAAAAATATGCATTTGCTTCTATATGTATAAACCAAAAGATTTAAACATATTAAATAAATTTACTACATACTTTTGATAGGTTGCCCAGCTCATTCCAAGCATTCCACTTTGCTTGGGCAACAAAATCGAACATCCCCGGTTTTTTTACAGTGCATTTTCCCTCTGTTGCCTTAAATTTGAGTTTTTATGATAATCAATTTCTATAGCATATTGTTTATGAAAAAAAAAAAAAAAAAAAAGTAAGCATGAATATTTTCAAAGTTTGTAAAGTTTGCTAATCCAGTAAAGTAAATTAAAATGAATATCAAAGTTGAGTATCGTTCAATAGATTATTTAATGTTCTACTTTATGTTATGCAGAGATGTCTATAATATCTTTGTTATCACTCAAATTTGTTAAAAAATAGCAGAAAATGTAGTAAAAAAAAATCTAAAATCTGGAAAAGAAAATTTTAAATTAAATTGTAAACAATTGAAACATCTATATTTAACCACTGAAGTATTTACCAAAAATTAGATAAAACAGCAGAAAATTACTTAAGGCAGTTTAGGAAATCTAAATTGCTGGATATTTAAGACAAACTTTATTATAAAATCTTTATTGCTGGATATTTAAGACATACCTGCTTGAAGAGTCCATAAAGTTTCAGCTTAGCATCATTACCGGGATCATTTTTCAATAATGCAACTCGCTTTTTAGCCTCCTCCATGGTGCTATAATGATTTATAAGGGAAAAAGAACTTCTAGGAAGAATATTTTGACGAGCTAAAATTTGCTGAGTTACTTTTAAGAAACGATACATAACGTTAGACTAGAAACTTGTAGTTGGAGAAAATCGTTGAGCCAGCCGCGTTAGTGATGTGCCGCAGATTCAAAAGGAAAGGATTGATTATTGTCATTTTCGCTTTCCGTTTTCGCATAGTGATCCATTAACCATGGAAACATCAACTTGAACCTTGTTTACATCACTTTTCATTACGCATTTTGCATAACATTCGAAACATAATTCTAGGAAATTATTGGTATTGGTTAAATTATAAGTATTGGTTAAAATAAGCTGATTTATTTACAAGTAATTTGACGTCAATTTAATCAGCCCATGTCACCATATACAGTATTGTGAATAAGTTTTAGCCCACTATAGCCCAGTTTATAATTATTTTTGATTTTATCGTAAAAATATAAAGGACTTATGAAGTAAAAAAAAAAAATCAGGTTTATAGACACATATATTATAAACAAAAATATCTAGAAATAATTTGATAAAATATGATACAAAAAGAAAGAACAATTAATACTTCGTATATCCGCCTTTTGAGTTGATCACAGAAGCAAATCTCTTGGGAACTGATTCATATAAATTTGTAATGATATTTTGTGGAATATTGTTCCACTCTCTTTTTAATATTCGAAAACATTCTTCGACATTTTTGGGGTTATATTCAGCCTTTTTTTTATTCAAATAATCCCAAACATGTTCCATAATGTTCAAATCTGGATTTGATGAGGCCAGTTCATTACTTCGAGAACTCCCTCCTCACACATATCCTGTAAATATTTTTTGGTTACTCGGGAACAATGTTTGGGATCATTGTCTTGCTGTAGAATGAAATTATTACCAATTAGTCTCATTCCAGATGGTATTGCATGATGTCTTAAATTTCTTTATACTGTTCTCCTGTCAGTTTGCCATCAATTCTGATTAAATCACCTACTCCAGATGATGAAATACAACCCCAAACTAAAACAGAACCTCCCCCATGCTTGATTGTTGAATGTAGACAATGAGGGCGATAAGCCTTTCCTACCCTTCTTCTTACATACTACAAAAAAATAAAAAAAATCGGAAAACTTGAAGATCCAATTCCAAGTGGTTCAGGAGATTGTTTAAAATTTGCCGCTTCGCAGTCTTGTCCGGAAAAAAATATTTTGGACTTTTATCAAAAACTTTGTGAATAACTTTTCTGTAGGTCAGTACCTAATTGAATTTGAGGTCGAGGAATCTATTAAAACTGCTTAAATTGCAAGGAATGAAATGAAAAACAACATTTTAGTTTTAATATTACAGTTAATTTTTTTCTGTAAAGAAAAACTTATTAATTTATCTGTAAACAAAAAACAAAAAAACGAAGGTATTAAACTGTATATATAAACCATTTTTTGCAAGCTAAAACCTTATTGCACTTAATACAATTTGCAGTACTGTCTGTCAATGTACTGTAGTACTGCCAAACATAAGATTGATTTGGTGGAACCCAGCAAGCACACAACGTTGAAACGATGTTGAAATAACGTTAAAATAACGTTGATCGACGTTGATCAACGTTATTTCAACGTTGTTTTAACGTTGTGTGATTGCTGGGAACAGACATTTTAATTTATTCTTTAAAGTGGTTCCTTTAATTTACACATTCAGTTGAATATTAATTACACACTTATTAATAAAACGATTAATTAAAAAATCAACATAAAAATGAAAAAAATTATTTCTGCAAAATCAAGTTATGCTATGCAAAGATTCTTTTTCTTTTCCTTTTTCTTTCATTTACTTTTATATTTAATTTTGTATGGGACTTGGTTTAATGAGAGTCAAAATAAGCTTGTCAATGGCTTCACAAACTATTACTTTGCAGTCAGCAGTTGTTACTAATTGCGTGATTCAATTCAATTCTATCAGTAGTTTCCCATTAAATAAGATCAATTTCCTTACTGTTATCAAAGACAAACAGTTCTAAATTCATAAATACTTTTAAAGCATCGACTCCTTGACAACTTTGGCATCTATAAAACATACCCTCATTGTTAATTGCGCTGCATGTGTTTTAAAATCAATTCTTTGTAAATTTGATTGCATTTGTTAACAAAATCTTGTTTTGGAGTAAGGTACAGACAAAAATTGAATGAGTTCCTGAGGACCCTGCTTAGGTTTTAGATTAAAACCTGAAAAAACCTTTTTTTTTTAGCTAGAAACTTATTTTTGAATGCTACATAAAACTCTAATGTTTTTTCACAAGCTGGTTTGCCTTAAACTAATGTAGACTTTTTTCCAAACATTTGCCTACTAAAATCTTCATCACAATAAAATTGGCACCTTTTTTTAATATTGCTTCAGATAACATTTATCCTTCTTTGATATCTTGAATTGATAAAATATCTTTTTTTTAAGTCTCGTGCTATACGAATTTTAGATTCTGTTATGTAAAAGTATTTAGCAGCATATTTCTGAACCAAAACTCTGGATTCAATGTTAGCAGTTAAATAAAGGCACTTCTGTTAGAGTTTTTTAATTTCATACTTAATGACTTTCATAGTGACCTTCAAAAAACCACCGACCAGAATCCACAGCAACTCTTAAAATAGAAAAAGAGCATCAATGATTTTTTCAGTAATTATATGTTTAATAAATTTACTACTCATATCCTTTATAAAAACCATTGATTGATTTTTTATATCACCAGCTTCAAAGAATTCTTCTTCTTTATAAGTAAAATACTCATCCATTTAAGCTTTTAAAGCCTTTAATTTTTCAAATATATTTCCTTCAATGTTACTTCGAAACCCAAGAATCTTTCTAAATATAGAACACATTTTCTTGGTTTGATGCTGGGATAGTTCTAATAAAGTAGATGACTTTACAGCTGTTGTAAAGGAGATGGCACACTACTGTCCTATGCTAGAAACGCACCTGAAGAGCCCACTTATATAGATCGCTACATATTGAAACCCTAAGTGTCAAAACGAAATGATCAAAGTCACAGAAGTCAAAAAGTATTTCTTCATTTTACGGAAATTAAGAGCATAATCGTGGCGCATATTGACAAATGTTCTCTTTCATTTTATGAATTTACATAGAGGAATGCAGGGTACAATCTAATGGCAATGCACCAAATAGCAATAAGAATAGAGAATACTGCATCAAGTTTTATGTAAGGTTATATGGTTACAATTTGTTTACTTAATTTAAACTTATTACCAATGATAAAAGATTAAATTAAGTAAATAAAATATAACCATATAACCTTATTAATTGATTATGTATAAGAGCAATATAAAAGTGTACAGATTTATTTTAATTATCCTTAGCAGGGAAAAACCTTTAGAATCTATTACAAAGTTGCATTTAAGTAGTCTACAACCGTAATGAACCTAATACGTAGGACGAATTGTTAACCATGCTGCTAAAAATGAAATTAATATAGTACGATTACGTTTTCGCATAAATTCAATCAAATGCATTCATAAATCCTATGGAATTTCGTTCCAAATTTGTTGCAGGCAAGTTTCAATTGCGCAACGCTTTCCACATTTTCTCTTTATAGTTCCTTGTCCATCCATGACCAAATATTTTTGATTGGGTTTAGATCTGGAGATCGTGCTTACCATGGTACAAGAGTAATATGTTGCCTTTGAAACCACCTTTTCACCGAGTTGGCAGTGTATGTCGTTGACCCATCCTGTTGGAAAGTTTAAATTTTGCGCCTTGCGAAAAATGATCTAGCAGTAGGTAAAAGCTTATTTTCCAAGTTCTCTTTGTAATTATACTGGTCAATTTTTCCTATATAAATATTTTGAAATCCCATTCCCTGATTAGAAATGCATCCCCATACACCAATTGAGCCGCTACCGCCTTGTTCTCTTGGTACACAAAATCTTTCCTTATATTTCTCTGAAGCTAATCTTATAACGATAAATCTTGTGTTACAACTAACCACCTCAAAATTTGATTCATCACTAAAAATGACCTAAGACCAATCTTCTACTGACCAGTGAAGTCTTTCCTTACACCACTTACATCTTTTAATCCTATCTGTCACCCTTAAAAGCGATTTTCTGGCAGCAAAATAACAATCAATACCTTTTTTATTAAAACATCTGTGTTATAACTAGCACTAATGTAACCAGCCTTATTACTAAACTCAGCTGACAGTTCTCGGTAGCTGATTTTGGGATCTTCCCTTAAATTAACTGACCTAGTATTTTTGATTTATTATCTTTTTTTTTTATTACAGTTCTTTGACCTGATTCTCTTTTTTGATTGATTTTGGTATCAAAATGTTTTTTTTTTTAAATTTTTTTATTTTGGTTATACAATTTATTCCAAATAAAAATGTAAAAAAAAAAATCTCTTTTTTTTTTTTAAAAAACATGAAAATAATTTAAGTAATGCTAATAAATCTTAGTGACCTTATTTTTTTGAAAGCCACTGTACTATTTGTGTTATCTGCATTTATAAGTTTATTTACACTGCATATTTCCTTTTTTAACAATACTACGTGCTGAAGCCAAGCAAAATAAGTAAAAACACTGATTAGATGATCATTGTATTTTTGTATAATTTCTGCTTTCAATTATTTTGAATGAAAATTATAACTTCTGTGACAAATTATAATGAATGAATAAATGGTAATTTCGATTCAGTATCGATTATATTCATATTCGTTTTGATTCGGTTTAAACGTCATTGCGAATAAATTCATATGGGAAAAAAAAAATTTTTTTCATTAAACATTTGCATTAAATAACAATAACCACAACATGCTTCAAACCTCAAATTCAGAAACTCAATTTTCCAAATGATGAACGTCGATTGTAAATTCTTCTTCAAACAATTCTAAAATTTCTTTACTGTTTATGTTAATTGATCCATCATTAATACCACTTCCTGCTCTCTGATGTTCTCTAGAGGATAAGTGGTTATTTTTTTTAAAAGGCAAATTAGATTTAGAGTATTGACATGCGTCGGTCTTTGCTAATAAACTAGTATCTGGCAAAAACTCCTCATCAAACATTTTATTTAAGTTATCGTCAATAGACACGTCAAATTGTTCAATCAAATCATCATCTGCAAACGGCAGGACTTCAACCGGAATCGGTATTTCAGAGGACTTAAAATTTTCACAGTTTGGATCGTGGCATTTTTGGTAAATGACTTTCGCACGAAGATCGGCAACGTAGTATATATGATTGCTCTTATGTTGCCGCTGTATATTACCACACCAGCGATTGTTGTCAAGATCGTAGATAATCATATGTCGTTGTTCGTAATGAATCCAGCGTCTGATTGACCCTACGATAAATCAGAAAAGCATTGTCGCACAGAATTAAAGAAAGCAAACCATTATAATATAAAATAAACCATTTATTAAATCAACTTATGCCGGAAGTAACAAAGAGTATTAAAAAAAAAGAGAGAGAATTTTAATCGATAAATTACAATTAGCAAACCATTTAAACAGTGCACAGCAGCTTGTTGGAGAACGAACCGATCAAGGTCTGGATAAGGTGATATTTTACAGCCATCAACTCGCCTTTCTTCACAACAAACTAAAAAATACAATAGAAAAAAGAATAAAAAGTGTTTTCATTGCTAATTAACAATTTCATTTCAAATACACCCGGAAAACGTACGTAGTATCGCATAAGAGAAAGCATCTTTCAAAAGGAAAAGGTCAATGATAATCTTTCAAAAGGCTAAAGAACGATTTTGACTCATTTTAGGCTAAAAAACGATTTTGACTTATATTTAGGTTTTTTTTATTACGGCGACTCTCTGTCCAGGAAATTTGCTGATAATCCAGACAAGCTAGCTAGTATTGTTCTAGCGATTATATTTAAATGTCTATTTGAGGATCTAACATTTTTGCTTAAAATAATATCCCAGTTTTCTGCAATTAAATTATTTATATAAGCAAGTTAACCGTTTTATTAATATAGCTTCTGTAAATGGACTAATTGCTGCTGTTATTTATAACAATCGCCTTAATCAAGTGTTCTATAAACAACGGAAAAAAGTCATATTTGAGAGAGAATTGCGTGTTTCTAATTTTTCATTGTGTTCATTTAGTAAAGAGAATTAGGAGATTTGTTAACTGAAAAGTGCAGTGAGTTGAAATTCATAACAAGGAGATTCTTATGGGACCAAATTAGAATTGCATTTAAAAATTCTATAATTAGGACTAAGGTCCCAATGCAAGAATTGAACTTAAAATTTCAAATCATGCTTCAAACCTGAAGTTCGTTTTAGGGACAAGTAAAGAGACAGGTCTTGAAAACAAACTTTAAGAGGAAAGTTAAAGAGGAAACCACACTGACCATGTGCTTACTTCTTCAAGTTTTATGCCGTGAGTAAGTTACAAATTAACTACTTTACTCACGACAGAACCCTTGCTAACGTAAGACTTCTGTTGTGAGTGAGGTACAACACTTGTAAAGTAATAGATTTGTAAATATTTCGCATTTACAAGAATAAGCTTGTTTTACGTTTCATTTGAAATATTTTACACTAGAATTAAAAAAACTGTTATTTTGTTACTAAAGTTACCTATTTGATTACTTGCATATACGTAATACATATGTAATCACTTGTATATACTTAATGATTACGTAATTACTTGTATATACGTATTGTATATGTAATTACTTGTATATACGTAATGTATAAGTAATTATGGCATGAATTATTTCTTTCATACGTATTACAAGTTTTTTTTTGTAAACCTCTAGGCAATCTTTTAGAAATACAAAAGAATAGCATGCGTTGAAGCACTAAACTGGAGATAACTTGCAGCCATTTTTTTAGTTTTCTGGATAGTTATCTACCTCTAGTTAGATTTTATGTTAGGTATGTATTAAATATTGCCTTTCAACAATACTTTTAAATCATTTGTAGTACATTTTCTTTTAGCACTAGTTGCTAATGGAGCCCATTTTACCTATGATTTATTTTAATTTTGCAATCAGGAACAACACATTGTATAAAGAAATTTTAGAGGTTTGAAGGGTTCTATACTAATTTAATAAACTAAAAAAATATTAAAATTTTCTATAAAAAAAATTAACTTTGTAGTCAAAAAATAAAAACCTAATACGCAACCTAAAGAAAGTGAAAAAATTACCTGGATTTGTAATGTTAGATTTTAATGAAACGGTGCCTCCAGTTGAAGTTAACATACGTATATTCCCTACTAAGTCCGGACATACCAATGTATCGAAAAATTGTCGAAATTCTTTGTCAAACTTTTTATTTTGAAGTTTATAAAGTTGTCGCTCAATATTTGTAAGTTTGTTTTTAAAACAAAATGCATTTTCTGAAGCGATTACTAGCGGTACATTTTTTGAAAATTTGCTGGAAAGGTACAGTCGAAAGTTCCGATTTTTAGTATATACAGACAAATCACACAAAAAAGTTTTACCTTGGTCATTGTTAACCATAATTTCACGTAAGTTTTCAATAGATGGCATAGAGGCCACACAACCGTCACAGCTATCACCAGGAAAATAATAATTAGATATACCAGTACTTAGATAATCACTTAGAGATGAACAAATAGATCTTACAAAACATCCACATTCTATGTTGTTTGTAAAGAGAGCATTATCTTGAAGGTGGAAGATCAAATGCCGAGAAAATTTATTTTCTGTGCTGGAATCTAGATCTACCAAGTTCTCACGTGATGCCTTGATTTTAAAACGCAAATAAAGACAGCAGCAGATAAGTTGAATAAAAGTCTCTAACACTGTGGTGCCATTACCTAGAGATGGATTCTTACTTTTTTCAAACTCAATATCAAAATATAAACGACATGGATTGGATTCACAAATAACTTCATAAAAATGTCGTTCTGAAGATCTCATTTTTAAATAACGGTTCCAGAACTGCTGGCGGGAAGTCACAAGAAACTTACGTTTACTATCATTTTTTTCGTATGTAAATAAAGTAAGATATTTTTCCCTAGTCGAATTGCAATATTGAAAAGCATCTTGTTGCCTAGGAAACCACTTCCAAACTATTCTCTCACCAAAAAAAGAGTTGTACTGATAAGATGTTGTATGGCGCAGTGAATGCGATTTGGAATTCTCAATTAAACGACGCTTCTTTTTCAATTGGTGCATGTATTCTTTTCTAGTAGCTCCATAAAATGAGGTGACTTTAGATGGTGTTTTCGCCATAATTCACTTAAATACATGCTGACTTTATAAAAATGTAAGTATGCATACAGACATGTCTGTATGCATACTTTCAAATTTTTCTTAAAATTCTCACTACCCATAGTGTGTTAGTACAAGTTATAATTTTTTTACATTTGGATTATTTGTATTAAAATTTATAAGAGATACGCATAAATATAAAGACAACAATATACATTTTGGATATAAGAGGAACTTTAGTAGCATATATACTACCTGAATAACACAACATGCAATTTAACCGATAAAAGAACAGCAATATACATATTACATAATGTTGAATCTGTCACACAGAAAAATCAGTTCATTATGAATTAATCTTTTAACATTAACATGTTAAAGGGTTGAATCACTTTTTTCAAACAAGAGAAAACACTTTAAGCTAAAAATCTAGGCGGCCCCCATTGTCTATTAAATCTCCATTATCAATTTTAAATGGTTAAGAAACAACAAACTGACAATTGATATTATACTCAGAAATGCATGCCTGAGTTTCCATCGCTAGGCATTACATCCGGTGTAAAACCAAGACGTCTTCTGATTTCCGCACGTTTGAGTTTTTGGCTAGATTCTAAAACCTCAGTTGTAGATGGCCGAGATAAAGCCTCATCTTCTTTTTGTGCCTGCAAAAGAATCTCCTTCCTAATTTCTTCAGCCTCATCAAGATCGCTTTTTCTAAGCTCTATACGCCTTGGCTTTTGATACCGAATCATTGCCTAGTTTTTGTTAAACTAAAAAAATGTTTGTAATATCTAGAACCAATATTAGACAATAATTAACTAAACTAATAACACTTATTCCTAAAACAATAAAAGTATATATATATATATATATATATATATATATATATATATATATATATATATATATATATATATATATATATATATATATATATATTTAATAACAGTTATAAAAAAAAATTATTGTTGATACATCTTTAATTTCTTTTAAAGTTTGTTTGTTTGTGTGTGTGTGTGTGTGTGTGTGTGTGTGTGTGTGTGTGTGTGTGTGTGTGTGTGCGTGCGTGCGTGCGTGCGTATGTGCGTATACATATATATTAGTTAAATTTAAAGAATTCAAGAAACTTTGTATTAAGTTGAATATATAAGAAAAAAAATTCTTAGAACTTGTTAACAATTTAAAACTTCTTTATAAACGATTATTGTAAAAACACCAATAAGTTAATAGATTATTATTCACCATATTTCCTTAAAAGTACACCTTCCTTTTTACACCTACCCTTGAGTTTTAAATGAGGCTATTATTTATTATTACTTATTATTAAACTTTAAAAGAAAATTTAATATACATAAAACCTAAAATATAAATTATGTGTAAAAAAGTAATACATAAAGTAAAACTTTTAGAAAAATCAAAAAAAAAAAAAAGTTAAGATATTTTTTATTTTGAAGTGCAAATATGCAGCACTCAAAAAAAAAAAAAAAAAAAAGATTGCAGATGAAAAACAAACTCTGTATTTAGCTTAAAAATATAAAAACAAGTTCTATGACTGCTGAATAAAAAGTTAAAAACTAAACAATAGCCTTGCATTATTTTTTTCTACAATGTAAAGAAAAAGAAAAACTCAAAAAAAAAAATTTACATTACTGAAAATAGAGAAATTAAATTTACTACAACCAAAACTTCATAAGATAGAAAAAAAACCAGATTGTATATAAAAATGTTTAAAAAGATATATTTTAAACTGCAACCTCTTTTTGAGTTTTCTTTCAAATACTAGACATTACATTTTTAACCTTTTTTGTAATCATGTTAATTACACTTCAACTTCTTTTAAATTATTTCAAATTCTGCTGATATTTTCTTTTTTAAATAATTTTAAGAGAAAAACTTAACACCTTCTTCTTGTGGATTTTCACCAGTAAATATTTGTGCTTTTCCACGCCGCTCTAATACCTGAAGAGCTTTTCTCAATACATTTATATCAATGTTGTGAAATTCCTCTCCAACTGTATCCTCTGCTGAATGTAGCTCAAATAACGTGCAAACAGTGTCAGTCATTCCATTTGTATTCACCCAGTTATATACTAACTCTGACCACTCCTCCGGAGTCCGCCACATTAGATAACATTTTTTTTTTTCTTTAGGATTATCCCACTCAATATGACCAGTTTTTTCGAGGGCTTCCAAAACTAATAAAATACCATCTCTAGAAAGTTTTCTATTAATGCTTGCATTGTTAAATAAAACATGTGACTGTGCTTCAGTTAAATCTAATCTATACAGTTTATTATATTTATAATAACTGAGTATAATGCTACCCCATGCATCAATCTGTTTGGCTCGTGTATCCAAATTTGGTTGAATTGTAAAAAATGGAGGAAAATTATATTGCCAAGGCCATTCAAATGGTTTGCTCATTTTTCGGTGACTTCAAGACAAACTTTAAAGTAAACAATGTGCAATTGAAAATACAAACTTTGTCAACTATTCTAACCAATGAGAAATGAGAAAAGTTCAACATAATGGAGAAAAATTCACAATTTTAAATACTTGTTAGATCAATCTTCAAAAGGTTTTTTTCAATTCTAATACAATATTTTGAAAAACATATTTTGAAAATGATGAAGATGAAATACTTAAGTTACTTCATTTTAGCTGCAACATTTTCTCTTTCTAATTTATCAAAATTTTATAAACAATAATTTAAAAAAAAAAAAAAAAAAAAAAAAAAATATTACTCCTACATTAAAAAAGCTTGACAAAAAACTTTTAAAATTTATCAAAATAAATAATACAGGTTACAAAGCGAGTACTTTTATATCTAAAACACAATAGTAATAAAAAAAATATTCCATATCTCAATTTTACAACAGTATTAACAATATATCTATTACTTATCAACTTATTAATTAATAAAAGTTACCACTAATAAGCTCACAGATGTTAGAAGCTAGCTTTATTAAAAGAAAAAAGAATATGAACTTTTGAAAAATGTTATCAAATTCAAGCAATTTAAGATCAAATGCAAGAAAAATGAATTTCGTGAAACCATTAAAAGTAACAAACCTTAAAGCCATATACAACAGATAAAACACTTACACCTTGTACAAATAGAACTCAAAACTTATCAGCACAGAAATCAAAGAAAATTTTAAAAAATACAAAAAAATCAAAAGAACCTTAACAAGAAAATATCTTTTTTTATCATCAAATTTAAACTTTGATTTCAACATGTTCCACAAGGTAATCATGATAATACATCATAATTGCCAATGGTTGACCAATAATGAGAGATAACCACATCATAATATTTCCCCATGGGTTTTTCATTGATGATGTCAAAATTGCAAGCGGAACTTGCATCAGCATAGATAAAAATGCATATGGACGAAACATCTGCAGAGGAATACTGACTATGAACTGTAAACAAAATAAAAGTATGTAACAAAATAAATGTAAATAACTGAAGTTGTCCCTTGCAACAACTTAATTTTTAATCAAATCAGTTTTCATTTTCTTCAAATTAGATTGTTTTTTTTAAAACCTAAGCTTTCAATTTAATATTTGTAGTGCAACATATCTCATGAAAGAGGTTTCAATTTAACATTTTTAGTAAGACGTACCTCATGAAAGAAAGCACTTAAGAAAAAGACAAACAAACTTGCATGCACTTTTGAGTAATTGTTGCGAAGCATTGGTTCATAGACATGCCTAAATATAACTGAATATTTTCAACATTAAATCAAATTAACATTAAATCATTTTAAAACTGTCAAAAATTTATTACACTGCAAATAATAGCTTTAAACTATTGCCAAATTTGAACTAAAGAACTCAAAAATTGTGGATATTCCATTTACAAGTAAAGCCTTTTTTTAGTACACTTATTTCAAACAATAAAATATACCTTTTGGCCCATCTATGAATTGGAATATTCCAAGTTTGCCAAAAAATTGCTACATTTGGTGCATTCCTAATATATTTAACAATTGAAAATTAAGTTATCTAGATTTAATGTATTTAACAATAGAAATTTAAGTTATTAATATACAATATATTTAGCAATAAAACTTCTAAAATCTTAATATGATCTATCTTATGAACTTAAATAATCAAAAAAAAATAAAATGAAAATCTGATTATGTAAACTCTTTATCTATAAATACTAAATTTCTCAAATTAATAATTAAAAAAAGCAATCAAATTAAAAAAAAAATCAAATCATCAAACAAAAGAAATGAGAGTGTGAAAAGACTAAAAAATATCAAATAAAATCATTAATTAATAGAAATCATGGTCTGAAAAAACTATTTAGAAATTCCCCCCCCCCAAAAAAAAAACAAACAAACAAAAAACAAAAAACAAAAAACAAAAACAAAAACAAAAAAAAAACTTGCCACCAATCCTTATAAAATGTCCTATCGCCAAAATAAAGAATTTCTGAAACAATATTGAGAAAGCTATGAAAGTATACATAGAATCCCAACAGCCACAACAGATGGTTAGGAATCTAAATGTAATACTAAAGTTTTTAGAATGTTTCAATTTCTTTAAATGAAATTATTCAATTAATACATAAAATAGATCATAGGGTCAAGGAATGCAAGAAGTACACACTTCTTGCATTTACTTAGAAGATAACAGAAAACCTTTTTATGTCTTCAATTATCTTCTTTATTGCTGAGTCATCTACTTCATTTACTAGTTACAACAATAAGCAGCTCTTCTTTTGTTTTGTATTTTTTGCCCTACCTTACCAAAGAAGTTTTAGATGACTTCCAGTTTGTCTGTACTGCTGAGACTTGTGTTCATTGCACACAATGAACACAAGCCTTTGATATTTTTAGCTCTGCTGCAACAGCTTGTTCAGATTTTTTTCCTTGTGCAATGTTAAAAATGGTAAAATTTATCATTTTAGACATACATATTAAATATGAGAAATTTTTTAATTTCAAACTTTAACATTAAACATTAATTCTTAAAAGTGTGAAAATAGTTTTACTTTTGTATACTAAAATTTTTGTATAATGAAATAGTTTAACTTTTGTATAATCTTACATTTACATGTATCTCTTAAGTTGTTTTAAATCTTTTGGCAGGCAGTGTATTTGAGCTTAAAAATCTGGAAAAACAATTTAATACTTCCCCATGGCAGGAGGTTTGTTGTCCTTTAAACTTATTAATGCTGGAAATAAGGATGAACTTTTAAATTTAATATTATATTACCTAACATCCATATCTTAAAGTGCTTAAAATTGGTTTAAAGCTTACATGCTAGTCATTTTTTTACACTGAAGGACACTGAACAATTTTCGCATGCCTCGACCAGTAAAAAGAATTTTTTATATAAGCAAAATAACACCAAATGATAAAAATTACAAATCTCTTACTGTAAAAACAAACAAAATTAAAAATAAAAAAATCATACAGCCAACTTCATGATCCTTTCAAAGAAGCGAGCTAACTCTAACTCCTATAACAATATAAACAATTACTAGACAATTAGTAAATTACAGAGTTTTAGAACTTCATAATTTCAGTTAACTTTTTCACTAAAAATGTCTCAGGTTATTTTGATCATAAGAATATAACATTCTAATATCTTTTACTAATATCTTTTACTAATATCTCTTACTGAGGCAAGATTTTGATCACAAACTTTTAATAAGTCTGCTTACCTTAAATGAATCTAAAGAGTTTTTTACTGTAGGTACTAACCACTAAAAAAAAAAAAAAAAAAAAAGGATAAATTTAATCAATCAAAAAAATTCAAAACCCCAAGGCCACCCCTTCTAATAATAATTAAACCCTAAAAAGTAAAAAATGTTTTTTGTAACCCATTCATTTTATTGGATAAATAAATTGTAATGCCATATTATTACTATCATTTTCATCATCACTGAAATAAATAGTTTCTTCTATACGCAAAAAAAAAAAACACTAAAAAAAGAAAAAAAAAAAAAAAAATCATGTCAAAACAAATTTTGCTTTTATAAATACAGGGTGTGGCAGCGATTCGCGAATTAATTTTTGGCTAGGTTTTGTGATGGAAATAAAATACTTCCGCAATTTGGTTTTGTTGATTAATGTTCAATGACCATCTTAGATTTTAATAAAATTGTGAATAAAAAACATTTTAGTTAAAAGTTTTACAATGGAAGCCAAAAGAACCGAAGCTTTAAATTTGATTCACGCGGGTTTACCTGCACATGAAGTGATTAGTGTTTCTGGAGTGTCTAAAACTATATTTTACAAAGTGAAAAAACGTGTCAGTGCTGAGAGAGCCAAAAGGCCATCTCCAGTGAACAAAAAAGTTTATAGAAAGATTACAGAAAAGCTTAAAAAGCATGTTGAAAAGAATTCTATTGTATCCATTAGAAAGACAGCAAAATTGTTCAATATTGATGAGAGGACAGTCAGAAGAACTCTAAAAACACTTGGAAAAACCAGTGTGGCCCGAACTTCATGTCAACTTTTGACAGAAAGACTAAAAACTTTACAATTGAAGCGATCAAAGAAACTTCTGAATCAGCTAAAAAGCCATGCTTCGTCAAAAGTTAATGTTTTCTCAAATAAAAAACTTTTTAGTGTTGACTGTGTGATAGATAGAAGTAATGACAGATTCATTGTGCAGAAGAGTGACAAAGCACCACCTGTGTATCACACCAAGCACCCTCAGTCTATCATGATGCTAGGAATCATCGCTTCTAACGGAGAGAAATGTCCACCAATCTCCATCAAAGAGAAAGAAAAAGTTTCTTCTGATGTGCATATTAGCTAACTAAAACACTATGTGGTGCCATGGCTGAAGAAGACATTCCCAGAAAACAATTACATCTTTTAACAGGGCAATGCAGGTTGTCATAGATCTAGAAAAGCTCAACAATATCTTCAGGACAATATGGCTAATTTCTGGCCCAAACACTTTTGGCCACCATCCAGCTGACCTGAATCTCCATGACTACAGTATGTGGAGTGTACTTGAGAGTAAGGCTTGCAAAAAGACCCACTCAAGTGTCGAGTCACTAAAGCCATCAATTACCTGTGCTAGGAAATCAATGTCAAGGGATTGTATAATAAGCACCTGCCAGTCCTTCTGCCCAAGGCTTGAGGCAGTGATCAAAAAAAAAGGAAGCCTAATTGAATGTTAAGGTGGGAAAAGTATTTATCTTCAACTTTTCTCCTATTAATACTCCATGAATACAATTTTTTAGTGCTTTAAAAACTCATTTTGAAAAATGTTCAAAAAAATTCGCGAATCGCTGCCACACCCTGTACAGCATATTGAAAGTTACCTGTTGAATAAGGGCAAAGATAAGTCCAGATAAAAAAAGCTAGAAAAAAGAGCAAACAAAAGCATAATAAATTTTTTGGTGGAAAAACGATAAAAAATCACTGCAAAGAATTAACATCACTGAATATGGTCAAGATAAGACAAAGCTAATTTCATAAATTTTATACCACTTCTAAAATTCTTCTGATGAGAAATCTTTTACAAATCTTGTTAGTTCGCGGGAAATTTAGCTCATAACAGAATGTAGGAGCAAGGATGAAGTAGTAAAGATCTGAAATTTGAAATCAAAATAACATTTTCATTTTATATTTTATGTAAAACTATGGATTGTTTATGGGAAAGTTTAAGTTCTACGGAATTGAAAGCAAAAAAAATATGTCAAAAACTTCTGTATAGGCTTCTTCATTTGTTATTTAACTCTACAAAAGGTATTGTTTTCACATTTAAAACATTTGTCAAAAAAGAAAGCAGACAAAAATTTTATTGTTAACATAAACTATAACTGATCTTTTCAGTTATAAATAAGAATATTTAAAATTTAGGCTGATCTTTACAATTGCATTTATACAATGATAAAATAAATGGTGCAATTGCATATTTGTATGCATTTATTAATGGAATTTATACAAGTAGGTGTGCAATTGTATTTATATATGTAGGTGTAAAAAGAAATTTATATGTAGGTATACAATGGTACTTTTACTTGCATTAATAAATTGGAGTGTTGAAATACAGTAACAAATTCTCAACACTATAGTAGAACTTTTCTGAGTAGCTCTAAAACATTTAATAGAATTTAAATAATCCATAAAAATTGTAACAAAGATTATGAGGTTAACATTAATAAACCTCTTTGTGACAAATTGTTGGGATACTGCACAGGTCCAGGAGACACTTGTTGCAAATCTAAAAAATGATAAATTGCATGCAGATGCAAAAAAAACTAACCATGACTGAAACGGTTTAACAAATTAAATTAAAAATAAAAAAATCAAAGGCAAAGAAAGTACAATTTAAGTTTGTTTTAAACAATATAAAACTTGTAAGAAAAATATTTTTCTCAAGTTATACTTAAGTTTTACAGCATTAATGTCAAGCTATATATAATTTGTGTAACATTTATGTCAAGTGTATACAATTTATCTCAAGTTATATATAACTTGACATAAATGTTTTTTTTTCAAGTTTTGTATTAAAGGTTTTACTTACAATCGCTATAAAAATTTTAATTTTAAGCTGAATAATCATCATAGGGATGTCTTTACGTCTGATGGTACATAGCTGTTTAATTTTAGTATTTGCATTTATCATTTTAAGTAGGTATGGACTGAATAAGTTATTTATATTGCACATTTTATTACAGTCAGAATCCCAGAAAAAAAAGTGCAAGAAATTACCTTTGGATCTTTTAACACTAATCTCCTCTCTGCACCACCAGTTAACTGCAGCATAAGAAACCAATTTTAAAACCAATGAAGTGTACCACATCAAAGTTAATGTTGCAAAATCTTTAAGAAAAATAAGAAATGAAAAATTATGACTGATTAAGTTCATTTACTGTTAAGTGAGTTTTAACATGAAATTTAAAAGCTTAGACCTTCTGCTTATTTAACTTGATTAGATTCAAAAAGGTAGCAATACCTTCTCATTGGCACCAACCTCAATTCACAAAATTATTATTAATTAGAAAAGCAATGACATTTTAGAGAAATCTATTATGGTGAATGCAGTTAAAACCGGTGCCTCAAGTTCCTCTTGAAGAACTGTGAGCGTATTCACCAAACTTTTTTTTGCGTAAGTTTGGCGTAAGTTCAAAACTGTAAAAGTCGTATTCACCAAACTTGTGCAGTTGCGCTTCAAAAAAACTTTCGTAAGTTTTTGCGTAAGCTCAACGCTAGACTATCGGTATTCACTAAACTTTTTAGCTCAATTTATGCAAGAAAAGTTCCGCTTGCTATGAGCTGCCTTAACTTTGGTGAAACTTTAAAATAACTAAATAATGAGAATAGCGTTATATTATTATGATACATATGTAGTTCTATTGTCAGATTGATATATTATTAGGGATCTTAACACATGTAAATTATATATATTATAGTAAGAGTTAACAATAGTCAACAGATATTAACAAAAAAATGACTGCATCGTAATGATGTAGCTCCTTATTAAGATGTTATATTATTATATTTATTAGGGTTAATATATTTTATATATAATTATATAGCATCTTATTTAAAATGATATATTTTCAAAAATTTTGTTTACCAAAAAGTAATGTAAGAGATATTGTCAACACTTTACACAATGATTTGTCACCAATCATATTGAGAAGCAACTCAATTTTTTCAGAAGCAAAAGTACTAATAGTGTTAAGGCTTTTATCAACTGGGAGTTTTCAAGCAGTAATTGGTAAGAATTATTAGTCAATTCAAAAAAGATTAGCTATAATCTTATGATTCTTTATTGTTAAATATGCTTGTTATTAATGGATTGTTACAAATGGAGCTTAAAGGTGGTGCTTTATACAGGGTTTTCACTCAGCCTGGAATACCTAGCAAACCTTGAGTTTGCAAAAATCCCAGGGAAAAGCTTTTTGTTAATTATATGTAAAAAAACTATTTAATTTATGAAGAGACAATACTTCAATTTCACAAAGTGCGACATGTTTATTACAAAAATCGAAGTTTTTAAAATGTTTTAAATAGCGCATCATAGTTCTTCAAAGTTTGAAAACATTAAATTATTTAACGTAAGTGCTAAACTTAAAACAATATCATAATATAAGGTCATATAGTTTATGATAAAGATCATGTAAAAAAAACAATTTTTTGGCCAAAATTGAACAGTTGTTCTATCATGATGCTAACATTTCCTAAAAAGGTTTTTGCTGCTCTCAGGATTTTTAAACATTTTAACATTTTAAAGACTTTTAACTTCTATTTTTTTAGAAAAGGATATCCTGCTTTGAACTGTCAAGTTGTCATTGATGCTGATGGAAAGTTTAGAGATGTTGTTGCAAAGTATCCGGGATCGTGATGTCTTTATCTTTTCTAATTCTGCATTAAAACAGACAATAGAATATGATCCAAATTCAGGTTTCCTTTTTGCAGACTCAAGATATGGGTTGTCACCAGCCAAGATTACACCATTTAATCAGCCAACTACACCAGTGGAAATATACTTTAATAAAGTTCACTGTCAGGTTTGTAGTGATGTGGAGCGAACCATTGGACATCTCAAAAACTGTTGGAGGTCTTTACAAAAAAGTGGTGGAACATTTCAGTATATCCCAACAACTTACTGCAAAATAATTTTTACTTGCACTTTAAAGGAAAACCTTTGCATTTCCTTAGGATTAGAAATTCTAAATCAGATTAAGCAAATTTAAATCCCTATTTTCCTCTTTTTTATATGAAATTGAATGTAAGGTTTGCAAAATTGCTTGATATTATTGCATATACTGTTTTGGTAATTAAAAACCTTAAATAATGTGCTAATTTTTTAAGCAAAAAAAGTCTAGATATCTTGCTTTATCTAATTATGCACAAATTTATTTTATGTTGATAATAACTTATAAATTCAGTTATTTTATAACTTGATAACTTGTTATTTTATCAGTTTACGTTATTTTATTTTTTTGTTAGAGAAGTTATATGAATTCATCTTCAGAAAAATATGCTTTGATAAAGATTTGTAATTACAAAAACTTGGTTTATTAAAAAAAAAATTAACTCGGTTGTTTTTTTTGCGTACGTTCAGTGCAACTTATGCGCAAAAAATTGGTGAATACCAAATAGTAACATGAGCTTACAATTTCCGTAACCTTAGTTGAGCTGCACCAAAGTTACAAAAGTTTGGTGAATAAGCAGCCTGGTACATATTTTTCCTGACTTAAACTTTATTTTTTATAGCTCATTTTGGTTAAATATCTGACTACACTAATACATTTACATAATTGTTGATCAAGTACTTTCCTAATTTTCTTTTCTTTGGTCTGATCAAAGTAAAATTCAAGGTAAATAAGCAATAAAAATACTTGGGTTGTAAAGATGTAAACATCTGCAGTTGAGTGTAAATCAGAAGGTACAAGTCAGTTTAAAATAGCACAGTATAGTTAGAAAACAAATGGCAGGACCTAGTTCCAAACTTGCTTTTTACTTGCCAGATACATTTAAGCGGCGTGCAATGTGGGCTTCAGTTCATCAACAGTTGAAGTAAATAAATTGGTTCAAGATTGTGTTACACTAAATCAACTGAGGATGCCATTGAAAGATAGTAGGTTTCATTTCAAAGAAAGAAACTATAATTAGCACAATTTGTTAAGCAACTGAAGCTAACCCATTCCTAATAATATATGGGCCAAATTGAAATTGAGGGTAAGTTTGCATACAACAAGATGAGGTCAGTGTTATGAATTCCTACAGAATTTCTACAGGTATAAGTACCACAATATTAAATGTGAACCATGTATTTTAGTGATCATATATTTTTAAACTATTTGAAAAAAATTGTATTTTTACAAAGTGGATTAAACATATTTGAAATTTTTCATATTTAATAAATAATGAACAATAGTTAAAATAATAATAAAATCTGCATTATGCTTTTTAGTAGACTGAATTATGTTTTATGCATGTTTTTTAGTAGAAAGAAAAAAGAGACTGATTGCAAAAAAAACATCTGTTTTCACATGGAATTAATCAATCCTATAAAACAATTGATCCCTGCCTTCTTAAAAGGTATGAGCATTAGGTTTCAGATGGCCTTCTTAAAAAAATGTAGACTAGTGTCATAGATAATGGATGAAGATTACTTGGTACTTCATATTTTAAAGTTATCAGGCTTAATTAGCAAGTAAATTTCAAAAGCAAAAGATTTTACTTCAACATTATTACTTTTACCCATCACTTAAACACAAAAAGAAAACAAAATTTGGAATAGGTATTGAAAGAATAATTAATAAATATAAGTAAAGATTGTGTGGCTATGTAAACTTTAACCTCCAGTAGCACCAGTTTTAAGATCCACAAAGTGCTAGTTTTCATAGGATTGGCAGTGAAAACAAATGGTCTGTGCAATTATATAATCTGAACAAAGTGAGCAGCTTAGGGTTCAATACAGAAACAGAGTATTGAAGGTAATATCAGAAACCTAACAGAGTTTCATTATGTTTTCCAATTATTTGTAGGATGAAATGTTTGTAAAACATGCCAATATCACCCACATTCACCATATTAAAGAAACCCTTCATTCCCAACTCACTGAAAAATATTTTTGAAAATTAAAGAAAGCAAAACTTGTCTTTTTAAATTTAATTTTAAACTATTTAAAAGTTATTCTAAAATTGAGGCACTTCAAAAGCTATTTGTAACACAAGCCAATTACACCTTGTGTAAGCAACTGTTTATAATTATAAAAGTTGTGAAAAAAAAAGATATTTACATGGCAGAGGATCAAACTTAAACACAACATATATTGGCGTAAGAATTGTCATGCAGATGTTGATAACATGAATACAGCTACCAACTCGTTCTGATATATTTCCCTGAAAAAAAAAAAGGCTATGAAAGGTAATATGAAACATGTGCACCAAATAACTAATCATATTTAATTCATCATTCTTTCAATAGTTAACTTCCTAAAAACTGTGATACTTAAATTTTACATTTATCATAGTTGACAGAAACAACAACTGAGCTTATTACTTTTCTGTTTAAAAATTTAATTCTATTTTTACAATATTTATGAGGAAAAACTACAAAACCAATAGAGACCTTGCCATGCCCATCCTTTAACATATTTTTTGAATATACAAACCTTAGACAGATTCTTTTCCACACAAAAACACACTTGAATAAACACATTTGAAACTAAAAAAAAATTAGGAAAAAACTAATATAAAATAATTTTATGAGTACCACATATACCAGCAAATAAATTGACTCATTGTATAATTAACCATAAATAAATATTCTCTTTCAGTTTTTAAAAAAAAAACTTTCACTATTTATTATAGGCTGACATATTGATTCTTTCTAAACTGTTTAAAGTCTGGACTTATATACCAGCATATATGGTATGCATGAGCTTTCCTGTATGATTTTGGTTTTTCAAAGGTTTTTTCAAGTATGCATACTCTTTTAATGAAATATCTCACCCAAAAGAAAAATCCAATAAATTTATCTAGTCAAAAATATTTTTTACTTTTAAATATTAAAAAGTATGATTTTGTGTCTTGTGATATTGTATACAATTTTATGGAATCTTGTTGAAAATCTTAATCAAGATGGAAAGAATTTTTTTAACTGAGATAACAAAAGATTAAGCAACTAATACTAAACTATTCTATATTCTATATACAATTATAAAAACTTACAGATAACTAATGTTGCTGAAGGCCAGCTGTAAGGATGCTCCAGGAAAACAAAGATGATATAAGGATCAACAAGAACACCATACCTACACAAACAACATCACAAAGAACATGAAAAAATTTACTTAAAAAAAAGTTAATTTTATAACTAGCTTAAGAACTTTTTTTTTCTCTATAAAATATAGAGAGAGAGTGAACTATTTTATTTTTAAATATTTAACTGCAAAAAATGTTAGAAAAAACTGGACATTTTTTTCTTGCATTAATGCAAAATATTGATTTAATCTTAAATGATGAAATTAATACAATTTTAAATGATATAAAAATAATTTCATTAAACAATACTTTGGTAAAACTTTTTTTTTTACATTTTTTGTGAAGCATCCAATTTTTTTATGATAAAATACAAAAATTCTATTTTTTCTATTGTGAAGATAAAGTTCAAAATGACATAACTGCAATAATTATAATACTCACAAGTTTATTTACTTACTTTAAAATATTATTCAAAGCTACTCTAAAATTTGATAATACCTGAAAAATAAATCAAAATAAGGATTTTATAATGATGCTTATTTATCAAACATTTAGATGTATTCATGGACATATATTAAGGTGATGACTTTTTGAAATTTTGTCTCAATCATTTTTTGTAGCACAAAGAGGTGAAATTTTGCCTATTAATGACTAAAATGATATTTATACTATCAAAATATTGAAAAAGACTACACAAAAACCATTTTGAAATAAGGCATTTTAGCATATTATATAGTTATTATATTAAAAATACTTATACAGCTATTCACGAAAGTTTAAACGATTGCAGAATTTTCAAATCTAATCTTCGGTTTTTCTTGAATAAAAATCTATCGGAAATAGATATCAAAAGAATTATTTTTCCAATTTGGTAAATAGTTTATTTGTTAATAGAATAAAAAAAAGTAGGTTTTGACTCATTACCGTTTACTCAGAAATTTGATTAAAAGGTAGGTGATACAAATTAAGAGGTTTCACAAAAGTTTAAACGATTTTATTTAGTTTAAAATCAGTTTCTAGTGACATCAAATGGCAAGTTATTGATATCAAATGGCAAGTTATTGGTATGGCGCGGACAAAAAATCACACAAACGTTCAAATAGGCAAAATACTTAACATTTCTGAATATTGCATAAGAAAAACCATCAAAACCTGGGAACTTACCAAGGATGTCTCCGACATGCTGCGTACTGGGAGACCATCCAAACTCAGCAACCGTGACAAAAATGGTATATTCAGAATAAGCAGAGAAAACCCCAGACTCAGCTACAAAAAGCTAGCACAAATCTTCAATGAGTCGAAAAATAAATCCAAAAGTTAGCAGAGAGCTCGTGAGACGAACATTGTCAGACAAAGGTATTGGAACGTACATAGCTGCTAAAAAACCTATTCTTTCAATCACGGATAAACGTAAACGACGAGTGTGGTCCAAAGAAAAGCTGGACTGGTCTGTAGAACAGTGGGCAAAAGTTATTTGGAGTGATGAAGCTAACTTATAAGCTGTAAACCGCAAGGGAAGAATCTATGTCAAAAGATTTGCAACTGAGATATATTCAGACAGGTTTTTGCAACATCGTTGACAAGGCGGTGGAGGTTCGGTTGGCATCTGGGGATGTTTTTCTCACAAAGGTATATGCTTCTGTGAGCTGTATAAAGGCCGAATTAATCAATACACCTACAAGATCACATTGGAAACGTGTTTAGTTCCATCAATTAGACACTTGTATGGCAGAAGCAAGCAATTCATCTTTCAACAAGACGGGGCTTCAGCTCATACAGCACACTCAATCAAAGAATATTTTTTGAAAAAAATGTTCAATGTGATGCCCTGGTGCCCTAGATCACCAGATCTCAACCCAATCAAAAATATTTGGTCTTGGATAGACAATCAACTGACATACCATGAAATTCAATCAACTCAGCATTTAATGCAACTTTTGAATGAGTACTGGCTGAAGGTACCACGCGTGATGTGCATGAAATTAGTTGAATCAATGCATAAACAGGTTTATCTTTGCTATAAAAACAAAGGAGGACACTTCAAATATTAATTTCGGTTTTTTTTTCATTTTTTGTTCGAATGTTGCAATTCGTTTAAACTTTTGTGCTTCTTATTTTTCCTATAAGATTTTTTGTAATAGCTTTTTTCTAACTAAATATTAAAATTTTTATACCATGTTCATATTCATTTTAAAGCTAATTACTTTTTCTTTAATAAATAAAAAAAATTAAGTTGATATCATTTTACAGTTTTTCTTTATTAAACAAAAACCAAACATACTTGATAAAAATTCTGCAATCGTTTAAACTTTCGTGAATAGCTGTATATAATGTAAGTAATCAAACTTGCTTGTGAAATAATTTATATACCAGAGAATTATAAAGAATTTTCTAGAATGCTGTACACCACTACATTAAATATATACATATACATATATATATATATATATATATATATATATATATATATATATATATATATATATATATATATATATATATATACTTAACCGCAAAATTAACACACCACTAATTCATTTTGATTTATTTTAATTGTTGTCAATATTATCATATATTTTGACAAAAATATTAAGAATAGAACACATGAACACAATCATTCTATGATAATAATAAAGTTGACATTGAGGTTGGTGAAAAAAAAGCTAAAACCAAAAATATGGTTTGTTTAACAAAATAAAGTAAAATGATTATTATTGTTATGCACACTAATACAGCTTAAATTAAAACATTTTTGACGTATCAATAGCTAGTGTTACCACCTCTTGATGTTATTACAGCCTGAGAGCGCAGTGGCATACTTTCAATTGAGGTCTAATTGCTTCTTGAGGGATATCTTCCCACACGTGATAGGACTTTGTTGCAGCTTGTCTAGGCTGTTAGGTGGTGGGTGTTGGCTTCTAACAATCCTATTATGTCTCAAAGATGCTCCATTTGGTTCATATCTAGACTGCAAGCTGGCCACTCCAAAACTGCAATATTAACATTATTTAAGTATTCAGTAACAATATGTGCCATATGTGGTCTAGCATTATTCTCCATAAGAAGGAATCCATCTCCAATGTACAGTGCAAAAGGTACCAAAAAAGAGTCTAAAATGTCTGCTATGTTTCATTGAGAAGTCAGACGTCCACCATCAACAATAAAAAGCTCTGTGCAAGCTGTTAAAGATATTCCGCCCCATACTATCAATGAGCTGCTCCATATAAAGTATTTTCTCGACTTGTACCCAAACATGTATTTCCCAATTCATATGTCCCCTTGCAAAAGCCAGCCTGTTTCTTCAGTGGTCAACAGACAATCTGGGACCAGTAGCTGCTGCCTGAGGTCGTAAATTTAAAGCACAAAGTCTTCTTCTTATGGTATCTTGACTAACAGCAGTTCCATGAATCTCAGCAAGTTATATTTGGAGACTTTGTGCAGTAGTGGACCGTTCTCTCAGTGTTTGAAGCATTAAAAACTGGTCCTTCACAGCATTGGTAGCTCATAGTCTGCCTTGGCCAAGTTGTCTAGCATGATCATTGGTCTTTATAAACCTTTGTAGAACCTTACCGACAGTTGTATAAGACACTCCAAACTTCTAACAAGTTCGCGATTTGTTAATCCTTCATTGGACAAAGTAACAACTGCAACACATTTATTCCGACCTAAATTTCATCTAGAAAGCTGCATTGTGAACAGATGTGTTGCTCAAATGACAGTTATTTTTTCTAACATAAAAACAATTTAAAACCAATACATACTTTTCTTTTAGAAGTGAGGTTTATTTACAGCAAAGCATACTTCTTATGAAAAACTGCTATAATTTTGAAATTAAGTAAGGGAAACGGAATAAAACCTACAAAAGGCGTAATAATAAAAATTATTATCATTTTTGAAATTGATAAATCTGGAAAATACATAGTATTTTTTAAAATAAGTCAGAATTTATAAGTGGTGCATTAATTTTGCAGTTACGTGTGCGTATATATATAAAATATATATATACATTAACAAACTATGTGAGTGAACATATCAAAAAGGGGATAAAATCAATCATTTTTTAATAACATTTGATAATTTAAGGGGTAATTAAACATAGCAAACCAGATGGTGAAACTGTTTTGACTAAATTCCAACTATTTTCTGGCTTACTCCACATTGGAAGTGCAGAGCAACCATTAGTAAAATGTAAAAAATGGCAGAAACAATTGCTTTAGATCAACAAAATATTAATTCCACAAGATTCAGTTTGAAAACCTTTTATCAAAAAAGAACATCATTCATGTCAATTAAATGTGAATTTATGAAACAGTTTTTCAACTTTCAAAATTATTTTAAAATGCATATACCACAATTTTATTTGGCTGCTCACATATATTGTAGTAAATAAATTATATAGCTACATAGCTTTAAAAATGTTCTTACAACATTTACTTTCCTAATTTTAACATTAAAGCATTAAATATAACTAAGTATAAAAATATTAGCCAATTTTATCTTCCGAATTGAAATTCATAACTTTAATATTTTATCTTAATGATATCAGCAATTTTTTTTTATTGAATCTAGTTTGCATAGATGCAAAATAAAGATACTAAATAAAAGAACTACTTTTATATGCTTCTAGTACTTGCATAAATGTAAACAGCACCTACCAGTAGTAATAAGCATAGATTAATTATTCCTCTGTAATTTTCAAAACCAGAAGAACTACTCAGTATTGATGGACTTGATGTATGGACACTAGAAAAATCACACTAATTGAATCACAAAATTACATCTAATAGCTTTAAACAAAATGTTTTTCGTCAAATTTACTTTTTTTATAAAAAATATTTTTCCCAAATTTTTATAGTTAATGGTCTAAAAAGTCTAGCATGATTATTGAACCTAACATTGAAGCTTTGATTTGTAAATGTATTTTGTTGGTATATTATGAAAACTAAAAATATTGCAGTAGAAAAAGGGTTACTTTCAACCACTTCTAATCCTTGTCATGCTATTAAAATTACCACTTAAATCCCTGGTAGTTTTTTTTTTATCTATGAGTAATCTAGTGCAGGAAACTTTAATCCATCTTCGTGAGCACATATTTTTTTTAGAAAAAATAACATAATAAATATTAGAAGTAGTTGAAAGTAACCTATGTTCAAATGTTTCCCATCTTCGCCTACAATTAAGATTTTTAGGTACTGGTCAAAGATTACTTTAGAATAAGATCAACTGGGCTCAACGCACACATACATTTAATCTTAAGAGTTACTAGAAAAGTCATTTGGTGGAACTATTTGTATTGTTTAAATCACTTTGTAATATTTTTGGGTAGGTTCTGCTATTATCTTATTTTGTGTGGAGTTAGTAGTTTATAGACTTATTTGCATGTTTTTGCAGGCTACCTAAATGACTTACATTGTTTTTCATCTATTTTTACCACTCTATACCAAATGAACAGTTTTTAGTTTAATATTTCTTTTAACTGCTTATTACTGTTTGGTATTATGGTAGTATGTACATATTGGATGTATTTAAGACTTATTTACAGCTATCTTGGCAGCTAACTTTGTTATTGTAATTCAATCATACTAATCTGGAAACCTTTTTTACAGGGTGAGTTTAAAAATTAGGAAAAAGAAAAAAATAATTAAAACAATTATAATTAAAAACTTACATTTTTAATTTATTATACAAATGCTGTTTACGTTCTTCTTTTATTTCTAGTTTATCCTTGGAAATTAATTTCTCATCTGTTTGATTGTTTTCTGATAAATTAGATTCATGACTTTGTGATTCAACTTTTTCAAGTTTACTTTTTAATGCTGTAGACTTTCGCTTCTTTGAGGTTGTCACACTATGCTGGCTGATAAAGTTTGGTGTTTGTGACGACGGAGTCATTTTTGAGGACATTCTCTGCAAAAAACATAATTATGTATGATGTAGAATCTAAAGTATATACATTTTTATTATGTTATTACTATATTTTTAACTTTACAATCATAATTATGATTATAATCATCATAATCATGATTATCATCATTATCATCGTTGCATCACTATCACTATTTTTATGATCATAGTTAACATCATGATTATTTTTGCTTTATGATCATGACTATGATAGTCACCATAATCAGCATGATTTGCATCATATCAATTCTAGCTTTTATTATATATTAAATTAGCGAACATACATGAATTAAACTCCTAAAGTTTTTTTAGCTAAGTTTAAAACATAATTTCATAAAGTGTTTACAAGAAAACATTACAGGCAAAGTGAAAAATGAGAAATTTAAAAATTTTAATTTAAAAATTGTTTTTTACGTAATCCTAACTGCCGTAAATTTGTTAAAGGTTTCGCAAAAGGAAATGTTTACTTTAACACCGAAAAGTTAATGCTGACACATACCAAACCGGTGGTAAATAATAATTATTATTACTATTTTTCTTACTGTTTTTGCTTAATTTGCAGACCGAACGCATCCTATTATATGACTCCGGCTGACTGGGTAAGGCCTGTAACTCAGACCAGGGGGTTATGAACGCTGGAGTGACTTAGAACCGAACAATTAAAGTTATTTGGGAATGACTGCTTTTTTACTTTCTATTTTAATTGCCCTTCTACATAAAAATTTGGAGAATTTTAGACAATATTCAAATGGTTATAACTTAGGACCGAGAAAAGTTTAGACGTTATTCTTTTCTTAATGCAATTAAAAAACTGTGCCTAATTTGGTTAAAATCTGAAATGATGAGCATCATGATAGTCCTGATTTATATAGATTACTCGCCAGCGAATTTGTACATTTAATCAGTGATTATTTGTAATCATTAACATTTATATGTAAACGAATATTCATGGTACAAATTGTTTTGATTCTCTGGTAATTTTAAAGAGGCCCAACCCATCTAGAATAAATGTCTCAAGGATATTTTGCGGACGTCTGATTTTGGTTGTGATATACTGATACCCTAGATAAGTCTTGCGTCCGCTGGAAATTGGGTATATACGGTTAATCGCTGATTAATTGCAAAACAGTAAACCTTTTCACAACTATATGATAACTACGCTGATTGACGTAAAAACGTTGAAACAAGTTTTGAATTTAAGAAGAAGAAAAATTATATTTCGATGGTTGTCACGTTAAGTAAGTAAAAAAAAAAAACATCAGAATGAGAAAATGTCAGAAGGAATGATCTCAGAATGGTCAGTTGTGAGAAATTAATTACATCTAAAAGAAATTCAGATGTAAATTTTCTGCTTGAAATATTTTTACTAAATCCAATACGTGTTTAAATACAGTGTAAAAAAAAAATATCGAAAACAATGTCTGATTAATCACAAATTTTGTGTTTCGTGTATTGCTGCATCCATTTTGGAGGAAAAGCAATGATAAAAGAGCAATTGCCAAAGCGTTGAAGACGAAAGTATGGTGGCACCGCGAATTGCACATCGTTTCAATGAAGGCAATTAGATCTTGAAGACAGGTTACGTTCTGGACAACAAATGGTTTCGGGAGGTAGGTAAAAAACTTGCTTTTAAAAAAGTCTTTTTGGATGTTGAATCATCACCGAGCAATCGCAAGTTGGCTGAAGAACGTGGTATCGATCAGAAGACAGTTTGAAATTATCTTATGTAACATTAGTTTGTCCACAAAAAACCATGACAAGGTCCGCCGAGTTGAGCAAACTACATGTTGTAAAACGAGTCAAAAATCCGTTGGATGACCTTTTATGGAAACGAATTAGGACATCAGACGTGAAGAAAATCAAATTAGTCAATCAAGATTGAAGCAAGAGTTGGGTTCTAAAAGGTCGAACTTCTCTATCTAAGCCTCGACGGTATTTCGACTCCCTTACAAAAAATGTTATGAAATGTTTGCGGAAGGAATTATTAAATATGGAATATTCTCATGAGAATTTGATACTTCAGAGAAAAATACCGTGCTTTGATATTCTCGGTATACGGACTTCAATTTACTTTCAAATACTATTTTAGATGTTGATTCTGATCTGGTGAGTTATCTTGCGGCATTGCACCACAGTTTATCTGCAGATCAACTTTATTTTCACTTTAATGTTTAATTTCACTCTCTAAAACATCGAATGATTTTAATGCCACAAAAATCTATTCACGTGGCCACATATTCAATTTTTAACTATGTAGCAACTCGGTATCCACCTGTTAATTAATACGCATTCAAATAGCGCTGCAAAAATTAAAATTTTTATTGATATTCAATTTTACTTGGTTGTACCGCGATAACCAACGGAATACCGACGGGGCATATCTCCATCTGTTCCAAAGCAAAATTAATTTGAAAATAAAAGGTCATGATTTTTGTTTGATACAACTTTAAACTTTACTGCGAGAAAAATCAAAGCATGTCAAGAATTATGAGAAAAATTTGATTTGCAAACTTTCGAATTTGGTACTTTAACCAAATAACAAATTCATTTGTTCAAAATAACTTAAATTTTGTTTAACTGCAATTTCAGAGTTAAAAGTTATTTTTAACGTAATAGTCAGTTGTGTAATGTTGTCGATATTGTACCCCCTCGATCAAATTTAAAAATGAAGACAATCTATTGAGTTGAAACGTAGATATTCAAATTGTATTTCTTAATTTAGGAATTGTTTGTTGTAAAAAAGTTGAAAAACTCAAAATTTAAAAGGCGTTAAGTCTTTAGGAGAATCAAAAAAAAAAAAAAAAAAAAGAAAGATAGCGCTATCAGTGCAATTAAAGAAACTGGATCCTTTAATGTATCATTGTAATCCAATAATGTACCATTTTTTTGATTTCAAATACTTTATACCTTCGCAAATATTTCGTTATTTTAGATTTAATGAATTAAAAGAACTAAAACGAATGGTTTATGTAAAACTATTGGAATTGGAAATATTCTGATATAACAAAACACCTAATTGGCCATAATATAATGAAAGAGTTTTTTTTTATCTAATAAAATCTATGCACCTTGAATTTTATTTCCTTCTGGAAAATGCTGAAAACAGGTATTACCAAATATGGTACAACTTTTATTTAAATTACCAACGAGGTAGCTAGGATTTGAATAGAGAGGGAAGGTGGGTATTAAAAACAATTGTACTAAATAATGAAAAACAATATATACCATATCTTGGTTTTAAAAAACAATCACACTAAATATTGTAAAATAAAATACATAAAACTTTATTTTTGGCAAAAGTTACAGTTATATTTTTCTGTTTTTGATTAACACCTGCACAGTCAACATGAAACCAGCCTTGAAAAGTAAGACATTTTATTACAATCTTTTTTATATTTTTTTCAAAAAGGTAACGAAACCAGCTTTCACTATGAGGAGATAAATTTGCATGTTTGACACATTTGAAATTAAGTAATAAATCTGCCTAGATGGCTTCACACCAATTTATCACAGGCAATCTTACATTTAGAAGTTAAAGCTTTGAAAAATAATATATCTAAAGGTTGTAGCCTATGAGTAGTATGCAATGGCAAAGATACCATTACAATTCCATTTTCGCAAGCTAAAACTAATGCTTCTAGATTTTTTGTGTTGAATGACCATCAAAGATATGAAGTACTTTCATTTGTTCTGGGTGTTCTGTTAAGGACAAAGATATTTTATAAGATTCCTAATCCACAAAGTAAACATATCTGTGGTTATCTAACCACTATAAGAACATCCAAAAATTGTTAATGGTGGTGCTCTGCCTTAAATATTCCAGTAGTATTTAAACCTTTTTCAATACTTGTTATACCTCCTACCTGATGTTTAATTGCTCATGCCAATACAATGCAAAGAAATTCGCCAAAGTTGCAAAGTTCGCGCCATTTATAATTATTAGGCACGCTTTTTTTACATCAAACCATTTATAATCCAGTTTGTTAATACAATTGGCTATCATCTTTATCATTCAAGTTATTCTTATTTCACGCTTCGCTATGTGGTTTTATTTGCAATTATGGATGAATCTGCTTTCAAACTAAAATTTATAAAACAAACGTAAGTTAAAGTAAAGTAGAAAGTGAAAAAAGAGTAAGGGGGTATGCGTACGAGACCAGTAAAACAAACAAAAAGATATAGAAAAAAAAAACCTCCACCTACAGACAGGGTATGTATGATTACTTTTTGTAAATTTGTAATTAATAATTTTTATTTATTTGTATGGTGTTCTTATTTGATTTTTAGGTTTTCATTTTTTTCTTTTTTTTTTTAATTTTAAGTCATTTGTAAGTGTGCATTTAGTTGCCGTGATTTTTGCACATGAAAAAAACGCTCTTTGATAACTTAAACAAGTTGGGAATCAATTAACAGGGAAGTTTTTTAATGGGAGTCATGCAAATTCTATCCTTTTAAAGACGTCGACATTGGAATACTGATAACCCAAACAACAGCAGAAGGCAGTCCAGCTATCGGTTTCATAGTTCCTGATGGTGAAGGAGATCTCAAAAGGGTATACAAAAAAACATCTGGAGACATTTTCGCTATTAGCCCCAAAGGGTGACTACTCTTATTAATAGAAAAAAAGCTAGTTTGGGGGGTAAAAAATTCAAGTATACTTTCCACGACAGACAAATAGTTAAAAACCACATTAATAGCTTTCCCAGGGATGAAAGCCATTACAGTCGTGCCAAATCTGAGAAAGAGTATTTGAGTCCGGATCTGAATGTTAATAGAATGTACTTGGTTTACAAAATTAAAGAACCTGACTCAACGATCTCGGACAAATTTTACCGATCAGTTTTTTTGAAAGATTAACCTAAGCTTTCATTTAAAAGGCCAAGGGTTGACACCTGCAAAGCGTGTGATGCTCTTGATCTTAAAAGAAAGAACAATAATGAGCAGTTAGCCTTTTCAGTAAAACAGAACTTAAATTACACCATCGTAAGGTGATGCTGTCGCTGAAGTTATCAAATCCAATGCTGCAAAAAGTACAATACCCGGAAATCAAGTTCTATTACTATGGATCTACAAAAGGTGTATCCACTACTTAAACTGTCTCTCACTAGCATATAATATTATCGTCGGCTTTCATGCTTCGGTTTTAGAATTAATTTAACAGACACGGCCAATGGCATCATGTTCGTGTGGCATGAGGACAATCTGGATGCAGTAGAAACCAAATTACTTCGTGTTTAATACAAGCTATTTATTCATGACATTAAACATCCAACAAACGGAATCTAACTGTTTGGACTGAGTTGCAGGGCAATTTAAAAGCAGGATGCTTTTTTTCCTCAACATTTAGTTTTTTGCAAATGGCACATTTAACACGATTGAGCATAAATTTTTTATACCAGAGCGCGAAACGAAGTAAGTTATGCAATTTAGACGATGTTTAGCGCATTCAAAGCGTATTCGCAGCTCTAGACTTGACAGACCGTTCCAGGTCATTGACGTGTTTAAGAATTTTTTTTTTTGATTTTGACACTGCCTCGGCTACATTTTTGGATACATCTATATTGGGAATAAGCCAGGTTGACTAAAAAAAAAAATTAATAAATAAAAACTTTTTAAATAAAAAATGTACTTTTTTTTATGGAAATGTTTTTTTTTGATTTCCCAAAAAAAAAGTTTTTGGTACTTAACTTAGCCCCGCCGCGCCTCATTTGTTAAACTTTACACGCGTATTTTTGCGGTCAAAGTGGTAGCGTCGATACAATTAGGATCTAAAATTACAGTACAATTAGAATTTACTTTAGGATCTAGCGTCGGTACAATTCAGGATCTGCCTTAGGGTATAATTTACGCAACTAATCTGAAATTCAGTTAGTTCGTAAAATTTGACAGCTAATAATAAGGCATTTTAAATTCTAGGTAGTTATTTCGAATTTATAAAATTATACTTTAAAATAAATGCACTGAACAAATCTTCAACTTTATTAGTGAAATCCCAAAAATAAGAAATCTCTAATAACAGACCAACAAGAGCCCACTCTGGCTTTAATTTAGTTTGATGACAAAAAAAACAACAAAAAAACAGTTGACTCCTTAATTTATTCAGCAAAGATAGAAAATGAATTAAAACATTTCTAGTGTGTTGTAAAAATAAAGTTATGTTAAATGTACAATATAAACAACGGTATAATTGTTAGCAACCTTAACCTAATAGAAAAGCCTAAAATAAACAATAACATTAAAACAATAAATATCTCCTGTTCTCATAAAAAAAAAGAATACTTTTTATAAATATTTAAAAACAATATTTTTATCTACCATCTACATAGCCTGATATAGATAAACAAATGGGGAAAAAAAAGAGATAAAAAATCAACAAACCAAACAAATGGAAGAAAAATCTCTTTTTATCAGACATTTTAAAGAATTGAAACCAAGTTCTACATTTTACTTTTTTTCTTACAAGTATCAGCAGTTTTTTCCAGATAAAAAGTTCAGGGAAACTGGAGATTTAAAAGTAAGGCTATTTTGGTAAAGTTAAAAACGGATCAATTTTTCAAGTGAAAACTTTTAATGATAATAGTAAGAAGACATCTTCAGCTGTATGTCTATGTAGAGTCAAAATATTGATAGTGTTAGGTGCAAATTCTAATGCCTGTGGAAGTGGAGTGCGGTAAAAGGGGCCTCAGGTACAAAAAAAATTTTGAAGCGGGTAGTTAACATATCCCTCTTGCCACTCACTTAATTTTGTAGGATCTTTACAGGAAATTGATTACAGGGGCGCCATGATCTTAAAAAATTTTTTTTTTGATTCTTTACAAAAGTATCGCACAGCATCGTAAGTGTTAGTCACGGTTTTTGCGCCTTCTATTGCTTCCCTCCTTAGTTTAGTTGTAAAACTGCTTCTAGTTTTAATCAAATTTTCGCATAATTCAACGATATAATTTAATCAACTATTTCTATCAAAATTTACTAGAGTGTGTCTTTCAGAAACCTGTTCTTTTGATTTTGTGGTTTTTTTCGATGATATATCAGTTACTTATTTGCTTCTTGCTATTTAAATAAGTTTAAGTCGAATACTAAAGGATTTAAATTTATGATAAGTAGGTATGCAATTAAAAACAGTTAGAAATAAATTTTAGAAGTTATTTTCACGATAACTCAGGTGATGTAAAGAACCTTCGGTTTTCTTGTTCTGCAATTTCTAAAAACTCAACCATGAGTTTATAAAGGGTGCGGGTTGAAATAAACACTTAACACCTATGCGATTAGTTAGCCACTGCTAATAATTTTATAACTAATTACTACGACTATAACGGCTAACGAAGCTCAATGATCCAACAGACTTCATTCATTGTATTCATCGTCTGTTGAATTGAAAAAGAAGAATTTTCACTGTGTGTTCACAAAGCACCACGCCAAGTGCGTTGTTTAATTATTCATTGGGGAAAACTGACACTCCGCTAAATCAGAAACTAAACATTGCCAAGTTTGGAAATTTTATAAACCAATCGAGCTTTAAGAAACAATAAAGCACCATTGGCTCGACAGTTAAACGAAAATAGACTTATGAATTATGGAAAATTTTTTCGCATTTTGGTTTTTATAGACAATACGGTTTAATTTACATAACGTGTATTCCTCCACCCTTACCCGCACCGCATTGAATATTGAGTCGCTTTGAGTCGACGTCTGCCTTTTTGGATTTAATCTATCGCTAAAAAATACCAGGTATACTTACAATGTTTTGTTAATTTTCTTTAAGCTTTGAATTATATACCCAAATAACATGAGAATTTACAATTAAAATAATGTAGGAAAATATAAATAAAGTGAAATTTATTTTAAAACACTGATAATCCCCATCAAAGATGCAATTTCCGAACGAAAAGCGTGTTTTTTAATCTTATTTAAAATTAAGAATGATATTGCTCGATATTTCGCAGCTATTAACTCATAGTATTAGCGTCACGGATAATCATTTTAATCATTAAGGTATTAACAAAACTTACACATCTTTAAGCTATTGGAGTATTTTTGTTGTTGTCCTAACAGAATTAAAAGCTCAAAGATGAGAAAAGCATTAATTTGTATGTCTTTGTCTAACCCATTCTAATGTATTTGGCTTTAGCAGCTAAAATGTTCTGTTAAATAATTAGCTTTTTCTCCAACATTTTAGTATAAGCATTTTAATGCTAAACCTAATCTCTATACTTTTTAAATTTCTTCCTTTCAAAATTAATTAACATTTTTACTGATTTAGTTAAGATATAGGTAAACATAGAGTTAACTTGGGATAAGATCTAAGTATAAAATGTTACTAAATTTTCATTCTATTACACTAAAAGGCTTTTTATAAAGACCTATTATTATCTTTTGCAAATATGTTAACATTTAGTGAAAAAACCGATCTATTAAATATTAAGAAATTTGCAACAATTTATTTTAAAAAGATGTACCCCTACTCCTATACATGTAAAAGATTTCAAATCCAAGTTTAATGTTGCTCTTAAAATATACTCTTAAAATATGCTTAGAATTTAAAACAGTTATTAACAATTATTACTAAAAAAAAAAGCAATAAAGTGTTAAGTAATAAAATATTAAGTAAAAAATTGAATATGAACAGCAAATTAGTTATAAATATAAGGTTAAACATTAACTCATTTAAAAAATGACATTTATGCCAGGTGTAAAGAGTTAAACTCTTTTTACAATATATACTTGTCAATTTGAGTTACAAAGAGTTTAACTCTACATTTGCGAGTGGTTAAAAAATTATCAAAAAAAACTTGCAAACAAGTAGTTTTATAAAAAATGGACAGTATTAAGGGCAAAAGATTCATTGCATGTTTCAAGTAAAGAGTAAGTTTTTTTCTATTGATTTTGATTTGTTTCTATTACTATCCTACTAATGCTAAGTCTGTTTTTTTGGATAAGGTTTTTTTTTTTAATCTTTAAATTGTTTTTATATGATTTTTTATCATTTTTGTGCTTATTTCTTTTAGCATCAATATGACAACTTCAGGAGCCACAATTCACCCAGAATGTTGTGAAGTTTACAATCAATTTAAATCTAACAGTAACAAACCAACTCATGATTTCTTGACAATGAAACATGATAATGACAAAATTGTACTTGATTTGTGTCCCCCTATAGGAGAAAGTGCTACTCTTGACAAATACAAAGATAGGGAGAACCCAGCTTTTGACAGAATGGTAGATTACTTGGTGGAACAAAAGTGTCGTTATGCTTTCTACATATTTGATGTAAATACTTCAGAAGGACGGCGTACCAAAGTCGCCTTTTATACTTATGCTGATGACAATGCTAGGCCTCTTGATAAGATGAAATATACCACAAGCAAATCTGCTGTAGAAAAAGGTTGTCCTGGTTTTGGTGTTAAAATTCAAGCCAATGATCCTGACGATTTAACATACAAAAATGGACTTGAAGCTGTTTTATCTTCAAAATAACCTTCCACGATTCTTGTTAATTGAAATGTAAATTTAAATAGATAAAAAGCAGACCCTAAAATACATTTTGGTTTCCATCTTTTCTCTTCAATGTTATAAACCTAATAAAAGCTATATGGATATTATTGTCTATCTTATCAACAGTTCTTAAAAATGAAAATCTTGTGAAAAAAGTGTTTTTTAAAAAAGAACAATTCTAGAATGAGTTCTGTTTTTCTTTTTGTTAAGTTTAATTTTTTTTCATTATATTTATATTCCAGAATAGTTTTTTTCCCCCCTTATTATGTCATGTTATTTATTAAGTTTTTCTGCAGTAGTGAGCAGTGTGAGAAGTAGGTTTAGCGAAATGTTTATGCTTTTAACATTTGAGCAGTTCAGTTTTTGGGATAACTTGCTTCTATTATTTATTGTGATCAGATAACTTAGGTTCAAGTAAGATTAGCTTTATGCATCAAATTTATCTGATAAATGCAAATTATTGTTTGTATCAAGTAATTGATATTTTTGGTACTCAAATATGTTGAAATCACTTTTTAAGGACTATTTAGTTCTCAAATGGTTTATTTTTAGTTTTGTGTCATCTATTATCGAATAATCTTGTCTAATGGGTTTTTTAGCATGTTTTTATTTTTTACGCGTTTTTATTGTCTGTTCTTTTTTAACATAACTATTCTTTAAAAATGTCGGTTATCATCAGATTAATCTTTTTCGCTTAAAACTGTCTGAATTTTTAGAAATTAAATTGTTTCTGAAGTCATTTTTAACTTGAGTTTGTCGAAGTTGATCAGATTATCTGAACATGTAAAAGGTGCTTTAAAGCATTCCAGATATTTATTTTTTAATTTTCCCTGCTTAAAAGAGTCATACTTGCTCGGAGAAATTGAAGTCTATTAAATCTTAATCTTTTCACTTTAGCTTTTCTTTTGAATTAATTGTCTAATTATCTTTTGAATTCTTTTAATTCAAAAAAATCTTGAGAAGCAACATTTAAACGACAAAATTTAGCAGAATTTCTTTTTCTTTTGAATTTTTATGTTTGTCTAATTATTCTTATTAACATAAGTTTAAAAACAATATACAGGAATTGTTAAAGTAAGAATCGTATTTTTTCAAAAGTTAACAAGGGTTTCCCTACTTTAATTTACATTGATAATTCTGACTATAATTCCGAGAGTGAAGAAATTGTCTATACAAGACCGCTAATTTAATTTTAGTTGAGACGACTTGGGTTCCTTTTCGCTTCAATACGGAAGAGATATCACGTGACACATCAACCTGAGAGAGTTTAATCTTGATTTTTCCAAATTATGTGAAAAACGAAACATCTAAAGTGCGCATTAATTTGATTTTGAAACAGTTTATCAGGGTTTATTGGAATGAGGTTTGGTTGAATGATCCCCCACTAATCGACATAACATATCTGTCAGGGCTTACTTGAATGACCCCTCGCCCCCTACACACACAGACACTAATCGACATGTTGTAGATTGTTGTTTTCGAGAATACAGTCATGAACAATATTTCTATGGACAAAACAATAAGACAGAATTTTCATCATCAAATACCATTACGGAAGTGGGGTCTAAAGTGCAACAGTTCATTCATCACACACAGCATCAAAATATTAGTTGATAAATTCAAAGAAACAGGTTGTATTCTCGACCAGTAGAGATCAGCTCCCCCATCTTTAGATGAACGAACACTAGTTGTGACGGAATCACTGCATCGTATTTTTGCTAGGTTACAATAAAATTGTGCGTTACTTTTCGAACATCCTGTGTGTGTGTGTATATATATATATATATATATATATATATATATATATATATATATATATATATATATATATATATATATATATATATATATATATATATATATATATATATATATATATATATATATATATATATGCATGTCATCTACATACAGTTACCTAGTGCTACTCAAATGGATTGGGTTAATAGAAAGATAACGAAGACACAAAGATACCTAGTTACCGTCATTTAAATTTAGCAAGGTAGTAATTCAAGGAGAACACTTTAGAGCCAAGTGAGTTCCATAGCCTCGAAGAACTGGATGGTTAAACTCGTAAAAATTTGACCGAACGCAAGAAACTTTACAGTACAAGTTGAGCGCCAATAAAACGAGCGGGTCACGACAACTTACCAGAAAGAAGACATTTTGCCTGCTCTAATTTTTACCCTGAACTATATCAGGGCGAAAAAAAAGCCCCTCTCCAATTTTTAACGCTAATTACTTTTAAAGGAACTGATAAAAACTAATAATTAGAATAATTAGCAATATTTAGCATTACTAACTCTAAGCATCAACCTTTGGCTTTTAACGAATATTAGCAAATAAAGTACTAACTTCTATAAAGTTTTTCAAAATAAATCGAAATTTTTGAAGTTTGTTAAAGTGAACTCTTTATGCGCTTCAAACAGAAAAATTTTTGGTTTATCAAGTAAACTTTCATACATAAATTCGTTTATGCGTGAATATTAACATGCATAATTTATTTAAATATATGGTAAAAAATAAGTTTAACAGATTTAATCGATTAACAATTCTGTTCTAGCTTGAAAGTATGATCTAAAAAAGCATAATGTATGCGAGGTATTCTTTTTTTTCTTTTCTTCTGGAATCTTGTAACTTTGTATACCTAATTACATAAATTATTTTAAATCCGATTTCAAATCACTGATTCTAGAAGTTGGTACTTTTTTCGTTGTTATTCATTAAAAAAATGAAAAACCAAACACCGATATTCATTAAAAGTATAGGCGTGTGATGTAAATAATTTTGTTCAAGAAGAAAATTATTTTCTGAAAGAACTTTAAGTTTTTTTTAAGTACTACGGGCGATCTTTTTTTAAAACGTAAGAAATTTACTTCAAAAGGGCCACCAATCATGGTTTGATTTGTAAAAATCGATGACAATATATGCAAAAATTATTCGAGAAGAGTTGATCTTAATTGAACATTTTAATTTGAAACTTATTCTTACAATTGCTGATTTAATACATCAGTAATAAGGTTATTACGATTTATGATATACCTAGACCTAACTATCCAATGCAGCTGGCAACTTAGTTTGCTTCATAAAAGGCAGTTCTGAAAACGTTTCTTTTTCATATAAAAATATCACAGGCTAACTACATTACTAGTATTAGAGGTTAACAAGTGTGCACAGTACAGGATAAAATCAAACAAGATTTAATAAACATCAAGAATTTGATTTAAACTAAAGTTGTTTAAACAAGTAATATATTAAAAGAGGTAGAAAATTCTTCTTTAGTAACATCGCGCTGCGCACTGACCGTTATTCTCTCTGTTGCTCCAATTAAATTTGAATTACTCGGTGCATTATATTTAAACTGTAAAAAGGTGCTCCTTCGAACTGACAAAGTTTGCTTTACCAATGAAACACTTCCATGACTTGATTTCACACTAAAAGTAATAGATTCTTCTGCACCGAAATTGAATACCATTATTTGAACATCAACAATAGTAGATAATGACGCAGTAAACATATTTCCAGCAAAGATGGGAATCATGAAAGCAGATTTCGCTGTAGAAACTTCAAGAGATAAACGTTCAAAAAGAGATCCGTTTGTAGTACGACCTTTAGTGGAAAAACAAAGGCTCTTTATTAAAACTAAAAACTCATTTTGGGTTTTAAATTCAACAACCTAAACCAATAAACATTTTTAGTAAGACAAGTAGGTTACATATATATATATATATATATATATATATATATATATATATATATATATATATATATATATATATATATATATATATATATATATATATATATATATATATATATATATATACACAGTACTGTGAATATGTTTTAGACCACTTGCATAATTAGACGTATTTACAATTTTTTTCCTATATAATTTTTTTAAAGCGTACTTAAGTTTAATAATATACAAGAAAAGTTGAAAGAGTATATTATTTTGAATAAATAAACAAAATTGATGAGAGAACATGAGGGATTTGTTTGTTTATTTATTAAAGCGATGTGTCATAATAACTACCGACCAAGCGTTCATCTAAATAAGAAATAAAAATAAACTGGTTTATAGTGATTCGGGTTCATACTCCTTCATTTTTTGTTTTTGACATTATAAAGTGCAGTGATAGAATGAATTTAGTACAATAATTATGGGTTTTGGTACATTTTTAAAAAGTTGTTATTTTTTATGAACACAGTTAGACAAATCGTTAAAAATAATTAAACAAAGTTATTAATTTGCATTTTTAGATAAATTATATATTAGATTTCATTTTTAAATGTTTTGTTTTGCATTTTTAGATTAATTAAATGGGTAAAGTATCTTTAATAGGGAGACAAAAAGTTATTGTGCTTCACGAAGAAGGTTATTCGCAGCGCCAAATTTCGTCCAAAACAGGATATTCAAAGACTGCTGTTACAGAAATCATTAAAAAGTTTAGAGAAACTGGCTCCCTTGAAGATAGAAAGAAAAGTGGTAGACCTCCTAAGCTAAAAAAAGATGACAATAAATATTTAAAAACACTTTCTTTAAAAAATAGGAAAAAAACATCAACCGAGCTGGCAAAGGAGCAACTGGGAAAAATGTCACAGCAACTGGGAAAAATGTCAGCTCTTCTTGTATTCGACGACACCTACTCAAATCGGGATTAAGAGGGTGTGTTGCAATTCGAAAACCATTATTACGGCGTGGTAATAAAGAAAAACGACTTAAATATGCGAAACAACACAAAGATTGGGCCCAAGAAAAGTTTAATCGGGTTCTGTACACCGATGAGTCCAAATTCGAAATTTTTGGAACAAAAAGACGCCAATATGTTCGAAGAAGAATTGGAGAAGCCTATAAGCCCGAGTGTTTAAACCCTACCATTAAACACGGAGGAGGCTCTTTACAAGTTTGGGGCTGTTTATCTTCATCTGGAGTAGGTGATTTGATCAAAATAGAGGGGCGACTCACCGGGGAACGTTATGTGGATATCCTAAGGCACCAT
Organism: Hydra viridissima; assembly: GCF_058129835.1. Classification (NCBI taxonomy): domain Eukaryota; kingdom Metazoa; phylum Cnidaria; class Hydrozoa; order Anthoathecata; family Hydridae; genus Hydra; species Hydra viridissima. The sequence continues at coordinate 5,832,406 of NW_028324309.1, forward strand.
GCTGTATCATCCGGAATGAGACTAATAGGTCATAATTTTATTCTGCAGCAGGACAATGACCCAAAACATTGTTCCCGAGTGGCAAAAAATTATTTAAGTAAAATGGCAGAGGAAGGAGTACTACAATTGATGACCTGGCCTCCCCAGAGTCCAGATTTGAATATAATTGAGCATATATGGGATTACCTGGACAGAAAGAAGGTCGAACATGCTCCCCGAAATGCTGAAGAATGTTTTGAAGTACTTCAGAGAGAATGGCACAACATACCCCAGGAATTTATAACTAATTTGTATGAATCTATTCCCCGGCGAATATCGGCTGTGATTAAGGCAAAAGGAGGACATAGTAGATATTAAGAGTTTTTTATGAAGTTTGACATTAAATAGTTTGTTATTGTTCCATATTTTTGTGTGAAATACATGTGTTTTAATGAGTTTATAATATAGAACTACAAACTTAAATATTAGAGAAGAATTCTCCGGGATTTTTTGAAAAAATGTAAGTGGTCTAAAACATATTCACAGTACTGTATATATATATATATATATATATATATATATATATATATATATATATATATATATATATATATATATATATATATATATATATATATATATATATATATATATATATATATATATATATATATATATATATATATATATATATATATATATAGTATAACCTACCATAAATATTTTTATGATATATAATTAAATATCATCTAAAATATTTTTATGATATATAATTAAATATCATCTAAAATATTTTTATGATATATAATTAAATATCATCTAAAATGCATGTGACTTTTCAAGAATAAAGTCTTGTTTTTTATAAATTTAAAATATGCCCAAAAAAGAGCGGTCGAAACTTTATGATATATAAAAAAGGAGACCTAAAGTTAAGTCACTATTTAATCCTTAAAGTTATACAGTGGGTTGCATAAAAATAAAGTCAGTTGACTTTTACTATGATTTTTTTAATGTTTTTTTTAAAATTTAAAGCAAACAAAAAAGTTAATAATTTAGATTGTTTTAAATTTTATTAACAGTGGTTTTATAAACAAAATAAGAAAAAAAAATTTTTTCAAAAAAAAAAAAAATTTAAGATACTTTTTTATGAGAAATATACACAACTGTTAAAAAAAAACTACAAAAAAACAGAGCAAAAATATAGAGTCAGACTGCATTTTAGTATTTTGTATGCGCACCACGAACTTTCACATATGCACGAAAACGTCTAGGCATAGATTCCACTAGTCGAATGCATAATTCTCTTGGAAATTCTTTCCAAAGCTTTTCTAAAGCCTGCTGTAATTACGCCCATAGCTAGTGAGCTATGGTTTTTTTGACCAATCTCTTTACTATCCAAGCCCAAATGTTCTCGATAGGATTGAGATCTGGAGAACGAGCTGGCCAAGGCATGACCGTAATGTTTTTCCGATCAAGCCACTCTTTAACCGAGATTGCAGTGTGAGCTGTTGCGCCATCGTGCTGAAAAATCGATTGTTGTCGTCTTCAATTAAAAGCTCTAGCTGTTGGCAAAAGTTTACCTTCAAGGGTCTCTTTGTAGTTGCACTGGTTAATTCTGCCGTTATAAATGTTGTATGACCCTGTTCCTTTATGGTAGAAGCCTCCCCATATTCTGACTGATCCTCCTCCGCCTTGTATCCTTGGTACACAAAAATGCTCTTTGAACTTTTCACCAGCCAGCCTCTTGATGATTAATCTTAATTTGCGATTTATCACCTCAAAATTGGATTCGTCGCTGAAAATGACTTTGGCCCAGTTTTCTACAGATCAGTAAAGTCTTTCTCTACACCACTTTAATCATTTTAGGCGATCTGAGACACGCAAAAGTGGTTTTTGAGCAGCGACATAGCAGTCTAAGCTTTTCTTATTCAGGCATCTTCGTACAGTCCATATACTAACACTAACGTTAGCAGGCGTATTTGTGAACCCTTCAGCAAGTTCGTGGTAAGAAATTTTAGAGTCTTGTCTAACCTTCGATAGAGATAACTTTGGTCTTTTGAAGTTAGCTTTAAAGGCCTACAAAGCCTTGGTAAATCTTTGACATCATTATGTAGCTCGTGGTTTTTCAACGTTGTTTGTACACATTTAAGCGAAACATTACACATTCGAGCTATTTCTCGTTGGCTTTTTGTTTTATCTTTTAGCAGACCTACAACTTGCCATCGTACGTTGTCTGAAACAGCTTTTTTGCCCATTTTTGTCTTTTTACTTTACCAAATAATTACCAAGGCGAATAACTCAAGATATAAAAATGATAACTTAATTTTATTTTCACAAGAACGTTTATATAGTTTGAAAGAAATTAACTACCAAATTTAAGATCGTTCGGATAAAATTTCGTTGAGGTATTTCAACTTAAGTCGTTTTAGTTGACTCTATATTTTTGCTACATTAGAAATACAGGTATGTTCTAATTGAATTAACAATTACTCAAGACTGGTTAACCTAACGAGTTCGAATTATATACCATTCGATAGAGAATCAATTAACACATGTAATACGCTTTTAATCGTATTAATTTGTTAGTTTCAAAGATAATTTTGAAAAAAACAAAAATTTTGCATAAAAAAACTAGTGACTATATTTATGCAAACCACTGTAGTTTTATGGTGTGATGTGCACAACCATGTTTATTGCTGTATCCTTTTATAAAAAAAAAATCAAAACGAACCAAATCGATTGTTTTCAAAATTCCGAAGAATATCCAGAAGATGTTATTACTATTGCAAGTACATTAATATTGTTTTTTATTATTGATACAAGTGATGTAAGCAAATGATGTAAGCAAGTGATGAGAGCACTGAAAACTCAAAAGTATTCAAATTTTACTTGATTAAAAAAAGTGTGATTGATTGAATTTTTTGCTCAAAACTCCAAATGTTTGTTAAATTTTCTTAACTCCTAGTTGATTAAATTTTTCCTGAAAAAGGGACAAGATACTAATAGGAAATACTCAAAAGAAAGTTATAAGATAAGATGGTCATAAGTAAAAAAGTCCTTACCATAGCATCTCACTTTAAATGGTAAATGTGGAGGTAGAAGTTTGGCAGAGAACATGTTGTTATCCCGCTTATTTAAAGATAAATTTAAAAGTGTGCTTCCTTTTAAATCTACAATTTGACAATTCAGAGTTGATAAGTCAACATTTTCCCCTTTCACTCGTATAATCATATCATTTTCATGATCTAAAAGTTAATAATAAATTAACAATAAAGATAATTAATAATAATAATAATAATAATAATAATAATAATAATAATAATAATAATAATAATAATAATAATAATAATAATAATAAAATTAGAATATGTTAGTTATCAATGGAGTAAAGTTTTTTAAGTAAATGAAATTTTTTTTGTCAAATAAGTTTTTAATCACGATTGAAAAAAAAACAAAAACAACCTTTGATAGGATTGCTGAAAGTATATGCAGGGCTGTTCTTCAAGGGATTCTGCTGATAAATAAAGGAGTAAGCAAATTCAATAGGATCATGTGATACAGCTTGCACACTGTATTTGTAGTTCACTGAGTTTGATGGAAAGGTAATAGTCCATTTACCAAATAAACTTTTTCTAGATTTGGATACTTGGTAAATCTGAGCCATTGAAGTAGTTATAGTAGGTGACAAAAGTGAGCCATCTTGATATTGTAACTTGACCAGGCCAACTGCATTTTCAACATTAGTTAAAACAGATACAATGATCATTTCAATCCCCTCATCAACAACAAAATCATGACTTATTTCTGCTAATTGCCTAGTAACTCTGCTATGTATTGTTTCTCCTGTTACAATTACTGTGTCTTGTTGTAAACTAGTTTTCACAAATTCTGTAAAACTTAATATTTCCTTGTCATTTTTTAGTGGAAAAACTTGACCTAAATAAGGTCAACTTTAGGTTAACATATTTATACAAAAGAAATCAAAGAACTCAAAAAAAAACCCAATAAAGAAAAGAATTCAATTCATTAAAAAAACATAATAAAATAAACAAAAAAACAAACAAACAAATGTACCAGATGTATATGATGCTATTTCTTTAAAACTATCAATTCCTGATCCACAACCATCAAGATTTGCAAAAAAAGTAATTGGTGAGGAATAAGAGGATGCTACAGCTTTTAATGCATTAATATTTGATCTTGAATCATCTTTTGCACTGGCATCAGTGTACACAAACATTGGGCTACCATATTGGGGTCCTTTAGTAAAAGCATTTAACATACCAGCAAATGCTAGTTCAGGACAATCACCACCACCATCTATGCGAAGATTGGTGATTGCAGATATGACTTCTGCACGCTGCTTTTCACTTTTATAAACAACTGGTCCAACACCTGATCAAAGAAAAGATGTAAATTTTTGCATCTGGGATTTGCTTCTATTTAGAGAAGAGAAATATTTGCAACACAAGCATTTTGCCTATTTTTAAGCAATCATTAAAGTAATTAATTTCAAAGTAATGGAATGTAAGAAACTCTAACAATATTTACCAGGATCATTAAATGGTGAAAGTATGTAATCAACAGGAAACTCCCTAGTTATGTCAATTATAGACTTTGCAATTCCTTTTGCAGCATTGATTTCATCAGACATAGATCCAGTTGTATCCATCACAAACATCAAAGTACTGGCACCTTGACTAGAGATGATCCGAGAAAACTTATCTTCTCCAACTTGAGACTTGACCCATTTTAAATAACCTTCTGATGCTTTACTCATATCATCCATAGGGAGTCCATTAGCAATTTCTTTCTATAAAAGTAAATAAAAAAAAAAGAAAAGTATTTTGCTTATAAATCTTTTTTTGAACTTTTAATAATGATTTTTATATCTTTAAATGCCTTAAAAGCTATTTTGATATGTTCATAATAAATATTATTTTACTTTCATAAAGTTGAATAAAGCCTTTCCAAGTGTGACTCGTGCAAAATCAATGGATCCGCCTTCTGCAGCTTTTAATAGGAACTCCTCTAACTCTTTTAATAGAACCTCTACAGGTTTACGAGATGTTGGATCAACTGAAGTAAACTCAGCAGCAACAGCTTCCTGAATCTTGAAGATTGCTTTCATGAATTTACCTACACAATAAAAATATTAATATGCAGTCAATATTAGATAAGATGAATGCACAATACTAACAGTGAAAGTTTCTTATAATTGCATTTAAGCATGAAGTGAAACACTGTCTTCAATCTTTTGTACTGTTTGTTTTTATGTTTCCAACAACAAAAATATTTATATCATTGTTTAGTGACTTACCTGATACAGGTTTTCCAGGATTTGTTGAATTATAAAAAGATTTTAAAAATCCATCAACAAGTGCTTGAGCTTTTGTGACACCATCTGTGCCTGAAATAGATTCTTTTTGTGTTAAAAATTATTCCTCAAACATTCATTTAATACCCCTATTTACTTAAAATGCATTTTATTCAAAATACAATTTTCATGAAAACAAGCATACCAAGACAAAAATCATTTTTGCAGCCACGTGTTTCTTCTTTTACTCCAATGCAGTCTTTGCTCCCATTTACAGGTTTTGGATTATTACAATCACGAGTTCTAATCTGTACACCTCCTCCGCATGTAGCTGAGCAGATACTGAAATCTGACCACTCACCGAAACCACCATCTGGTATTGAGCAGAAAAAGAGTAAAGTATTTATGTTTTCAAATACAAAACAAACAAAAAAATTTATAAGGTGAAAAAAGATCAATCTAGATGAGCTGTGATTTTATCTCTACTGCAGTATAAAGTCATTGTACTAACTTATGGAATATATAGAATTTATTTGATCATACCATTTCCACATGATGGTCTTGTGCATAAACTTGTTTCAGTTCTTGGTCCGAGAACAGTGCATGGCTTTCCATTTCCTAATTTAACAGGACTATCACATTCTCTTCTTCTTTCAGAGAAACCATTACCACATGTAACACTGCAGGGTCCCCAATCACTCCATTTACCATATCCTCCATTTTGTCCTAGGAATGATTGCAATGCAAAATGTTTTTGTTTTAAATACTTCAATCCTTAGAGTGGATAATGTAACTAGTAGTGAGTTTGAGGTCCTTTATTTCTACTTTTTATTTTGAATGAGTTTCAGAAATATGAAAAAGATGCATAAAAAATAAACACTTTTATAAAACACTAACTTTTTGTTTTTAGTTATTTTTTTACTATTAACTCATACATATCAGAGCTGACATTCCTAGGTTTGATTATTATTCAACCTTTTTTCTTCCTTTTCTTTTTTTTTAAAAAAAGAAAAACTAACAAAAACAGCCTTGTATATAAATCAACCTTATATCAATTGCTAAAAATATTGTTTGAAAAAAAATTCTGAATTTGCAAACTTGGTTTTTTTTTTTCCTGTTAAATTTAATAAATTGTTGTTAGAAGACTTTTTTAACAGTAGTTTTGAAATAGAAACAGTAAAAGTCCTAAATTTTTAGAGCAATTTAAATAAGTTTAAAAAAAAGACCAAGAAGAGAACCAAGAATAGTTCTAGTGGTTTTTTTTATATCAGGTCTATCATTTTAAATAAAAATGACAAATTACTATGCAAGATCTGATGTAAAAATGTCATTTATATATGTATTTTTTGGATAAATATTTCATAAATTCATTGTTAAAGCATACTTTTATAAAGTCATTTGTTACTTTAAACTTATGTGACCTTAAAATTGTTCTAGTATTTTACACTAGTTACAGAAGTAACTGATATAAACAATTTTTTAACCAAGTATTGAGTTTATTTTGTTCCTTTATAAAACTTTATTTTTGAAAATTTTACATTTCTGTTTTTAATGTTAATTTTTGTTCAATAAATTCATGATAATAAAAAATTTAAACTCAAATTGTATAAATATATAGTCATATATTCTAATACCCTTTTAAAATTAAACTCACCAACTAAATAAACATAATCACTCCATTCTGCACCTACACAATCAGCAGTAGATAAGTCATCACACGGTTTGTAAGCAGTATCTTTACAATTGCTTTTGTGTTTTCCAATATTAGTAACATTTAATCCAACACAAATACCATAAAATCGGATTGAAAAATATGAATAATGTCTCTTTTTAGCTTCCAATTCACATTTTTTTGTAAGGCTTTGATAAAAGAAAAAAACTGTGTAATATTTAATACTAACTGTGTAATCTTAAACAAATAGAGTTTTACAAACAACAGCTTATTGTAGATTTTACCAACTATTTTTCTCATTATATAGAGTTTGGAAAATGTTTTGTTATAATTATTTTTATATCTATAAAATAACACATGAAAAATAGGTATACTACACATACTATATATATTATGCATAAGCAATACTTTCAATACTAAGAGAAATATAGTTTAATACTTTTGCACATATGCTGGAAACTGCCACCAATCAATGTTATATCTATCATTAAATATAATTATCCCACCAATATGTTCTTCATAACAGCCTTGTTTCTGATAGGTGGAAGTGCCTATAAGTAAAGTAATTTAAGTAAAAAATTACCACATTTGAGAGATTTAGAGTTAAGTAAAAATCCATTATAGTTGTACTACTTCCTCACTTGACACCTTTACACTGTTTCAAATATATCATATGTAGTCTGAGGAAAAACTTAAAACTAGACTAGTTGTTGCTTAAAACTAGACTTTGGTTGTCAACCATAAGTATGACAGATGTAACTTTTTGAAGCTATTTTATAAAAGAAGAAATGACCTAAAACAATTAAAACTGAATTAAGTGAGGTAAATTCACAATTATTTGGAACTGTTGAATACAAGTATTTTAAAGATGCTCTTGTGAAAAAAAAAAAGAGTTCTTTTGCAGAAAGAGTTTCTATACAGCAAAAATTTTGTTTGATACAAATTAATAAATGTGGACTTTGCCATAATTTAAATCAAAGAGAAACAAGAGAACAAAAAATTGAAACTAATAGATTGATGGAAACAATGCCAACAAATACATTGTCATGTGGCACTGTGGTAATTATAAAGATATTGATGTGTTAAGTATAAGTAAAGCAAAGGATTCTCTATCAGATGAGATTGAAAACTACATCAGACATGAAGTATCAAATGTATGAAAAAATAAGAATTCAAATGAAAAGAAGAAAAAAAGTTATATGCCACAATGATCAGTGAAGAGCATGCATCTCTGGTCCAAGGACCAAATATTATTTAGGTTATATAACACCATTAAGTATGTTGAATATTTTAATTATTTTATTAAATTAATGAAGAAAAACATAAATACTAATGAAGAAAGAGTAATTGATTGTGATGGAACAAACAACATTTGATGAAAACGAAATTAGATAGAACCTTAGAGTAGCTGATTTGTCTTCTTAAGGTAAGTTACAATTAAGGGATTTGATTTAAAAGCATGTTGTTATTAAGGACCAAATGTTTATTTAGTTAAAATTGGGCAATTGTTAAATACATGTGAACATTTTTCAGTTACTAAGGAGAAAATCTAAGTTAAGCTTGTATGCTAAAGATGACAGGCTACAAATTTAAATTTTGTGAGCTCTTTATGAATATTGTAACTAATCAAATGTTAAGTTTGTGAAGTATTGTTTGGTTTAATGTTAAAGCTAAATCATCTCATGGTATTTGAGGTAGATATTCAAATTTTCTTGATATTTGATGCCTGAAGCAGAATCAATAATTGATATAGAAAATCAAAGGTATTTTGGCCATTTTGGAAACTATTAATAGCTTTAAACTGATAGAGCATCACACATACAAATCATAACTTAAGTAAAAAACGATAGTATGAGTGTAGACTTGATTATACCGTCAGTAATGTTTCTAGATTGTCTTCATGTGCTTTGTTACAGATGATTTAGCTGAATTTATTTTTTATGCTGAAGGTCAGAGAAAGGCCGCGCAAAAACATGGTTAGAAAATTTAATAATTATCACTACTTTTAAATTTATTTTTATGGCATAAATTTTGTTACAAGGAACCACGAACTACTGTGTATTTTTTTGCATTTTTCACTCTTCTTTAATGTTAACTAAGACTTTTACTAGCTACACTTTGAATCCACACACTGGCGAGGCTAGAGTACGGATAATACAAGAGATGGAGTGTAATTTAAAAAAATATTTCTGAGAAAGAGTGTAATCAACAAAATATCTGACAATTGTAATTTACAAAATTTTTGGTGTTTTTAAGTAGGTTTTACATTCTACTGGCTTTATAATCCAAAAAAATTATCAAGATTTTCATTTTAAAAGTTTATTTTCATTTAAAAAAGTTATTTTAGTGCAATTTTTAGTTTGTTTTGATGACGTAATTTCATTTTAAGTTTTGTAGCAGTAGCTTTAAAGTAAGCTTAAGATTCCTTTATGCAAGCACTGAAAAGCTCTTCATTTTTTTGACTTTAAAGTTTGAGTGTTGTTTCAATTAAGAAAATCTTTGCAGCGTAGTTGCAACAGTGCAAATTTTATTAAATTTCGCACTAATAAAGTTAGGTTATTCATTTTCTTTTCACTACAAGGTAATACAATTATTTATAAAATATTGTTGTAGAAGTTTGATTGCAAGCTTTAAAATGTTTTAAAACTTTCAAACAACCATTAGATATACGCTTCGATAAGTTTAGAGCCACTAATTACATTATAACTGGGTGGAACAACCAAAATTTTGCATGTTTTTGAAGCCAATGATTCTCAGCCGGTGGTAAATTAGAGAGTTCCATGATTACAAAAAAAGGGTTATCAATTTGCCTAAGGGACCCTCCTAATATAACCACTAAGTTTTTTTTAGCTTCATTCCATAAACAGAGATGCAGTATCTAACTATTATAGAGATCAGTAACTTAGACTCTTAACAATGAAAATGAAGAATTCTACATAAGCGTACCTAAAACATCACATATTTCTGATGCAATTGCAATCCAAAAAAAGAAACTCTTCCACTCCATATCTTCTATAAAAAACAATCGGCTTGCGTTAATATGAGAGAAATATGTTACCTCTTTCTTGCGTAAGAGATTATAAGTTTGCTTTCTGATATAATAAATAAATTTTCTGGGCTTTTATAACGAGGGAAAGTAAAACAAATATCTGTTTTTCATTTGTGTAAACTTTCGGTTCTTGTAAACTTTCGTTGAAGCAGTTGCATAAACTTTCGATTCTACTTGGAATTTTAAGCCAATCCCGAGGTTAGAAAAAAAAAAAAATCATGCAGCTGTTCTATTTTTTCGCAATTAGACAAAGTATACAAAGCTGTATGTTTATATGAAATTAATCTAAGTTTTTTCTAGGTCTTTACTGATTTTAATGACACGTGATTCAGCAAAGTATATGCAAGTATACAAAGAATCTAGAAAAGAAAAAATAAATTAGTTTCTAAGCTTTAATTGAATAAGATAGGACACCTTCACCATTTATCTGCTTAGAATTACTTGATATTAAATCTATGCCAAAACCTTCCAAAAATCTGTCATCTGCAATCCTCTATCGCTTTAAAAACGTCTTCTCTTATATAACTTTCTTCTAGAATCATAGAAGGAAAGTTTTTGATGTTTAAAAGTTGGTCAATGCCTCATCCTGACATATTTATTGGGGTATATAACGGAATTGTTATAACGAAAGTGGGTGCGGATGTGTATTAGAAAGTGGGTGCGGATCTTTATTAGAAGTTCTAAAAGGATTGGTAGAATAGAAAGTAAAAAAGTTCATTGTCAACATTCAAAATTTAACAATGATAAATTTAATCATCGTCGGTTACAATTAACAAAAAGTCACTTTGTTGTTCACCGAATTTCCAACAGGAATAGTTTTTGGTTTCCTTATTTAGTTCAAATTTTCTACATTTCCAACAATTTACTTCAAGAAATTACAAAACTCAAAGTTCAAAGATCGTCGGAATACTTTTTCAGCTCATTTTTTAAAAAAGGGGTGGGTCTACTTTATAACCACACTGTGTTCATTAGTTTATCAATAAAAAAAAAAAAAAAAAAAACAACTGTAAAATAAATAAAACAACAAAACATTTAATAATTTTTTTTTTCCTGATGAACAGAAAAATTTTTTCTGAGAACAAAAACAAAATGGCAAAAGAAAAATTTACAGAGAAACAAAATCACAAACGGTGGCAAAAGTCACTCAATGGCCAACTCACAAAGTCACTTAATGGCCAACTCACAAAGTCACTCAATCGCCAACTCACAAAGAAACTATTTAAAGCATAAGAAAGTATTAGTAATTTTTGTTGCTTTTTTTGTTTATTTCTCAATTATCATTTTTTAAAAGTGATAATGAATACAGAGATTTTAAAAAGTCATCCAGGCGGCCAAATTCACCCTAGTACTATATTTTCGTTTAACTTCTGTTAGGATTTTGCAGAAGCTGTAGGGGAAGCAGAAGTGAAAAAGCTTGTAGATTTATCCACATTTGCGAGAGTTGAAGCAGACTTCCGATACAATTTTAAAAGTTATTCAAAATTATAATGATTTTGTGTTGATTAGAGATTTCAAGAAAATAGTTTCTATAGTTTGAATAAGTGTGATTAAGATGCACACTAGATGAACTTTTATGAAGTTTTCTTTATAACTGTTGAGCTTTAGTTTAATGTTCTGATCTTCTCTCTAAGGATTGTCAAATTTAACTAGTTAAAAGTGACCAAAGATTTGAAGATATTTTAACGAGAATTAACAATTATGAAATGTTAATTTGTAAATGCGCTGACATTGAGCAAATATTCTGAGCTCATCAACACTAACATTAAGCAAAATCAGAAGAATAAATGTCGTAAGCACAACAGCGCTGATACCGTTATCCACTCTCCTGAGCTCGCACGATGTCAGTACTGGACATGTATCGATGTGTGGCGTGCATGTGGGAAGTGTTCAGCGTATGTGTGACAGGTTTTTTTCTTTAGACTAGTTATTTTAATCAGGATTATTTTATTCTAATTCACCGGTAAACGAAAAGTTTCATAATTTTCAGCTTTCCACAATATTAAAACTTATTCTTACTAAGCACAGTTGATATTGCAGCGTCTTTTACATCGTTTTCGGATAAGTTGAAAAAATTTTGAACAACTTGTTTGATGTGTTTTTTTTTCACTAGTCATCAACAGCAATTCTTTAGGTATGTATTGTAGGGGAACCTGTTGTACCTCTGACCACTTTTTGTTTCCGGGCGTTTTTTTGCTCGACGGTTGAATCAATTTATACCATTCAAAGTTAATGTTATTCTCTTATATTTTGCGCAAAAATTATACTTTTGACTTTTTTCTCATTCAACCAATAAGTATCATTTTTGAGCGTTTTTAAAAAAGTACTCAAATAGTCAATGGTACAACATGTACGTTGTACCTTTGACCGAGGTGTGTTGTTCCTTTGACCGTAATGTTATTAATAAGTTCTTATGAATTATTTGGACTTTTAATAAGTAATCATGACATATTACAGCTTTGCTATATGTTATAAAGAAATTTCTAGCCAACCACATGTCAATAAATGCTTATATAAAACCATTTTGTAAGAAATTAAAGACACAGCCGCAGCAAGTTATAACCAAAAAACATTTTTTGATGGTCTAAAGTAAAATTTTGTTTCTTGTCGCTTTTATATTACAATCCCAAGTAAAACGTTTTGTTGTAATTCAATTTATTAATTTTGCTTTGAAAAATAACTACTAACTGCAGCATTACATAAGTCTCCCTTAGTTTGGATTTTTTGATACATTTTGTTTTGTATCTAGTCTTGTACAAAGGGTCATTCATTGTCCTTGTACTTAGGGCCGTGTTTTAAAGTAACACCTACGGTCATAATCCTTATGATTTTGCTTTTTTGTTTTTTTGTAGTAAATAAAAGAAAATGACATCAATTATCAGTACTATTTCGATTTAGTCACATTTTTTTCAGTTGGATGCTATTTACATGGGACGGTTCGGGTTAAGATTGGAAACTTCAAATGTGATTGAATTGTACAAAATGTTTTTAATTAAGTTGTTACTCTCTTTTAGATAATTTAAGAGCAAAAATATATTTCTATAACTTGCTATACTTGCAATTAGAAATGAACTCATTGTACCTAAGTTTACCGATTTTAAAACCCTTTTACTTGGCGGAGTTTTATATTTTAAGTAATTATGTCGATATCAATAGGAAGTAATTTGTATGATATGATCATACAAAAAATCTGGCCCTAAGTAGATTAATATCCCCTAAATAGGTTTTTAACTTAGAAACCTCTTAAAACCCAACCAAAACTATTTTTAGTTGTCAGATTCATTTAGATTTGACCATAATGCTTTTTAGAGGAAATCTTTTAATGCAGACAATGAAAAATATGAAAATAAAATATATTATATTAAAAAACATTACTGTACAGTAAAAGATGTCAGATCAACATCAAACATAAGATACTGGCGTCTAGATGATCCATGACCAACACTTGGTGATGGAACTTTCATTATAATATCTTCAAGTTCTACATCATAAACATTGTCATCTTCTCGTATAAATTTATTGTCTCCTGATTTCTTAAGATACTTAACTTTGTAAACTAAACCAACAACTTCAATAACTTCTGCCACATAATGTCTAGAGTATTTCTTTTCACTTAACTTGACAAGTAAGAAACTTCCTGAAACAATTTCACTATTTTCTGATTCATTGTCAAGTATATTTATTCCAAAATCAATTTCATCAAAACTTTCATTAGTTAAACTTGTGTCAGAATGTTGATTAAAAATAATCTGTTTTGCCATGGATTTTATTTGTCTTGAAAAAGGTTTTTGACATTGTTCATTATTAGATTTTGAATGTAAAATAACTTTCATTTCAGGTGTATCAGTTAAAATGCGTGATTTTCCCTTACGTCTTTTTGAAATAGCTGCCTTTCTTAATTTGGCTTTTGGGTGAGGTCGTATTATTTCAGGTGAAACAATTTCCAATGTTGATGGTAAATTGCCAGGAGTGGTTTCAACCTCATTGCTATCATTAGAAATGCAAGTTTCAGTATCCACTATTGGCCTATCAGTAACAGTTGCAGCTAAGAAGTCAATATCAGTAAAAATATTTTCATTAAAGGGAAAAAACCCAGTACATTTAAAACTGTTAACAATATTAATCGGTACAAAAGCATGAGGATAAGCTTGACCAACAAGGTAAGATATATCATAAATTGTAACTGGTTTACCAGCATTTCCTGGTGATATCATCCAATTATTCATGGCATTATTATAAAATATTTTAAATGGACCAAAAACACCACGATCAAGGGGTTGCATTTTGTGGGTTGTGTGAGGATGAAATGTCATTAAAATTATGCCCGATCTTTTAGCTAATTCAATAATAGAAATGTTAACATGACTTTCATGGTTATCCATTAACAAAAGAACTGGTTTTTCTACCGAAGGTCGTACATTACTAATAAAATGCTCAAGAAACTGCAGAAAAATGACTTCATTTGACCATCCAGACTTATTAGCTGCTCCTACACTTCCAGGAGGAGCACCATTCAACATGTAGTCCTTAAATTTTGCACGCGGAAATACAAGTAATGGTGGAATGCTACTTCCAGTAGCATTAATGGCTGCAATCATTGTTACATTATTGCCTCGTTCTGCACTAGTCATACTTCCTATTTGCTTTTTGCCCTTTGGGGCTAGGATTTTTGGTGGTACATGAACTGTGGTAATTCCTGTTTCATCGCAATTCCAAATGTTTGATGGCTCAAAATGATAACGTTCTAAAACATTTCTATAATTTTTAAACACAATTCTTACAGTTTCTTTATTGAATGCAGAAGATCTACCAAGACTTGTTGGCTGCGGTTTACGTAGGGATAACTTATCATTATATCTTTTCCGAAAATCTCATAGCCATTGTTCACCAGCACATTTATTCTTTATCCATGAAGTTTCAATTTTTTTATGGTTTGCTAAAGCATACTCATATGCAAAGAATCTGATTTGCTTTAATGTAAGCCCATAATGCATATTTGCAGCATCTGCCAAGTATTTTACCAAAATTAATTCTTCTTTTGTTGAGAATACTTTTTTTGGTTTCTTATGTGAATATGAATACTGGGTTCTTCCAGATTTTTTAAACTGCTTTAACTGATATATCAAAGTTGATTTTTTAATGTTGCAATGTCTTGCTGCTTTACTTAGACTCATTTTTTGTTGAAGAACAAAATTCACTGCATCAAACATATCCTTCTCGCAAATCTTCTTACGAAAAACACCAACCTTACTCCTTGGCATTTTAAGATTAAAACATATTAACAGAAATGATTATATATTTATTTGTTCTTACTTCCTTATTGCTGTACAGAAATCAAGTACAACTATATAATCAACTTAATTATCAAGCTGCTACAGCTGCCAACTAACTTAATTATTAAAACTGATTATCAAGCATTATAAGTACATAAAAATATACATTCCAATAATGGATTGTGTGTCAAGTGTAAAATTTACTCTTATTTATCAATAAATTAAATAAAACAATGCATAAGATATAGAAATATATAAAAATATAATTTGTTAATATTATTTTATCACTTATATTATATTTAAAACTTTCAAAATACCAGCAAGAAAGTAATAGTACGCTTTTCGCTGATTTTTACATGCAAGAGTACAGCTGTCTGATAAATTTGATGAAAAATTTCATAAAAGTGTCCTCTTTAAGTTCGCAAAAAATTAAAGCGCAGTACAAACCAGTCAAAGGTACAACGTCCTACGCTGGTCAAAGGTACATGAGATGGGTTTCTTCAACAATTATCATCTCAAACCCCATTTAGGGTTAGAAATAATTATTTAAACTTTTCCATAATAAAAAAAAGATGTTGGTTAATGTAAGTAATATCATAAATTAGCCAAACAACTATTTATGACAGTTTTGTTATTAAAATAAGATAAACATAAATATTTACTTTTTAAGAGCTAAAACTAATAATTTCTTGTGGATCAACACAATCTTCCCCAACCATGATATTTTAAGGTAAAAAGAGTCGTCATGGACTAATATTTCAAATGGCACTTCAATTTTTTGCAAAATGATAATAGTCGGCCAATATGACAGAGTGACTAAAGGTACAACGTGGTCAAAGGAACAACAGGTTCCCCTATTTGAAGTTTAAAATCTAAGCATTATTTTAACTTATAATGTTTCACTGTATCTATTAATGGGTTAACAAAAAATCATTTTGATTCTAAAAATGGCGATAAAGAAGGTTAACCCTGCATACACAAGGCACGTTTGTCATGTGAGCTAATGTGCCTCGTTTACACGTACGGATTTTTTATTTATTATATAGTTTGTGATGGAAAACAGTCTTCTGCAAAAACAGAATTTTATACCATTTACCCATTAGACAAGTATCGATCCACATAATAAAGAGTATGTGTGTAGCACTCATGTTTTGTCCTGATCTCCTATTTTGCAACCAAAATACAAGCATTTTAAATCACAAATATGGCAGAAATCGCATGCTTTATTTACATAGCTAATATTAAATCGTCTTGATGGACGTTTAATGGAAGAGGCGAGGGACAAAGGAAGAGTGGGGACGAAACTTTATTGATGCGATGCACATAAAGACAAACCTGAGCTAGAAACTGTTGATGTTGGTACTATTTGTGAATTGGGTGGAAGAGTAAAGCAAAGTTAGACTGTAATGCATTAATGAATGAAAATGTTGAAAATTAATGAATTATCATTATTAGTTATAAGGGTAAAATTATAGTAACAATTTATCAAGTGCTACGGTAAATATACCTTTAAAGGGAATATCAATTGAAGTTAAAAGGAAATGGGAACTGTTTTTGAAAAAAAGGTTAAAGGAGATTCTTAAATATGTAAATGAAGGTCCTCTACATGAGACGATTAGAAAGAAGGCAATTTCAAAAAAAACAACAACTGGTAAACACTGTTTTTGTCACACGAACTTTAGGAAAATTTTTCTTTATGTTGGTGTACCCTTATTAAAAATATATAATAATTTTGTTTCAATCACATCCAGTTTTTTTTGACAGCTATATATTCATTTCTGACGTATCTTTGTTTGAATAACTTCATTTAGGCAACTGTATAACTATTCAATTAACTTACATTTTATTTATTTTAGTTCCATCTTATGCGACGAACATGTTCTAACAACCCCATCAGTTTTTGTTAAGTGTGTGGATAAATAACTTTTAAATCTTAGCATCGAAACTTCACACCATTAATTGAACAGTTCGATTAAGAATATTTTGGATTTCCTGTACGGTATCAAGGTAAACCCTGAGTTTATACGAATGTTGTGTAACGTGTGTGAGACTCCTGTTGGGTTGGGGTAAACAAGATTCTAGCCATTTGTCATTTGCTATACCAATAATTTGAACAGAACCAAAGGATCATGTAATTGTTATTTTTGTTTTACTCAAATAAAAGGTATTTCAGCCTAGTCCAAACAATATCCAGTATCCAAACTTATCTTCGGCAGACAGATCCATCCTGCATAGTGTCAAACTGTCTGTGCCAAAGCCTTCATATCACCAGAAAGTTGGAATTCTAGCCCGGAACTTGTTCTAACTTCGTGACCTGAGTCATGAACTTTCAACTTTAAAAGAACCACACTTCCTGGCACAAAGTGATTTAAATTGTTTAGTACGTGATTTGAATCCGTCAAAAAAAAAAAAAATAGAGCTTTTAGGTTCTGAAGATTAAACGATTGGAATTTACTTTCTCTTGATACAAAAATTTCTGATTTTTGACATCGTGATGATAAAATAAAAGCCTTACTTTTCCATTGTAAAAACGTTTCTTTTGTGAAAATTTATTAAATATTGAATATGATTCAAGTAACTGGTGATTGTTCACAGACTCCGTAAAAACTAGTATAAAGGCAATGTTGCTGCATAGCGAAAAAAAACTTCCTTCAGTGCCAGTTGCTCATGGTTTTGATATGAAAGAGACTTTAAAAAACATGAGATTTGTTCTAGAAAAATTTAAACACAGTGAACATGCTTGGAAAATTTGTGGCAGTTTTAAAGTAATTACACTTTTGCTTGGATTACAGCTTAGTTATACAAAATTTTGCTGTTTTATTTGCGAATGGGACAGGAGAGAGAAAAAAGGTTACTACATAAAGAAAGTGTGAGCAAAACATGAATCGCTTACTCCAGGCCATAAAATCTTTAAAAATGATCCTTTAGTGAACCCTAATGATATACTTTTACCACTCTTACACATAAAGCTCATCCTGATAAAAAATCTTGTAAAAGCTACGCCTACGCCCGGGGTAAAAATTAAAGAGGAAGTGTTTTTATGTCCACAAATACTAATGAAGGATAAAAGTTTTTTAAAAAAAACTGAATGATCAAGAAAAACCTGTCTGGAAATGTTTTGTGAATGTTGTCCAAAACTTTTTAGCGAACCATTAAGCGAAAAATTACAAAGACTTAATAAATAAATTTATAATGCCATTAAAAGCTTTGGTTGTAATAGTTCCTTAAAAATACATATGCTAAACTCTCATCTGGATTTTTTTCCTGCTAGTTTGGGCGCTGTATGTGACGAACAAGACGATAGGTTTCATAAGAAAATTTCTTTAATGGAGAAGCGCTATCAAGGGAAATGGAGTCCAGGATTGCTAACAGAAAAAGAAATAGAAGGAATTGTGTTTTTAGGCCGAATACTCATAGAGGGTAAAAATCAGTTTCATCAAATTAAACTATTTTGATAAAACTTACTCTTAAAATTGGAACTATTACTATACATATATTATTATAAAAACTTTGTAAATTTACTCACTCAAGCGAAGATATTTTCTATGCAGGTAAATCAACTCTATGAGGAATAATGTCTTTGCTATCTCCACTGAAACGTTAAACTAAAAATTAAAAAGGGTAGTACCATTCTAATTAGACCTTACCTGGTACATCAGCATCCAAATCAACAGACTAATCTTATCCAGGTAAGGTCCTATCTTCACCCGCTTACTTAAACTAAACATCGCATCTCTTTACTTATGCTTGCGTTCATTGACGCTTCTGTAATTGTCAGAAGAAAGAAATGCCAAATAACAGTTTTAATTAAAGGCTCCTTGAACTTTTTAAAATTAATTCAGCTTTCAAGTAAAAAAAAAGTATTTTTTAAACATTTGAGTACAAAAAAGATTCAAAGCTATTTTGAAAAAACTTAACATAGCTTTGAAGTATTTTTAGTTTGTTCCCGGAAATTTATGGAGGTAGATCCCAAAGAGTGAGAACTTCAAGAACAGAAGCAAATCAAAGACCACATCAAATTTTCAGCAACAACTGAACTCTTAGCGATTAATGCCGAATTGCTGTTAATGGCTCAATACTATTGACTTTAAATGTAACAATTACAACTGTAAATGCTCTTTTAGTTCTTGTAATAGGTGTAACCAATAGCTACAGTTGAATACACTAAAACTTGATGTTTCAGAAAACCTCAAATCTATAATTGAAGAACTATTGCTTTAGTATTTTGATGTAGTAGTGCAACCAGGATTTCTCTTTGAAGGAAAAATGAGGGAGAGCGGTTGATATTTAAAATTGAGGACATCCTCATTGGGGAAGGGAGTTTTAAGGGTTATTCTAATTAATGTACTTTTCTAAAGAAGGGCTGAAATTTGATTAAGTGACAGAAAATTGTATTCAGGCTGCATGTAATAAATTACAATAATAGTTAATTTATTAAATGCAACTAAATGAATTAACGGTGAGTAAAAAATCCTTTGTCAAGTATTCTAAACTGATGTTAGAGAAAAACGCTCTTTTGCCCTTACTAAAGGTTTAAACATCTTCATACTAGGTTTTTTCTTCAAAAATGCAAGGTCATTTTCTTTAGAAGTAAATGAAAGATTTTAAAAAATTAATGCCGATTCTCTATCTTTAGTTGTTCTTATGAGTGAAAACATCTCATTATTATATTTGAGAATGAATGAGTCTCTTGCACCCGATACTTGCTAAACTAGTTTTATATCTTGACATTTTTTTAAAATTTCCAGGTCAAGCATAAGAAAATTACACAATCTCAATTTGAGAAAATGTTGAGGTAAAACGAGAGGATCATAGGATCTTGTCCCTTTGTTTCGTTGTCCCTTTTAGTGCCAACTTTTCGAAAGTTTCACTAAAAGTTATAAAAAGAGGTTACTAAATTTAATATTTAAAAGATCAAGTAGTATATTTATATAAACTTGACTTGAATTTATGAAATTGATTTGAATTTATGAACTTGATTTGAATTTATGAACTTGACTAGAAATTCTATCTGATAATATTTTATCTCCTACTTTTTAATTTTTTAGACGAAAAAGCTGACGCCATTTTTGCAACCAGTTTGCAACCTCTGCTATTTTTAACATTCATATCTTCAAAGTTCGCAATCTATTTTATGCAAGAACTAGTTTTAACTTATAATGCAATTTCAAAGCAGACTTGTGCTTAAAATAGTTTGAAAATTGCAAAGAACACAGGTCTGCCTAGAAAAGAGATCACCCCTAAGAATCTGTAAATTTAATTGCAAACAAAATTTGCCTCCTTCGTACTTTCATTTCTGTCAAAACATCTTGCTAAAAAACGATAGTTTCTTTAATTGATATCCCAAACTCAATTAACATTAAATCAAACGAGGACATGTCTACAAAACTAACCATGGACAACTCAATATAATCAACATAACAAATAAAACGAAAATAACCACCGTAGAGCGCTTTATTAAACCAAGTTCAAAGTCGTTAAGAGGTCTTTCACTGCATTTTCCTTCCTCTATGTAAGAGCAATCCAACTCAGGTTTCCAATTCTTATACAAAATGTTCAAGTAGCTCTTGGGATCTCGAGGTACGTAAGTCCACACGTTATCAAAGATCACATAGCGCTCTGGAAAAAGATTTTCTAACGGTTGCAGTTTCCATTCCGAATGTGGTATGCTTACCGCCGGACTTATTCCACTTCTTCTTATAACTTCGAAGGGCCATACATCAATCTTGTTTTGATTGATTGCGCTATAACTTATCCATAACTTTTTGCCATTGTCCATGAAAACTGATTTGTGCTCGTATCTTATTTCCAGTTCTTTTAAAATCTTAAAAAATAATGTAGTATTCCAAAACTCTATATCAACAATCAAATCAATGTCTCGATCGTAAGGTATCATTTTACCGTTTCGCGCCCATCCTAACACGGCTCCGAATGCCAACATATGGGACACATGCAGTCTTTGCAACTCTTGTGAGAAGTGATTTAACAACTCTAGCAGCTTTTCTCTGCAACAGGGTGGAGTGTTCACTCTTTTATTGACGATGAAGTTGAAGTGTGCGCTTTCGTTGCATTGAACGGTATGTTTAGTGCACCCACGGTTTTCGCTTGTACCATTTTTATGTATAATACGCTTAACAGTGTTACCTAAGCAATAGACGCGAAAAGTTTTTTAATAATAAAAGCTTTATAGCAATTAAAACGAAAAACAATTCGCAAAAAATGATAATTGTCCCACTTTTTAAGAACTCTTCAGAAATATTTTTGCAGTTCTTGTTTTCTACGGTCTCGTTTAACTTTTGATATTGCAACGTCCACTCAGAAACATCATACACGAAGCTTTTGCAAGCTCCGCCCTCTATAGCTGATGCAAAATCTTTGAGCTCCGATTTTTTTTTTCTAGACAAACGCAACTCTTGTTTCTGTTCATGAGCGAATGATAATAATGGATTATAACTTATTACCTGTTGCAAAAGAAATATACAACCCAATATAATTGCACAAAAAGAAATATGACATATAATTTTCAATTGGATTTTCATTTGTGAAAACAAATAAAAATCTAAATATTTGGATTTTCATTTGTTATTATTTACTTATTAACGAAACGGTTCCGGTGTTTTGCTTAATGAGCGCATCTACAAAACGGTTTTTAGATTTGATGTATAAATTTATTGTGTATAAGATCGCTTATTGTGTATAAGTTCATACATGGTTTAAATAGCTTTGGAAGAGGTTGGAAGCAGGGGCAGCGGACGAGGAAGGCCAAGATATTTGTAGTGTTGTACCAGACTACTGTTGGAAGCATCTAAAAATATGGATTCTATTTGATGCATCTAAATTTTATTACTTAACGGTTTGACTTTCTATTTTTAATAAATTTTGTGTAACATTTATTGAAAGCAAATTTTCAGCCAACTTTATTTTAATAACTTTTCACAATTAACTTCATAGCATTTTTTAGGCGAGTCAAGTGAAGCACTTTTATAAGTGCTACTGGTGGAAAATATGCTTTGTTGTGTGAAGAAATTTTTTTTTAAATACTAGACAAATAATAAAATTAAAAGACTTTTAAAAAAGTAACGGACGGTTAAAAAATTTAGGACTAAACCTGTACAAGGTTACCTCTTAATATTTTTGGAAATAATTCAAACACAGTTTTTAACCTCTATTATAGGAATACTTGCTGTATTTTTGTTTAAAACGCTACGAAAAGGTCTCGAGAATAAAAAAAAAATAGAGTATTTGCATGATCGGCCACCTCCCAAACAAGGCTCTAGCTTAAAAAAATCTTCAAAGGAATAAATTTGTGACTGCTAACAAATAAAGAGCCAAAAATTGAGGATGGAACTTTTTTGATTAACTTGATTATGGCAAAGCATCATCTCATCATCTGCATCAAGTATCTTGATTTACATTCAAATGGAACTCAATAATTATACCTAATATTGAAATCACCCAGACTTGGCGGAGGAGGATCGTTTTAGCGTTTAAAACTTGGCGGAGGAGGATCATTTTAGCGTTTATAACTGCGTGCTGTTTTAAATTAAAAAAGGATATAAAATGCAAATGTTTTCGGAAAATCTTTCTTTAAATAAAACCACAAAGCCATACAAAATTTTCTCATTAAATATTTGGTAGAAAAAGAAAGAAAAATCAAAAGACTGGTTATTGACAACACTGTGACATTGCATTGTAAAAATCAACAAAATGAAGTGTGGAGTCTTCTTTTTTACTTTTTAGTAAGCTCTATTCAAGATGTCTTAATAAAAATGGAAAAAGTTATGCAAGAAAACTTGCGCATTTCAGCGGTTTCCAGTAGATTTCTTATACCTGTGGTTGTAGATAAACTACATTTAGAAAAACCAATCAAAACAGTAAGCGAAGACTTCACTTATATTGATTATCCTGGAGTTAATTTTGGGAAATCAAGACCTCTCATGCAATCAAATAAAATAGCAGTTACTTCATGCAATGCACAAAGTGATATTTCTAGTGGGAATTGCAATTGTAGGCCATCGCGATCGGCTGGGTTCTATGACTTATTTTTAGCAAAAAACGTTCAAGTTTCAGGATGCATAGAAAATGTGAACATCAACGAGGAGCAACAGGTTTAAAATAGAAGAAAAGTGATTTGAGACTTAAAATTAATTCTGTTCAAAAAAGAAAAAGTTAGTAAATAAGCTGGGAACGAATAAAAAAAGTTAATATGAATAAACTGGTGTCCATCAAAATTTTAACTAATTGTTTTTTGATGACTTTTATTTTTCATAGAAGGAAGAACTCCTGTGCGATGATATATTATTATACACTGAGTCTAAAACCAAAGGTTCTCAAAAGTTTGACGAGTTAACTCAAGAATTTAAAACACTTAAAGATACTCCGTGTGATGAATATAGCGTTGAAGAAACGGATTCGAAAGTGGTCTTCAAACTTGTTGTTTCAAAAAGGTAACGTTATTACTGAAAAATTAAAATTACTTCGTTTAACGTTCAAATCCGTTTATCTCTATAATTACAAAAAAAAAAAACTAACAACCGATCTTGAATAGGGGGTGGGGGGAGAGAACTAAAAAGTGGAATCAAACTAATCCACAAAAGGTAATTCTCAGTTTAAGAAATTCTTGATTAAAAAATAAATTGTGAGATATAACGTAAATGGTAAATTTTTTTTTTCCAATTTTGTTATGGGTGAGACAACCCTTAGTTATGGCCCCAAACAGAAAACATTTACTTTGAAATCATTTTGAAAAAATTGCTAAAGCTAGATGTTATATAATTTTGAAGAAAAATCATTGAACCTTTTTTATTTTCATTTTAGCGAAGACAAATGCAACACTGAAAGAAGTATTTTTTTGTAGATAAAAACAATAACGGAATATAAAAACCAAGTCAGTTTTTTGAATACATTTTCTTTTTCGCGTTTTAACATAAATAGAAGACATTTACTTCATGCAAAGCTACTTGGAGATAAAGATAGTGGCAGTGTGATCGAGCGGGTAGAGATGATCTTGATTTTAGTTCTTATACAAACCAGTTAAAATCCAGATGTTGTAATAAGCGTGATAGTCTTTTACAAAATTTAAATAGCTGCCACAAACTTAGAGAAATGATAACAATCTTCTTGGCTATATAACCAGATCGAATATCACCCGATAGGACTGATTTCAGTGGGCATTTTAAATTTTGAATACCCGACCCGACTCAATTCCTTGGTTGATAAAAGTTTAAATAACTAACCTCCATCGGTTCTATCAGTATCAGAACCATATAAGAAACCGATAATCCAAAATCAATCCAATTTTTTTTCATTAAATTTCCAATTTTAGTTATAAAAAAAATTCAATTTTCCTCATTATTACAATTTTCAATTTTAAAGACTTGTCATTAAAATTCCTACTCAATCTTCATCAAATACTGAGTCGCTTGGCTCTTCAGTTATTCTTCAGTTATTCTTTTCATTCCTTTTTGATTTAATCTTCGTTTTTTGCACAACCTGCACAATGATGAATAAGTTGATTAAATTTGTGTTTTTTTACTCTTGAATATTCAGAAAATGTATTTTCGAAAAGCATTTGTGATTTGAAAATTATTGTGGAGAAATAATCTAATTGAGTACAGATTTAGGATATTACCTTATGAGTTATCAATAGTCATTTCCATAGTTCGGGAACCGAACGATCATGATGCAGTTTGGTTTAAATCAAGTTAACTTTATTGACCCCTTGAAAAGCTAAAAGTGGAGCATTTGAGAAACGAAGGCGGGGAAGAACATCTCATCGATACTTAAGGGAGCTGGCAATTGATGGGATCCCAACAACTATTAAGCTACTCCAGTTTTAAAGTAGATTTTTAGCGACAAACAGTAAGACTTTAAAATGCTACTCACTTTTTTTCAAAGCGCTTCCTTTTTTTAGAGACAAATAAAATTATGAATAATTAGAAGAACAGTTAATCCACCTCTAACAAGGAAGCATTTTAATGGCCAATTTGCAATGTGTTTTGTTTAAACCCAATAAAATGAATTCTCAAGTATATTTATAAATTTATTTTGTTCTTCAAAAATAACCCGCTTTTAATTCAAAATTTTAAAGAAACCCACGTTTTTACTTAAATATTAAATATCAAATTATTATCGGAAACGCGCTTGGAATTTTCGAAAATGGATTAAGAAGTTTTAAACTATTACTAAGTTGCTGAACCTGTTACGAAAGCTGTATCCTTACTGTGTAAAAATGTTTAAAAAAAAGTCCAGGAAAAGAGATCGGCTACTACCCTTTTTAAAATTCGTCAGAGCTGATTAATTAAGAGAGTCAGGGCTGATTAATTAAGAGAGAGCCAATTAATTAAAACATTGATGCAATATTTCAACGATTTAATTACAAATCAAAAAAATAAAATTTTATTGCAAATGAAAAACCGCTCCTAATTTGTTTTAAATTTTTAAAGTGAACCAGTTTTGTTTTTGTTTAGAATATCATTTTATTCAGAACATCAAAATACTTTTATGACATATTAATCAAATATATAAAAAATATAAAATATTAGATATATTAAAAAGTAAAATATGTTAAAAGCTGGAAAAAGTGTTGAAAGAAAAGCTGTAATTAAAAAAAAAAGTTAACTATGAAAAATGTAAAACATCGTCACGTTTAGAAAATCACAATTAGTTTGAAGACTCTTTATGAAGCTTATGAACCATTAAGGATTTAAATAGCGGGCTCTTCATTGAGTATTATAATAATCGAAATTAAAAAAACTGCCATGTTTTAAAGTTTAGAATATAAACCAATCTGTTTTTGTTTTCAAGAATTTGTTCACAAAGAATTTTTGAAACACATTTAAAATGGTAGAATACAAGTCAATTCAATACATCTTTCTTACTTGTACCAATAAAAAAAAAAAGAGCAAATATCTTTCAAGTATCATTTCCACAATTTCTAAATTTCTCATAGTTTGCAACTTTAAAAAAAGTAAGTTCTCTTTTTTACATTTTATTTACTGTTATTATGTTGTTAAGATCTTAACATGATGCAACAATCTCTAGATTAATATAACCATTTACTATTAGAATAGATATTTACGTACGAGACTCTAAACTGTGTTACCAAGCAATCGATACAAAAGGTCTTTTAAAAACACTCACGATATCAAATAAAGCAAGAAACACGTCAAAAATAAACACTAAAGTTGACTTACCTATCAATAATTCGTCAGAAATATTTCTATAACTACATTTGTCTTCAATAACTTTGTTTAACTTCCAGTATTGCAGCGTCCATTTAGAAACATCATACATGAAGTTTTTGTAAGCTCTGCCCTCAATAAATGGTGTAAATTCTATAAACTCTGCTTTCTCAATTAGAAATAAACCCCAATCTTGCAGTTTTTCATGAGTTAATGATGATTGTAGATTATAAGATATTAGGTATTGTAATATAAATATATATATGCAACCCAACAAAACTGTATAAAATAAAAAACGGTATAAACTTTTCCTTTGGTCTTTCATTTCTTCTGTGAAACGATAAATCCTTCATCCTTAAAACAATAAAGCCTAAAGCAAATAATTTTCAAGCAACAGTTGTTCATAGCTTTTATGAACTGTAATAAAATCATGTATTATATGCATAGCATCAAATATCAAAGCACAATATTTGTACAAAATCTCATTATTGTCATAAACATAAATAAAACCAAGGGTAGAATTAGTGACATAAACATTCTTCCTATGTAAGCCTCTAACGTATGAGCGGCTCTTTTAACAATATGGTTTCTGAAAGGTAACTGATTTTTGAAATATTAATTTATAAAATGGAATCCAAATGCTTTTTCTAGTAGCCTTAAGCTTAACATGATATAACTATCTCAAGATTATTAACATCATTTATCGGGTATGCAAAATCAAACTCAGTCAATTTCAAAATGAAATAATCTTCTCAGCAACAAATTCAATTTACTACATTTTTTCATTCACCAATTTAAAGCATTACAATGATTAATTAGTCCCCTGAAAGACGGAGGGAAACAGAGTTTTGGATTGTTTCTTATCTAAAATTTCAAACCTGATTTGTAAGCAAATTTACTCAAGAAATTAATAATGTAGCAACGATACTCAAGTCAAACTTTAAAAAGATACACAAATCGTTGGATATAGTAGTACATACTTCAACTCTAGAGATGATTTTAGCAATAAAAATGTTTCAGAAGCAATTGATTTTTTATGAAACAATCGCGTTGAAAGCGATAATAATCTCGTTATAAATAATCGTTATTAATAATCGCGTTATAAATGATACAAAGTTTAACAAGAAGACATTTCAATAAGCACTTTCAATTATCATTCATCTTTTACTGAAAAAAGAAAAATTACATTTCGCTGTTGGTTTTGATAGGAAGAACTTATTTCACGTCTGAATGAACAAGGGACAATAATCAAAGTAAAAAACTTCGTCGTTGTTTTGTTTCAAACTAACCGCATCTTCTTCCTCAGAAATCAAACCTAAATTAGACTCTAAACATGCATTCCCGTTATCCGCTATTACTTTAGAAGTTATCTTGCCGTGTTAATAATCCATTATGTAAGTCTTCACGTAACTTGTTTATGAACTCTGCCGTCGTTATACCTGTTTCAAGACTTAGTGCAAACTGGTTCTAATGTTAACCAACTTATTTTAGATGAGGCAGGAGACGGTGGAATGTTTAGTATTAATGTTTGTTAGCACAAAACAAATGTCATACACCGCTGGTCATCTTTTGATATTCAAAAAACAAGTTTAGTATATCAAGGCTTGGCAGGTTCAAGTATAATCATAGATGTTTTCAGAGGGGCGGCTGTGTTTATTTGGCAAAGCCTAGATACCACTTCGTCAAGAATAAAGCTCCATTTTAAAGTTTTGAAAGACGTCGTAAAATCAGGATAACGTTTAAAAAAATTCAAATAAGCATTCAGAGACGCAGCATAGACACGAAGCACGGTTTGTTGATAACAGGTAATTTAATTATCACGGCTTTATAAGGATGCTTTGCAACGAATAAAAATTCTAGAAAACCGAGGATTTCTAAATTCCTAATGTGAACAAGGTTCTCATGGTTAAATGACTGGAATTGATAATATTATAAAGCAGAATAAAGGAAGGATTGCTTAAAAGATGACAATAATGTTTTGATAAGCTGGAACGCTCTTGATTAAACAAGGGTATTGTTGATTATTTTAATATAACTTTGATTATTTTTACGAAAACATCAAGAAGCAGCAATGATAACACCATTTTTGTAGTAAATGAAGACTATTTAAAATCTTCGAAACCTCGAAAAACACTAAGAAAGAGAATTTTTTTGAGTTTTGCTGCAAAGCTATAAAACTCTGTCGTGATCTAATTGTCATGACTTCCTTTTTTCATTAAATGTGTTTAAGTGTATTCTGTGTTGTTTACTTAATTCAGTGGAACCTGATTATATGATTATAAGAAATTTAGTAATGCTCCAGTTTCTTTAATGTCTATAAGTAAAATAAAACGTACAAAAAACACATTAATATTGTACTAATTTTAGCTAAAGATAAGTGCGAAATAATGAGTAATTACCTCCAAACAAATGTGCAATATTGACCAGAGTGGAATGTTCAGTTTTGATTGAACTTCCTCAAAAGTGGATCTATCGAAAGAAAGAAGAGGGGAACTTCTCGTGCTCTAGAAACTAAAATAGAGGCAATCAAGCTGATTATAGAGAAGACTCCTCCGAATCTAACTGTTCTGAGCGGAAGTCTGTGAACAAAACATGGTACAAACTAGTAATCTACTGCAATATTAAATATAATCTACTTATATCAATATTCAAATGTCGAAAGAATAAGCGTTATGCAGAGGTGATCCTTAAGAAAGACTCCGACGAGCAGAATTCCTTCAAGCTTGGCACGCAAGTTTCAATCCAAAGTATGTCGTTTTGACTGATTAGAGGATTTTTCACCATTTAGGAAATAGAAAACTCATTGAGGAAAAAGAAACCCAACTTATATAACTACCGCATGTATGCTGTAAAATTCAAAGTGAGGAGTTTTTTTACGTTACCTTGGTTCGAAACTCTTAACTCAAAAAAAAAAAAAACGATTGCCAAAATTTTTGTTGTGTCGTAAATAAACATATTCGGCGCAATATTGGCGATACAATATTGTGCCAATATTGGCTGAACAATATTGGCCAATTTTGTGAAAATGTTGACATCCTAATATTGGCGCGATATACTTTACAATATTGTTGTATCACGCCAATATTGTGCAGCCAATATTGGCGCAATATTATTTTGCCAAATTGGGCAATATTAGATGAAAAATATTGCGCCAATATTGGCTGAACAATATTGGCGTGATACAACAATATAGGAGTGAACAATATCGTTCAAATACTACTTACTGATTAACCTACAACCTACCAATTAAATTACTACCTACCAATTAAATTACTACCTACCGATTAAATTACTACTAACCGATTAAATTACTACCTACCGATTAAATTACTACCTACCGATTAAATTACTACCTACCGATTAAATTACTACCTACCGATTAAAACACCGTTAAACTTGTTTAATCATAAGTTTTAAAAATTTCAAACTTAAAATTTGAAAAACGATTCTTTTTAAGAAGAATGACACATCAATTTGAAAATCATGCTTTTTGCGCACCACACTCACCTTGCCATTTTTTGAATTATTGTAACGAGTTGAAAAGTTGTTTTAGAATTTTCTAATTCGTCCGTTCAGTTCGAAAGAAATTAATAGAATTAGGTAATAGTTGTTAAAATGAGAAATGAAAAATATAACTCGTATTATGTTTCATAGAATTCAATAAAAACCAAAGTTTTTTGAGGGGGAGTTGAAAGTCAATATATCATAACTGAACCTTGAAGGCATTTTTTTGTTGAGCATTTATTTTTAAATGTAGGTATGAAGCGTATAAACCAAAAAAAAGATGTGAAAGAAGAAAAACCACTAAAAAAGAGTATACATTAAATTTTACTTAAAACCAATTATTAATTCCAATTCATCAATACGTAAAGATGAAATTTTTGAAGGAAAATTATTTATTCCTATGAAGTTATTATTCAATCATAAATACTTGATGCTTTTTTCCATGAAGTTTGTAAATCTCTGATGTTTCTGCAAAGTTTATCTGTTTTTTTCATTTTTCGTTTAATGAATAACTTTCAATTTTGGGCTGTTGGAGCAATATCTGTTTTACCACAAAGATCACATCCTTTTCTTCATACCATTGCATAACCAGTTTACTATGACATGAAGCCTAGTCAGACCAGAACACAACGTCCATTATCATGTGATCTAGAGAAAGGTAAAAGACGTTTTTGTCACTCTTTAACATATATTTGAATAGTAAGTTTGGACTCATTAATAAAAGGGGCTGCTTTTTTGCCACAACTGCGTATCGCTTCCCAAATCAAGACTTTTTGAGCACACTTATCATGTTTTGTTTATTTGAACATTTGCTTCTCTTCTACATTTGGAAATATCTACTTCTCTTCTACATTTGGATTTAACAGACAGCCCCAGGAAGTTATTGATAATTGTACTTGAGCTTTGGAATGGTTTTTCACGTTTTGTGATAAAAACGAATGAAGACCACATTTGTTTCGAACTTTGGCAACAAAAGTACGAGAAAATACTGTTAGGTTTTGCGCATTTTTTAAATGAGAGGCCATGTTGAATATTGAAAACAACAAGTTTTTTTATCAGTTTTTTATCTTCAAACCCTCCTTATTTTGCTTTCTTACGCTTTCTTAAAAATTGGTTAAAATATGAGTAAGTCTCGACCTAATGGCTAAGATCAAGTGTAGTATTGTAAAGCTCATCCAATAAACTGGAGCACCCAAAGCGGTAAACCAATGTGGTGAGCCGGTGGTACTAGCTAAATTATTTAGCTCAGGTAGAGAATTTGGGTTTTTATTTCTTGTCGCTTTATTTGCCTTCGTTATCTCGTTTTTTTTCAATAACCCAGAATTTCTCAAGGCAGATCCGTCGTGGATAAAGATTTTATCTGTCACCAAGACGTTAAACTGGGTGATGTTGGAAAGCATCAAACATCCCACCCTTTGCTTCGGCATTTTAGCTGAGGGGAAGTAAAACTAAGTAAAAAAAAAGTCTGAATAAGTATGATCTGCCCATAAAGTCAGTTATTTTGCCCATAAATTTTAGACTTTTTTAATTCTACTTTATATTTTTTTAGACCAATACGCCAAGTTCTTGAAAGCCAATTCCAAAGAAACTAAATTCAGTCTCCAGTATTTGGCCTAAAAGGAGCTTTCAAAGAGTTCTTGTTAAATTTGTTCAGTAAAAGTGGGAAAGAAGACTCTGAGATTGAACCATTCCCTGTCAACGACAGCCTTCGACACTCATAACTTTGAAGCTTTTCTTTGAGCTTTATCCATTCAAAGAAGCTGAAGAAGAGCGCAATTGGATTGAAAATAGAACTTTTTGCCAATAAAATTGATGTTCAGACAGTTCTACATGGATGGGAAAGCCAATGCAGTTCTGGGTGATAAAAAGAAACGTCTATCCTTTTCTTTCCAAGACTGCCTTTGCTATCCTGAGCATTCCTGCAAGTTCAGCTTCCTCAGAGCGCTTGTTTAGCCCCAAAGAAGGAAAGAAATCGCATGGATCCTCTGAAAACTAAAAAACTGCTCTTGATAAAGAGTAACTATTCTCAGTTTGAGAGAAAAATGCTGCTCAAATTCTGATCAGAAACCAAAAGCTCTTCATCAATTCCAAATGAGGAACCAGATGATGACATAGAGGAGCCCCTGTTGATGCAATTAAAATTATGGACATGTATGGACATCGAAGAAGACAAAAAATTTGTCGAAAATGATTTAAACCTTGGTTTGGATTTCTTTCAATTTATTTCATGCTAAAAAATTCATGAAAAAACATTACATCTCCAAATTTTAAATGTTTATTTGGTAATTCATGTTAGGTAAAAATCCAAAGGTGAAAATGCTATATTAACCAGTGTTTTATTTCAATGATGACTAAGGCAAGTAATGTGTTTAGAAAGTTAAGTTTTGATACCAAAACTGCATTTATTTTCATATCATTTAACTTGTTTCATTTATTCGTGTTGTTTAACTAACTGTGGACTCGATCTGTTTAATTAGATCTTTAATTAACTCACATCTTTAATTAACTCACAGCTTAAATAAGTTTAATTTAGTACGTTTTTTAAATTTTATTTATACATTTCGCAGACTTCCAAAAATGCAAAAATTACCATGAGCAATAACTCGCAGCAAATATTAGTGACTTTTAGCGATTTTTGCAATTTTTAAAAATCTTTTACTCATTTTCGGGACCCGAACCATGATAAAGCCAAAAACCAAACGGGGTTGGGTTTTCGGTTATCAAAAAATTTAATACTCGAACGGGTACCCAATAATTTATCGGATTTGGTTCCTAAACTGTCATTGCTCATTAATCATTTTGACCATTGTTCCGGGTTATCGGGCTACTGGACATTTAACGGGTCTAATCCCAAACGGGGTTTCGGATCCAAAAATTTTTTTGAAATTACCTGTTCGGCGGTCGAAACGGACCCGATGACATTTCCTACTAAGGAAACTTTTTTATATTTATGTTTTGATAAAGTTCAGTATCTTGTGGAAAATACAAACAATATACGGGAAAATACAAGGGCTTTGATCCAAGTTTTTTTTGATTTTCGATAAAATTGTCTATTTTTTGAAAATATTACCAAATTAACGAAATAGTAAATAGATTTGTTTTATGAAAAAAAAAAAATTGGAAGCAATAATTTTTCTTAAAGATTAGTAAACTTTAAAGGTGATTGAAATATTGGAAGATTGAAAAAGTTGAGTTTTTTTTTTTTTACATACAAGTTATCAAATGATGATTTTCAGTAGAAATTCATTTTTTTGCAGTAGAAATTGGAAATCAATAATGTAAATCAAAACTGTTCAAAGACTTTTTTCTTTCATTTTTTTTTTTTTTTTTTTTTTTTTTACAGGTAACAACAACCAACACTGCAAAGGGAAATTAGCTCATTTAAAGCCGTGCTTCAGATACCTGAAAGACACAGAGGTGACTCTCCTGCGATGTGAAAACAACAAGGCACACCAACCTTTAAATGCAGAGATTGCTAGGAAGTGGCTCTACGTTTCAGCAGCATCAAGTAGCAGTGAGAGGTTGTTCTCACAAAGTAAAAAGATTGTAAACTCCAAAAAGCAAAACTTGGACCCTAAAACTTCCATTTGACTCTAACAAAAGTCAAACATGAGCTGGTGAACAAAAGGAACAAAAGTCAAAGCGCTGAAAAACAAATAGAAAATGTGGATGAAGAAATTGCAGAACAGGAAGAGCAAGAAAAAGAGAAAGAAGCAAGTACAAAACACTCTGAAGCAGCATCAACATCCTGCAAACATCTTTGCACGTACAACGTCTGCAAAAAGAAGAAAGCATTTTGGTCTCAGCAAAATAAAGGAAGAGTTTCTAAAGGTTTTATTTGGTCTAAGGACCTTTTCCAAACTCAATCCGAGGCAACGGATAATCAAGACAATTATGGTTGCATATCTTCACAATTATGGTTACAATGGCTATGCATTTTGAATTCATGCATATCATCAGGGGACTGGGACTTAAATTTTACTAAGGTATAACCAAAAGTAACTAATGTTGTTATATCCGTTTAGATAAAGATAATTTATATATAATTCAACTGACCGAGTTGTAAATTAAGCTTGATTACTAAAAGAATTTGTCTTAAAAAGTTGCACTGTTTCTAATCATACAGTTGATAAATGGATGCCTGATTGACTTGAAGTACATACAGATGATCTACAAATTGATTATAAATTTTCAAAGCTATTTATTCAACATTTTTTAGAAAATGTATATAAGATAAATTATATTTTATGTTCCAACTTGTGATACGCAAAAAAGACAAGACTTTTGATTTGATGTTGTTGCTCGCAATCGCACAGTCATTCAAGCCTCTCACACTTCCTTCACGCTTTTAGTTGTTATATAAAAAAGAACATTGTTACTTTTCTCTCTCTTACAAGAAATAAAGACCGCTCTAGCACTCTTAGTTGAATCGATGTATACAAAAACGTTCTAAGTCATAAAAACTATTTTTTCGGGGAACGAGAAAAAACTTGTTAAATCCAAAATTATTACTTTAATAAATTCAAAAAAAATCTAGGTGCTTTTTGACACCTTTAAATATTAGATTTGTTAAAATATATATCAAAATTTGTGATATATATATGTGTTATACATAGTTAAAGTTGTCTGACTTAGAACCTTTTTGTTTACACGTGTTAAAGATAATAACAAAATGCTTGTCTTTTATATATTTATTCATTTTTTGAACAAAAAACTATTAAAAATCAAAGGTCAAACTATTACACATATTAAATCACACAATGTATAAAAGGACCGATCACAAAGCCTTTGTCAGACACCTCACTGGATATCGTGTTCCTCTTCCCCGTCATTCGCCTCGTCGGTTGTTGGCCAGCTCATGAGTTCATCATAAAAACCACTGAACTCATCCGGAACATATTGCGTTAGTTTCCTAATATCCTGCAGTTTCACTCTTTTTATCGGAACATAACCCAATGGGTAGCACACATTTTGCGGAAACTCGACGATGCGATCGACGACTTGAGACATCTTACAAGTTTGGAACATCAGCCCATCAATGAGTGGCCTACAGACAATTACACCTGGAGAAGTCCTGTAAGTGAAGTGCATAAGGGAACTTATTCCAAAACTTACCTTATCCTTAACAGGAACTTTCTTTCCCCGTGTTTTGTCCGAAATGCAAGATTTTTTGTAGAATGTTGGCCACCACTTTTGAAAATCTAAAATATCTTCTGTTGCGACTACTTCAACAGTAAACTTACTAGTAGTACTAGAAGTAATGATAAGTTCAGTTATCTGGTGAACTGTGTACACCCTGTCATACCTTTTCAGTTTTCTCTTTATTACCGCGAAGTCCCGGTCACATGGTAGGTACGAGTGACCTTTTATCGGGTAGTACTGCTTAATTCGATCAAATCGGCCAGTATCTGTGAGAGCCAAAAAGACTCTGTTTAGTGCATGGTTTTTATTTTGGCCTCCACAGTTATCTCAGTAGACATGGACTTCAGTAAACTGTGGAGGAGCAGACATTAGGTAATTGTACACAAAAGAGCACACCTCATCAGGGCTTTTTCTGGCTGTGCCTTCATGGTACACATAAGCATGACCTTTATTGCATTTCACATCGTGAATAGAGAAGAGGTTAACAGATAGCTGTCTGAGGTAAATGGTTTCCTGGACTGGTATCATCGGTAAAGGGATATTCTGCATGTAGTCAAATGCGATCGCTAAGACATGCGGTTCATTTTGTTTTGTTTCCGGGTTGCTTTCATTTTGGAGTTAGTTGTAAAACTTTTTCGATCGACGTTTGTGCAGCATCAGTTCAGCAGCAGCATTTCTCTTTGCTGCATCACTGAGATTAGGGCTTTGTAATTTTAAATTAAGCTCCTCACAGGTGCAACAAGAGTCTATCTGGGGACGGCCAAATCTTTACGTAAAGTTGTCCTTAAAGTAGCTTAGAAAAAATTTGTAGCTACATTTTGCTTCAGGAAGCTACTCTTCCTTTAGCACCTTCCTTTCTGGTTCGGTGAGTTTTCACCTTTATGCTTGTAATCAATGATTGTAAAAACAGGTAGTCCCTAAAATGCAGAGATTTTTTAAAATTGAATATCACATCCGCGGATAGACTTTTTCTTATTTAGAATTGAATTCTGAGTCGAATGGCGACACGCGGAATGTCGCCCGACCAATACCTGCTGAGTTATTAAACAAAAACCCGATCAAAATGCATAAAAACCGTTTTTACAACAGCAGTAATGCATTTTCACACCCGCGGAGTGAGCTAAATCAATTTGAAATTAAATTTTCTATTAGAAAAGGTTTACTTTACGACTACTGCATTAAATCCAGTTAAGATATCAGTTATAATCTAAAGGGCGTAAAGTAATGTTGGGTTTTCCCCGCATTTATATCGAAATGAAACAAGGAGACGTTCTATATCTTCGCGGATAGACTTTTTTTTATGTAGAATTGAATTCTGAGTTTGAATTTCAATCAAAATGCATAAAATCAAAAAAAAATGCAATTATGCAAATAAAAAAAATAAAAAAATTAATATATATATATATATATATATATATATATATATATATATATATATATATATATATATATATATATATATATATATATATATATATATATATATATATTCTCGGCTGAAGATATCTTAAGCTGACCAATGTCCTCCTATTTAGGAAGGAGAGTTCGCTCCAAATGTAACTAAAAGTTATATTTTCGTGGCGCTCTCCTACAAAAATAGAAGGACACTGATCACCTTTTATATATACTTTAGAAAAATATGGGAAAGCGTAGATATAATTAGGTTTACAATAAATAATATTTTATTATTACTACATATGAAGGATAGGTAAAACGAAATATTTGTATCCAGTTCTCTGTTTATCTAATTAAATTGTTTATAAAGTTAATTTGTTAAATAGAAGCGCTGCAATGTCCTTTTGTTGAACATAATAAAGCTTTTCATTCATAAAAAGTTATTAACTGAAATTTTTTTTCCAAAGTCATTGTCTTCAAAAACTTAACGTAACAAAACAGAAAACGGTTAAAATTAGTGCGCTTAAATTTGGCGTCAATACAGTCTTGAACGCATTTGAATAGATCTGCTTAAAAAAAATTTAGGTTTTTTCTGAAATTATCATTTTTAACCATTTTATATCTGAGGATTTTTGGTTGAGTTTTTAATTTAAAAAAGGTGTAAACCTAAAGAAAATGACAACTAATGTTGAAGAAAACCTCGTTCGTACTGAGAAAGTAAAAAATTTTGTATACGATAAAATAAATCAGCCACTAAGTTTTCAGTTTGTTATGCAAATATTTGATAAAATAAGAATTGACAGTTTAAATTGCGATATAATTGAATCAGCGCCAATCAAACCTCACGCAGGAGAAATTTACATCTATAAACAGAAAAGTGAACTTGATGATGATTATTTATGCGATCATTATCGACTTCGAAACACTGGGAGAATGAAAAACTGACAACTTGGTATAACAAAAACTTATTATAAAAATTAAATTGGCTAAACAAATGAATACAACAACGATTTTCAAAAACAAGTTTTTGTAAGCAACATGTCTTTTGTGATAATTCACTATTTTGGAGATCATCGCGCTTCAGTTTCAATTCCTCACGGAAATAGCAATTATGACAGACCGTTTGTCCGTTCAACAACAACTCTAAAAAATCTTATGAAGGCAAATGCTTTGGATATTGAACCACAAAAATTATATGAAAATTTTTTAACTCTATCAAAAAAAGACTATATTCTAAAAAATACTCCCTGTTCTTTTATTGATGCTGAAGCATCGGTTTCACCACGCAACACTAAGCAAACAGAAAATATCAAATACAACGAAGTGAAAAAACGGAGAACTACAAATGATGAAATTTACGGAGTCCAAGAGCTAGCCAATCAAGATTTATATGATTTCATCCATCATTTTGCTATTCATCGTGACTTGATGTTAATTATGGCTCATCCAAAAGCTTTGGAGCTCGCTAATAAACTGATAAAAGAAAGCAGTGCCAATCCGTCATTAAAACAAATGTTATCTTATGATACAACTTTTAATTTAGGGGACTTTTATGCTTCAAAAAGGGCGTAAAGTAATGTTGGGAAAACCCAACATTACTTTACGCCCTTTAGATTATAACTGATATCTTAACTGGATTTAATGCAGTAGTCGTAAAGTAAACCTTTTCTAATAGAAAATTTAATTTTAAATCGATTTAGCTCACTCCGCAGGTGTGAAAATGCATTGCTGCTGTTGTAAAAACGGTTTTTATGCATTTTGATCGGGTTTTTGTTTAATAACTCAGCAGGTATTGGTCGGGCGACATTCCGCGTGTCGCCATTCGACTCAGAATTCAATTCTAAATAAGAAAAAGTCTATCCGCGGATGTGATATTCAATTTTAAAAAATCTCTGCATTTTAGGGACTACCGTAAAAACACATCTTGCTCGTTCTTTGTCTCTAACGATCTCATGCGTGCGAAGATCTCGTCGCTCTGGTTTTTTTAGACGTTCCGTACATTTCTTCGAGCATCTGAAAGCAAAATCTCATTAGATTATGTTGATATAAATGTTCGAGGTAGGCCTAAATGCCATAGCAAAACTCTAAAAAATGATGTTTGAGTAATTCGGCTATAACATTTGGCTACTGTTTAAGGTCAGTTCACTAGCCTAAATGGAATGATATGGAAAGTGTTGGATTAGTTTTGTCTGAGACGTTTTTATAAAAACATGTTGCATGATATGCTATGATAGCCCTAAACAAATTGTTAAAAGACTAATTGGGTATCGAAATTGCAATATAAATCTCACCTGCAATCAGCTCCAACAGTAGTAGCAGGTACAGTTCTTCCTTTGTAGTCAATGTACTCTTTACCTTTCACTCTAGCTTCTTTAATAACATTCCTTTTCCACAGAGCCTCATTCTTAACCTTTCTTCCACTGCTAGTACTAGGTTCTTCATCCATTATAAGTCATTTTTATTAAAACAACGACATGAATAATAAAATAAGCCCAAATAACCTCAAACTTATAACCAAAATAAAACAAAAATTGGATTAAAAACATCTGACAGCTACCAGCAGAACATAGCTGGTTTTCTCAGTGTTGCCAACAAAAACCTTCTAAGTCACTGACCTAGAACCTTTTAGTTTACAGACAATATTTCAGCTCTCTATTTAAAGTGTACGGAGAGGTCTGACTTAGAATGTTTTACTATACAATGATGGAACTGTTTTCAAAGAACAAATTTTCATCAAAAAGTCAAATATTAAAAAAAAAATGATTTAGAACATTTTTGTATACATTGATTCAGTTATAAATGAGTAAAAATTTTTCAAAAAACAAAGGTTTGCACCCTACATCACCAAATTCGCTGAAATTTGGCACAAAAGTGTAAAGATGTAAGTTAGGAAAGACTGTGAATTTTTTTCAAAAATTTTTTATTCCTTGAAGAATTACAGCAACTTAAAGTTTGTTAGATTTTGACTGAAAAATGAGGGGGGAAAAGTGCCGGAAATGTGTCCTTTTACTATTACCCTTATAAGGTGCTTGTAGTAATTTTGCATAGCTAAAATTTGGTACCAAAGGAGTTTGAATCCTGTTTAATCTGAAAATTATAGATTTGTATCTCTCAAAACAACAAAATATAGTTTATTTCAAGATCTACAAAACGCACCATCTAATTATAATAAAAAAGAGCATTGACAACTATAACTCTAGAAAAAATCTGACTGATAGAAAAAACTTTTGGTTTTAATTTTCTTAAAGATTAGACATATATCTACTTTACGAACCAATTTTATTTTTTGCTGAGGAGTTATTGATGTTTTGGTTTTTCAATTTTTCTGAAGAAATTTAAAAAAAAATAAGTGAGCAAATTCATTTTGGCTTTGAACTAAATACAATTATATTTGTTTTTAATCAAATTTTGAGTCAGTTAATTAAAAAAACAACAGAATGTGTGTTATGTGATTTAAATTTTTACAAAGTTGTTACAAAATATTGTTAAATATTTTGTAAACATAAATTTGTTATTTTCATTACATAATTCCTATGTCATTTGCATTGTTATTTTCATTACATAGTAGTTATGTAATTAAATTAAATAATATTATGTAATGTTTTTTTTCTTATTGATTGTTTTATTGTAATAAAATAGTGATTATCTCATCAATAAACTAAAATGACAAGTGTACATAATAATATCCAATAAATATTACCTTGTTAAATTATATAACTAAATATAATTATATTTAGTTATAATCTACTTTCACCCTAACTTTTGGTAGATAATTAGTAGAGAATTGACAATAATTAGTAGATAATTAGGCATTTAAAGTATGTCTATTAAAACTAATAGCTATTTGTTCAAGCAAATGTTCTTTATAAATATAACTTTATTTTTATTTTAAACATATTGTTCATGTTCAAGTGTACTTTGCTCATTAGGAATATTGTATTGAAGATTTCTTCTATTTAAGTGTTTAGATTATAATTCCTCATTATAGTTTTATATGTATAACAAAATCAATTGTTCATTTGTAAATGATTATGGAGCTTGTTATAAACAATCATATACCTAAGTAAGAAATCTGATTGAAGATATTGACAGGAATGATCTTAAATTACTTGTAAAACGAACAAACTTGAAAGAAGAACAAATTACTAGTATATGCACACATCATCGTGATATGTTAATAGTTAGATATAAGAGTAATCAGAAAAGTTGCTGTAATCCATTTCTGACTCACAAAAAAGCGTGTAGAGGTAAAAGTTTATCCATTTACATTTTAATGGGTAATACCATTCTTAATAAATTGTTTATTAGGATTTGTTCATTGTTTTATAATAATAGTATAATTAATGTTATAGTATTTGAGTAATATAGTACATTTTCTTTTCAGCATCTCTACGTGTGGTTACAATGCATACTGTATTAGAAGCAGAAACCATAGGTTTAAATCTTATACCTGGAAAAAAGTTGTGTCCAAGCTATCGAAGTAAAGTTATGAAACATTTATCAAAAAGTATGAGTGAAAATGAGGAAGATTTTGATATTGTTATTGAAACATCCATTCAAAATAAAAAAGAGGGTGTAAATACACACTTTACAGTTGCTGGAGTATCTCCTATTAAGGTCAAAAGATTGCATAAGTCAGGTAAAATTAGAGAAAGTAAACGAAAATTGACAGCATTAACAACCTCCATTAAAAAAAAAAGTAGCCACTTCCCTTAATATACCAGAAGAAAGTTTTGAAGAACAGTCAGGTTTCGGTAATGAGTATATGGAAAAGGCAAACTTGTTTGATAACATGATAGTATTGTAAGCTAATAAAATTGCAGAGTCTACAGCAACATCTAAAAAAATACAACTGACAACACTTGCTCCAACTGACTGGTCAATAAAAATAGTTTCTGAAATATTACATGTAACAAACTATGTAGCTCGAACTGCACGTAGATTAGCATTAAAAAAAGGTATTTTAGCCATGCCTAATCCTAAATTAGGGAAAGTTCTTCCAAATGTAACAGTTCAACTGGTCAAGTCTTTTTATGAAGATGATGAATATAGTCGTATAATACCTGGTAAAAAGGATTATGTAAGCATAAAGAAAAATGTTTACATGCAAAAACGTTTGCTATTATGTAATTTAAAGGAATTGTTTGTTGCTTTCAAAACCATGAACCCAGAAACAAAAATAGGGTTTTCAAGGTTTTGCACATTGCGACAAAAATGGTGCTGGTGCTTCAGGAACACATTCAGTATGTGTCTGTGCTATTCATCAGAATTTAAAACTGCTTTTACATCCTCTTGGTGTGACATATAAAGAACTGTTACCTTATATTGTATGTGACATGACTAATAAAGACTGTATGATGCATAAATGTGAAAGATGCCCAGCAACTATGAATGCATTGGTTGAAAAACTTTAAAATTTAATTGGAGAGTTTGAAGATGACGATGAAGTAGAACTTGATCAGTTGACAACAACAGATAGGTCAAACTTAACACATAATAAAGTGCCAGTGTCTGAATACATTGACTTAGTATGTACAAAACTGACTAAACTTGCACCACACTCATATTTACCTAAGAATCAAGCATCATACCTGAGATCAAGAAAGGAAGATATGAATGAGTTAACATCATTATTTCTGGGTGATTTTTCAGAAAACTATAAATTTGTAGTTCAGGATGAAGTACAAAGCTTTCATTAGACAAATTTACAATGTACACTACATCCTGTGATTATCTATTTCAAAAAAGAAGGTTTTCTCAATCACAAATCTTTTTGTATTATGTCAGATGATATGATACATGGTGTGAACATGGTTTACAAAATTATTGATGTTGTCAGCAATGATATTAAAACAAATCTACCTCAAATAAAAAATATTGAATACTTTTCGGATGGGTGTGCAGGTCAATACAAGAATTGTAAAAATATTTTGAATCTTTGTTTCCATCTTGAAGATTTTGGTCTTTCTGCTAAATGGAACTTTTTTGCAACTAGTCACGGTAAGCAACCTTGTGATGGGATAGATGGTACAGTCAAACGTTTAGCAACACTAGCAAGC
The DNA here is from genome assembly GCF_058129835.1 of Hydra viridissima. Lineage (NCBI taxonomy): Eukaryota > Metazoa > Cnidaria > Hydrozoa > Anthoathecata > Hydridae > Hydra > Hydra viridissima. Next base: position 5,874,976 of record NW_028324309.1, read on the forward strand.
TTGCAAAGAGATATGGGTAATCATATTTATCTCCACAAGCAATGCTCAAATATTGCAATCAAAACGTTGAAGGTGTACATTTCATTTATATATCATCAGAAGATTTAACTTTGGTGAGAAACACTCTTAAGGAATGATTGGATACTGCAAATACCATACCTGGAACACGTAGTTTCCATCAGTTTGTACCACTTGGCCATCAAAAGATTAAAATTAATTAATATACCTTTTATCATCTTTAAAAAATATGCATAATTTTTTATTGATAAACTCGAATAGGTTTTTTATTTGTGTGGAATCATCCTCAAAAGTATTTTTGTTTTATTTTTGACTTACAATTTTTTTTTAATGCCTTTAAAAAACATGTTTGAGAAAATAAGTAAAACGGAAAAATGTTGATTTAAATGTTGCTTTTTCTTTTCTAGATAGGTGCAAAGCTATGCAGTGTTGATGAAGATTTTGCTTTCATTCATGATTTTGGAAACATTCCTGTAACAACTGTATACTTAGTACCAGGTGATTATGCCTGTGTTTCCTATGAGCAAAAGTGGTGGATTTAGCCAAAGACGACTTGAAAAAAATTGTTCTCCTTAGGAAATAGAGATTTTTTATATTTAAACTAATTTCAAGTTTGTTGAGTCTGATATGTCCTATCCATACTTTTTTTTTAATCTTTTATTTTTTGTACAATTTAAATAATGTGAATGAAAAGCATATATAAAATCATTTAAATTGAGCATTCATTTTTCAAAAGGTTTTTTTATAACTTATTATTTTGTTCTAAAAAATTAATAAAAATAATTAAGTCACTAAACTATTAATTTCTAATTTGATTAATTTGTAGAAAATTGGGATAGATTGCCTGATTTTTAAAATATCAAAAAAATTTGTGTTCATATCAAACCTTAACAACTCCTCAAGTAAACGTAAGGCCAAAACAAAATTGGTTCGTAAAGTAGATATATGTCTAATCTTTAAGAAAATTAAAACCAAAAGTTTTTTCTATCAGTCAGATTTTTTCTAGAGTTATAGTTGTCAATGCTCTTTTTTATTATAATTAGATGGTGCGTTTTGTAGATCTTGAAATAAACTATATTTTGTTGTTTTGAGAGATACAAATCTATAATTTTCAGATTAAACAGGATTCAAACTCCTTTGGTACCAAATTTTAGCTATGCAAAATTACTACAAGCACTATATAAGGGTAATAGTAAAAGGACACATTTCCGGCACTTTTCCCCCCTCATTTTTCAGTCAAAATCAAAAAAACTTCAAGTTGCTGTAAATCCTAAACGGATAAGAATTTTATAAAAAAAATTTACAGTCTTTCCTAAGTTATGTGTCTAAACATTTGTGCCAAATTTCAGAAAGTTTAGTGATGTAGGGTGCAGATTTGTGTTTTTTTGTGTTTTTTGAAAAATTTATACCCAAATAAAATTCTTTACATCGTATACAAGTACTACAACATGGAGCCCACGGAGAGATGTTTTTGAATAAAGCACGAATGACTAAGATAAAAAAGGATTAGTTACGTTTATTTTTATTCTTCCTTTTTTTCTAAGAACCGTTTGGGATTTTAGATAATTTGTGAACAGTGCTCTACTAGATTGATTTTTTAATTACATCTAACATCGCTTCGATTAAAAGATAGTTTGAATTATTTTACAGTGATTTATTCGTAGCGCCAAAAACAGAAAAAAAAGGAAAAAATTTAAAGCATTAAGGCGACATTTTTACGTAATTAAATAACCATTATAAGTTATTTGATTTGCCATTACACAGTTAAAGAGCCATTTCGATTTGCAATTGCTCATGATTAATTATTAAATTCATATCACGCTCCAATCAGTTTAGATACTAGATTATTATTATCGAGTTATAAAGTTTGTTAATTTTGCCAAAATGTCAAACCTGCAATCAAAACGTAGACTTGAAAAATCATCCGAAATTCTATCTAATAACAATGACGAAAACCAATATCAAATTTTAATCGATATTCGCGACACTATTAATGAGAAATTCACTAAGGTTATTCAATTGGATGAAGAAATTTCCTTGCTTATTGAAGATGATGATGAACTACAGCAGGACGCAGAATCATCTACAGAATTTACACTCTTATGTAAGAACGAGCTTTCAATTATTAACAGGCATTTAAAAAAACACGATCCCAAGATCGATTCTTTAAGTTTATCAAGCAATTCTAAAAATAAAACAATCAAACTTCCTATATTAAAACTAGAACCATTTGATGGCAGACCAGAAAACTGGGTAACTTTTATAGAGAATTCTAATTGTGCAATCGATCTTAATGATGATTTATCTGACATCCAAAAAATGACTTACGCAACTTACTTAAGGGACCTGCCCTAGCCTCTATAACCGGTCTCGCCTTGACTAACGAAAATTACAAGGCTGCATTAGAAATACTTAAACAAAGATATGACAATAAGCAAGCTCTTGTATCATCACATATGCGTAAACTCTTGTCATTAGAGAAAATTCATAGTACTAGTAAAATTGAAAAGTTAAGACAATTTTTTAACTACTTAGAAATACAAGTAAGAAGTCTCCAGAATCTGAGTATTAATAGTAATATGTACGGACCTCTCCTTATCCCAGTAATTTTGGAAAAAATACCAGAAGAACTAACATTAATTGTCAACCGTCAATTTAATAACAATGACAGCTGGGATGTTAAATTAGTAGTTGATCTTCTAAAGACTGAATTGCGTGCGCGAGAACAAGCATTAATTAACTCATTAGATAAATCAGACAGGTTTATTACTACAGAAACATTTCACACTCGTGCAAATAATAGAGAATCAAATTGAATTCATTCATCTAATTCGTTTAACAGGATACACATCGGTACAATTCCTATTCAAATAATACAGGTCAAGCATCCTATTTTGAAAGGAACAATCCAAGAGATCTCCAAAAACGAAATAAATGTTTATTTTGTGACCAGCCACAAAAATCACAATAATGTCAATCAGTTACGAATATTCAATTAAGAAAGAAAATCATCAGTGATAAAAAACTTTGCTTCAAATGTTTAGGAAGTGGTCACATAAGTAAACAGTGTTTATCTCAAATAAAATGTTTTAAATGTGGACGTCATCATCAAGTTGCATTATGTATCAATACACAGAATTCTAACCTACAAAATCAATCTCATCATAATCAATCTGAAGGACAATTAACTTCAGTTGCAAAAGCTACCTTTGAAGGTCAGCCATCTGTTTTGCTGCAAACTGCATCAACTCAAGTTTCGGACAACGATGGCAATTTACATGATTGCAGAATACTTTTCGACAATTGCTCTCAGTTAAGTTATATATCACTCGAATTACATTCAAAGTTAAAAGTCAAAACATTAGGTACGAAGGAAATATGTATAAAAACATTTGGTAACTACAATACAACAGAAATCTTAGAAAAAGTTGAGTTACGAATTAAATGTCTACTCGGCCGCACAATACGAGTAGTTTGTTACGTAAAAGATATATGTTCTCCTCTTAACGGACAATATATAAATCTTGCTAGTGAAAAGTATAGACACTTACATAATCTTAAGTTAGCAGACAGTAATTTGAGAAATGGTAGTATGAAAGTAGATGTTCTGATTGGAGCTGACTTTTATTGGTCATTTGTAGAAAATACAACCATTAGAGGCTTCCACAATGATCCTATTGCTTTAAAATCTAAACTAGGTTTTTTATTAAGTGGTCCAATTTTTGTTAAAAAAGTATTTGAAAATAGTGAGTCAGGTAGTTGTGTTAACACTGCACATTTCATGTTAGTAGAATCATCTCCTCCAGAGTCTTTAGTGAAACAAACCATTGTTGATGATTTCCGTTTCTCTCAAAACATCGTTATTCTAAGGTGGTACATTAATCATTCTAATAGTCCAGTTCTGGACATTTCATTACATGGGTTTAGTGATGCCAGTCTTAATGCTTACAGCTGTTGTCTCTTTTTGTTATATTCTTTTATTGATAAACGATACCACTGTTCACTAATTATAGCAAAATCTAGAATTGCTCAAGTTAAGAAAAGTACTATTCCTCGTCTAGAATTAAGGGCTGCGTTGTTACTAGCAGAAACTATGTCTATGACTTTAAAAGAACGTTCTCCAATTTTTAACTTTAAAGAAGTTGTTTGCTGGACTGATTCTACTATTGTTTTGCATTGGATTAAACAGTAAAAAAAGTTATCATCCCTTTATTTAAAAACTTGTACAAAAAATTCGAAATACTTTTGACATTTCATACTGGAAATATGTTGACTCTGAAAGCAACCCGGCAGATATACTATCAAGAGGTACAACTCTAGCAAAGTTACATAATTACAAGCTTTGGTTTAATGGACCTTCATTTTTACATAATGATCCTAAAGATTGGCCGAAATTTGAGTTAACAAATCAACCTATGATTATGTTAGACGAATATTTAACCAATGTAATTACAAACGACATCCCTATTAATTTAGATATTATTGACATCAAAAGGTTTAACAATTATTTAAGTTTATTACGTACTACAGCTTTAGTAATGAGATTTATAAAGAACCTAAGGAAGAAGAAATCAAAAGAAGATTTAAATTTATCTCATTTAGATTCGACAGAAATTGAAGCCGTGCTAAAAATTTGGATTCAATATACACAAAAAACCTTGACAAATACAAAAAATTATAAACAACTTCAACAGATCTAAATTCAAAAAATGTTGATGATGTTATACGATGTTATGAATGACTAAAAAATGCACCGATTACGTCAGATATGAAACATCATATCCTCTTACCGAGTGATTCAGAATTTACGGACTATTTACTATCATCACTCATTAGTCATGCATAATGGAGTTAAAGAAACTTTAAACCAACTACGCAGTATGTTTTGGGTACCGAAAGCTAGAAATTATATTAAAAAACTTATTCGAAGATGCTTTTAGATCTCGTTCCAGATTTTTCAGCTGAGTCTTGTGTACGAAGTTTACAATGGTTTATAGCGAAACGAGGCGCGCCTACTAAAATCATTTCCGATAACGGCTCACAATTCATATCTAAAATTACTCAAGATTTCATTCATCTCGTGGTATATCATGGCATTTCAACGCTGCCGCTGCGCCCTGGTGGGGAGGATTTTTCGAAAGACTTGTTGCTTCGACCAAACGTTGCCTCCACAAAATAATTGCAAATGCCCGCCTTACATACGAAGAACTTCTGACCATATTAGCCGAAGTTGAAGCCGTTATTAATAATCGCCCAATTACATTTAAATAAGAAATGCCTGGACACCCCATTAACACCGAATCACATGTTATATGGTAGAACAATAAACTTTAAAGCAATTAAGGAAGACCTAATAGAGTACAATTAAATACACATAGTAAATATATTGAGAGTGTACTAAATCATTATTGGAAGCGCTGGCGAGAAGAGTACATCACAGAGCTAAGAGAACATCATAAACATAGAAAAAGAAATGGCACAAATCAAATTGCATTTAATGACTTTGTATTAATTCATGACCCAAATGCTAAACGCGGTTTGTGGAAAACTGGAATAGTACAGAAATTAATCAAATCACATGACAAGAAAATTCGAGCAGCAGAAGTTAGGTACGTTAATAATGGAAAACCAATTGTCATCAAACAACCTATAAACAAGCTATATTTATTGGAAGCCTCAAATAAAACAATGGACAAATAGATTATTCAAGTGAAATTTTGCGATGAAGATGACATTAAACTTTTAGTTAAAAATTAATGTTGGGCGGGGAATGTTGCGCGCAATCGCGCAGTCATTTCAGCCTCTCACGCTTCCTTTTAGTTGTTACATAAAAAAACGAGCCTTATGTTACTTTTCTCTCTCTTACAAGAAAAAAAGACCGCTCTAGCACGCTTAGTTATAAATAAAATTCTTTACATCGCATACAAGTCCTATGACAGATGTCATTCTTTTCAAAAATACGTGTTTTTCGTTCTTTGGAAGTTAAATGTTTTATTTTAGAACTTGTAATTAAATTAGCTTCTGTCAAGAACAGCAAAGAAAGCTTGTAACAATATAACAAGTTATGGCTGGTATTGCTTTTTTTTTTTCTTTTTTCTTTTTATGTAAATTTATACTTGCTTTTCAAAATTCGAATTTTAATGGACTGACAGAAGCTTGTACGTTATTCGTTACTAGGGGAAAGGTGCCTATGATGGCATAGCGCCTATGATGGCATACTGGTCATATTTCCAAAAATATTACTTTTGGTGCATAAGTGATTAGACCAACATGTGTATATTAGTAATTCATTACTTCTGATAAAAATTCGTCCCTCTGTCATAAATAATGCTTTTGTAATCAACAAACATAAATTTTCGCATGTGGTGTTGTAGTTTTAATACCCTCATATATTTAGGATTACGATTTTATTATACATCATACAGAAGTAAAACTTTCATGCATTTCATCTGCAGGCTTTGTACACTTATTAGAATACTTAATTTAATGCTATGTGTAGAATAAGGTAGACACAGCTTGTTTTAATAAATATGGTGACTCTTTCCTATGATGACATACCGAGGAATTGCCATTATGGAAAGTCTGCAAAATGAATTTAAAAAAATGCCTGAAATAAATTTTTATGCTCATAAAAAAGGTGATCAGACTAAGAACAAAGATGAAATACAAGAGTTTGAGAAACCAACACATTTGGAAATGAGATCTCCCCCATCAGAAGCTTCCATATGCATTGGATCTTCTGTTTCAACGAAAGGATAAGATCTAGTATATAAAATTTGTGTCCAGTGCCTTTAGCATCCCCTAAAATCGAATTGAAAAGGGCATGAAAGCGTGGAAAAACTGAACCTCTGAATACCACACCGGATATTCAAGAATTAAAAGTTAAGGCAAAAGAAAAAGATAACAAAGAAAAGGAAAAATTAGTTAAAAAAACAAAAAGAAAGACGGCTATTGAAGAAAAATACTGCAATAAGAAGATTAAAGGAAGTAATAATAAAATGAATTTCGAATCTGATACAGCATTTTTGTATTGTTATGAACTTTATTCACTGTCGTGCTCTAAAGAATCATGGATTCGTTGTCAAAAATGCAGATCTTGGTGTCATTGTTTATGTGCAGGCATAAAGAGAAGTAGAAAAAAATTTATATGTGAACTATGCTTATAGACCAAATATTTATTTTTAATTTTGTTTTTTTGATAAGTTGTGTTTCCATTAATAACAAACAAAAAAAATTCTTGTTTGTCTAATTTCTTTAAAGTGTGCCATCATAGGAGCAGTTAGTTGCCTATGATGGCATACTTGTATTTTTTTTTTTTAATAATATAAACTTGTAAAAAAACAAAATAGTAAAAATTCTGAGGTTCATTATTATTCTGTATGCTAGAGAGAATACACCCATGTAAAAAATTATTTTTTAAGTTTTCAGGTAATGACTCAGAGAAACATTAAAGTTAAGTATGCCATCATAGGCACCTTTCCCCTATTTATCAAAAACCAAGAAGTAAAACGCCGATGCTTAATTTAAATTGCAAAGCTGCTAAATAGCCAAGAAATTTGAAAAAAACGGAAAAGATGAAAATTGCGAAAAACACGGAAAACTCGGTTTTTGTTTTCGTTTACTTTTTATTTTTATTATCATTTTTTTCCAGCGAAAAGCTTTCAATAGAAAGTTTAAGACCATTTTTTCCGTGGTTTGTTTTTTCAAAAGTTTTATGAGAAAAATACTTTTTCTTTTAGAAGATTTTTAACCACTCATTTGGTTCTGAATATTTTCATTAAATTACGTATAACTGCCGCTAAAGTGTTTATTGTTTTCTACATCATACGTTGTATTTTTTTACAGCTAACAATAACCGCTTGAAAAAAAAAAAGCAAATATGTTTGCACTAAATTTTGAAAATTTTTTCAGAAACGCTCTTAAAATAAGACTTATTTTTTTTTTGAAGAAAAATTAAAATCTCATGTTTGGATGTCTAAAGTCTGTCAAAAGAAATGAAAGACCAAACCAAAAGTTTATGCCGTATTTTATTTTGTACAGTTTTGTTGGGTTGTATATAATTCTTTTTGCAATAACTAACAACTTATAATCCGTTATCATCATTTACTCATAAAAAACTACAAAAAAGACTTATCTAGAATTAAAAAACCAGAGCTCGAAGAATTTACACCAGTTGATGAGAGCAGAGTTTGCAAAAGCTTCGTCTATGATGTGTCTGAGTGGACGTTGCAATATCGAAAGTTAAACGAGACCATTGAAGACGAAAAGTGCAAAAAGATTTCTGAAGAGTTGTTAAAAGGTGGGACGCTCAACATTTATTGAGACGTTTTAATTGCTATAAAGCTTTGTTATTAAAAAACCTCTTGCATCTATTGCTTAGGTAGCACTGTTAAGCGTATCATACATATAAACGACACAATCGAAAACCGTGGGTGCACTAAACATACAGTTCAATGCAACGAAAGCGCACACTTCAACTTCATCGTCAATAAAAGAGTGAACACTCCACCCTGTTGCAGAGAAAAGCTGCTAGAGCTGTTAAATCACTTCTCACAAGAGTTGCAAAGACTGCATGTGTCCCATATGTTGGCATTCGGATCTGTGTTAGGATGGATGCGAAACGGTAAAATGATACCTTACGATCGAGACATTGATTTGATTGTTGATATAGAGTTTTGGAATACTACATTATTTTTTAAGATTTTAAAAGAACTGGAAATAAGATACGAGCACAAATCAGTTTTCATGGACAATCGTAAAAAGTTATGAATAAGTTATAGCACAATCAATCAAAACACCATTAATGTAAGGCCCTTCGAAGTTATAAGAAGAAGCGGAACAAGTCCTGTAGTAAGCATACCACATTCGAAATGGAAACTGCAACCGTTAGAAAATCTTTTTCCAGAGCGCTATGTGATCTTTGATAACGTATGGACTTACGTACCCTGAGATCCTAACAGCTACTTGAACATTTTGTATAAAAATTGAGAAAGTGAGCTATATTGCTTGTATATAGAGGAAGGAAAATGCAGGAAATGCCTTATAAAGTGCCTGAGCTCAGATTTGTAAACCGTTCTATGATAGTGATTGTGGTCACATTTTTTGTGGTGCTACATTTATTGACTTATTTATGGTTAGCTTCACAAGTATGTCCACATATGCTATAATCTTATTGATTTCGAGAAGTCATTTAAAGAAGTTGTTGTTTTTTTAAAAAGACGTTGAGAGGGAAGTACAAATGAGGGAAGCAACTATAAGCCAGCTTTGGCAACTTTTAAAACCAGCTTTTTTATATAAAGCTTGCTGACATTTTAAGCAAGTAATGCTTACTAAAAGATTAATCAATTAACACTCATATAAATGAACTAAAAAAAGTTTACGTTAGTAAAGTAATACAACAAAAAATATAAAGTTTTTGAATTTAAACAAATCGCGAGGTTAGAATTATTTTGTTCTATCTTCAATTTTAAAAGTTAGGAGAAAATGAGTTATTAATTTTAGTTAATAATAATAACTTTTAAAATACGCATTATTTTTTTATTTTTTTTCTAAATAAATTGCTTAAACATAAATTATTTAAAGATAAGTTATTATTTCTTTAAAAATAAAAGCTAAAACTTTAAACAATTTTTACTTTTAGAAAAAATCAAAAACTTTCTCCCAACATTTAAACTTGGAGATAGAACAAAATAATTCTAACCTCGCGAAATGTTACGGTTAGAATGCGGTATGGTCAGAATAGATTTACTCATTTTATCAGAATAACTGTCCTAAAGGAATATAATAACATGAATAGCTAGATTATCAGCCCCATGTAAGGTGAATGGTTCAGCCAATAGCTTATTTATCAATAAGTCGCTTAAGGATGGTTTGATACATGTTTCAATGAATAGCCGAACCAGTTGTTCAGTTTATAACAAAGAAACAGCTTTGGAGAACTGTTTAAGCCATCTAGAGGCAGACTTGTTTCTTCACTCTATGTTTAACGCATGGTAAGTTGTTAAATACTTGTTACAAATGGACTGTCTGGCAGACCACTTTAGCCGTAGATGATGATCGATGCCAGAGAAAAGGCATCTGTTCTTATGGATGGGTTTAATTGATTAGCACAGGGTGATGCAGTTATAGTTACACCGACTTGTTTGCTAACCACAAGAGAATGACAAGGAGTAACAAACCTTTGTTAAAATTACAAGAACAACATAGTGCATGAATAAGTTAAAGCATGTGTTCCATCATACCATCTTTTTCTTAAACCAATAAATTCAATCTCTTTGAAAATGAGCCAACACACACCGATACGATGACGTCTTGATTAAGGTTATGCCAGGGACCTCGTCCATATATAACTTCAAAAACCATCGCTGATGTTGGCTTCAGAGAAATGTAAAATTGATCTGTGTCGATAATCTTCTTGTGACAGCATACACGCGGTAGTTTTATGGGTTGGGTTTCTTTTTCCTCAATGAGTTTTCTATTTCCTAAATGGTGAAAAATCCTCTAATCAGTCAAAACGACATACTTTGGATTGAAACTTGCGTGCCAAGCTTGAAGGAATTCTGCTCGTCGGAGTCTTTCTTGAGGATCACCTATGCATAACGTTTATTCTTTCGACATTTAAATATTGATATAAGTAGATTATATTTAATATTGCAGTAGATTAGTAGTTTGTACCATATTTTGTTCACACACTTCCGCTCAGAAGAGATAGATTCGGAGGAGTCTTCTCTATAATCAGCTTGATTGCCTCTATTTTAGTTTCTAGAGCACGAGAAGTTCCCCTCTTCTTTCTTTCGATAGATCCACTTTTGAGGAAGTTCAATCAAAACTGAACATTCCGCTCTGGTCAATATTGCACATTTATTTGGAGGTAATTACTCATTATTTCGCACTTATCTTCTGCTAAAAGTAGTACAAGATTAACGTGTTTTTTTGCACATTTTATCTTATTTATAAATATATTTATAAATAAGTTGAACTTTATACGCAAGTTGAACAGAAACCCCAAGGGGTCTGGAAAGATAGTTATGATGTAGCTCCAAAGGGCTTGACTAAAAAAAAAATATGTTTTTGAGAAAAATTTACAGAGAAAAAATTTCTTCTAGTACATATAAAAAAATATGGAACTCCGCCGAGACATATAAAAAGTTTAATACATTTTAATAGTAACTAAGATGAAATATTTTTAAATAATTATATAATTTAAGCTGAAACCAGCTTAAAGATATGTGAGATTCTAGAAGTCACAGAAACAAAACACGGACATCAAAAAGTAACTGTAAAGCTATCAGAACAAAAAAAGGATAAGATGAAATAAATAGAAGTACCTGTGAATGAATATCTCAAACCATAAGGCTCGGGAGAAATAATTGTACAGTGATAAAGTGTATGCAAAGACGAAATCACAAAATCATTTTCTACGTTTAAATTTCGTAGCGTTGATGACGGAGAAAAATTATTTGCACAGATTTGGGTTTTATAAATAATTTTTTTTGATATTCGGAAAAAATATTTAGAAATAAGAATACTTTCTGTGGTGAATGATGAAATAGACATTTTAAATCTCACTGAAACCCCTCTAAAAGGTAAAAGTAAAAATTCTGATACTCGTAAGAGTATCGATTGTATGAACCAGAAAATAGTACAAAATTAAATAACCCTGGTGATATACATACAAACTTTGTGTTACAAGATATGTTTACTCACCCAAGTGAGAGTTACCATATTTGAAGGTAGATTAATGCTACTCTTACTAAAAATGGTTTAATGTATCTTTTTAGCAACATTAGTTGAAAACTAGGAGCAAGGCCAGCTTAACAGCGTGGCCAAGCACCACTTGGCCGTAGGCGCCACTTTAAAGGGGGCGCCAAAAAAATAGAAAATTCAAAATTCAAAAACAAAAAAAATTAAAAATAAATAAAAATTAAAAATAAAATAGTTTTTAGATTAAGATTTTAATTTTATAAAACTTTTTTTTAAAGAAAATTTTCCATAAAATAAATAAAATTGTGGGAACTCTAAGAAACCAGTTTACACAGTACTACTGGTTTAATCCACATTGAACAAGTTTTTGCTCGTGAAGCTAACTCAATTCAATGCATGTTACATTTTTTAATCTTTACAAATTTAAGTGAAAAAAAAAATGTTTCAAAAGAGGATGTAAAAACAACCATCATGTTTATCAGGAGCTCAAACCTAAAAAGAAAATAAGAAAAAGATGTTTCAAAAGATGTTAGAAACTGTAAGAAAATTGTCTGTTGAGCCCGAATTTAAAAAAAAGTGTGGTCGATATTGAGCCCGAATTTGAAAAAAAGCGTGGTTGTACCAAAAAAAGAATGTTTGCTTATGAAAGTCAAGAGGAATCAATGACTGAAGAAGACAACTTTAAGATTAACTTCTTTAACAGCATTTTAGATCACGCTATTGGATCTTTGCAGGATCGGTTTGAAATGCTTATGCAGCATAATAATCAGTTCAACTTTCTTTACAGTTTAAATGCTAAGGACATTACTGAAGATGAATTACTAAAAAGATGCATGGATTTAGAAAAATTATTATCTTGCAATGAGTTGAAAGATGTTTCTGGAACTGACTTGTTTGAAGAGATGAAGTATTTGCGAAATCATTATAAGGGAAACTACTCTCCAAGAAATATTTTAGACTTTATTTGTTCAAACAATTTGAATGCAGCTTTGGGAAAACTTATTTGTCTCTCTCAGAATACTTTTAACTCTACCTGTATCTGTTGCAACAGCAGAGAGAAGCTTTTCCAAGATGAAGTTAATCAAAACAAATGTTTTACTAAATAATGAGGTATGTGATTTGATTGTTTTTGATGATGAACCTGTGATACCTTCAGCAATACCTTCAGTGACTAAACCTCAGATAATAAACACTCGAACTGACCGGGGTAAGTAGCTAGACGATGTTGATCAGGAAATTAAAAAAGCAAAGAAAAAAACCATGATTTTCAATTTCAAAAACAAATTAAAGAAATACACAAAAAACAAGTCAGACTAGAGAGAAATTCATGAATGCTATCAATCAAAAATGAAAACTCTGCTTTGAAAAAGTTTGCAAATATTTTTATTATTGATACCGATGCAGTACAAAGAATTAATGGTGAAATAGATAAGGATCTGCAATCTTTTCTCAAAAGTGTAAGATCAATAGCAAAACATTGTCTGTTCCAAAAAGGCTGTAATCAACATGAAAAAGGAGAATAAAAAAGCCTTCGTTTGGTTTGTACAAAGAGCCAAATACTCTAAAGATCATGATAATGAACGAGTTTCTTAAAAGCCATGAAAATGAAATAAATTGAGCATCTGTTATTGAGTAGACTGGTATTGAGTATCCTGCAAATGTTAAATCTTTAGACAAGTTTGAAAAACAAAATCCAAAAATATCAGTGTGTACGATAAAGAAGGATAGGAGTTATTAGAACAAATAAAATATATGATGCTGACGTTCACATCTGAGATGCGTGTTCATTTTTTATTCACCTCAGAAGAAGTTAACGGCGCAAAGATATCAAAGAAAAATCACTATTGTCAGATTACTGATATGAGTAACCTAATATCATCACAAACAACAAAAAAGAATTGCAAAAATATCTGTCTTAGATGTTTAAACCCACTTCATTTACAAGAATCATTAGATTAAAAGAGTTATACAAACCTTATAGTACCATCTAGCTTTTGTTATTAAATAAAGTGTTTTGATGATAGTTTAGCGCTTTCAGAGTATCGCTCCGTGGATCCTTTGGATCTAGCGCCATTGTGTGGAGCACTATAGTTTAGCGAATCTAATGTTACTTATACTGCAACAGATGATGATGAAGATGGAGCACAAAATTTTGTTGAAATGTTGGAGCAAAATATTTAATTTATATGCAGTGTTAAACAAAAAGAGCGTTAATTGTTTATAAAAGCGCGTTTAAAAAGTTTGAAAAGTTGCCAAAGCTACATTGCAGTTGCTTTCCTTTTTTTGTACCTTTCTCTCTGAAAAATTTTAACTTTAGGCTCAGGATCTATAAAAGGTCTTTTACTGCATTTTCCTTCTTTTATATAGGAACAATCCAGCTCAGTTTTCCAATTCTTATACAAAATGTTCAAGTAGCTCTTGGGATCTCGAGGTACGTAAGTCCATACGTCATCAAAACTCACATAGCGCTCTGGAAAAAGATTTTCTAACGGTTGCAGTTTCCATTCGAAATGTGGAATGCTTACCGCTAACCTTTTTGGCCTACTTTTAACAACTTTGAAGCTACTTCTAATAACTTTGAAGGGCCATACATCAATTGTGTTTTGATTGATTGCGCTATAACTTATCCACAGCTTTTTGCCATCGTCCCTGAAAACTGATTTGTGCCCATGTCTTACTTCCAGTTCTTTTAAAATAGTATGGAATGACGAAGTATTCCAAAACGCTGCATCAACAATCACATCAATGTCTCGATCGTAAGGTATCATTTTACCATTTCGTGCCCATCCTAACACAGATCCGAATGCCAACATATGGGACACATGCAGTCTTTGCAACTCTTGTGAGAAGTGATTTAACAGCTCTAGCAGCTTTTCTCTGCAACAGGGTGGAGTGTTCACTCTTTTATTGACGATGAAGTTGAAGTGTGCGCTTTCGTTGCATTGAACTGTATGTTTAGTGCACCCACGGTTTTCGATTGTGTCGTTTATATGTATGATACGCTTAACAGTGCTACCTAAGCAATAGATGCAAGAGGTTTTTTAATAACAAAGCTTTATAGCAATTAAAACGTCTCAATAAATGTTGAGCGTCCCACCTTTTAACAACTCTTCAGAAATCTTTTTGCACTTTTCGTCTTCAATGGTCTCGTTTAACTTTCGATATTGCAACGTCCACTCAGACACATCATAGACGAAGCTTTTGCAAACTCTGCTCTCATCAACTGGTGTAAATTCTTTAAGCTCTGGTTTTTTAATTCTAGACAAAGGCCGTTCTTGTAGTTTTCCATGAGTAAATAAAGCTCGTGAATTATAAGTTGGTAGGTATTGCAAAAAAAGATGCATACAACCCAATAAAAGTGTACAAAATAAAACTTGAGATAAATTTTTTGGTTTGGCTTTCATTTTTTTGGCAAACGAAATTCCAATCATTAATTAGATTTTCATTACAAAAAAAGATCTTAAAATAAGATTTGGTGTGTAGATAGTTGTTTTTTGCATGCAAATTTATTTGCTATAATGAATTTTATTGTGTGATGGAGTAAACAGTAAATACACATTTGCCAGCGGTTATATGTGTTTTAATAAAAATATTCTGAACAAAATGAGTGTTTGAAAAACGTGTTCTGAAAAAAAAAAGTGCTTTTCTCATATAATTTTTGAAAAGCGTTCCTATAATTGAAAAATAATGCTTTAAAACTTATATTAAAAGTTTTTTGTAGAAAAGATATTATTGGTAAGGATAGTTGAAAAAAAAATTCTCAAAACGGAAGCTGCTTTTTCCACGTTTTTCGTCTTTAACATTCTTTGCAACTTTTTTGGATTTTTTTTTTTTAGCATAAAATTTGATTTAAACCGTTAAAATGTTGTTTAATAAAAAATTTTAAAATTGCAAACTTAACTTAAAAAAAATGAAAAACAATTATTTTTTAAAGGAATAACACATCAAATTCATTTTCATGTCTTTTGCGCACTACACTGGCCTTTTTTTTGGCCATAGTTGAAGAATTTTAGTAGAGTTTTTGAATATGTCCGTTTAGTTCGAAATAAACTAGTAAATTGTTGAAAAAATCAGAAGAATGCGAAACAAAAAAGAGAACTCGATGAATACAATTATGTTTAACTCGATGAATACAATTATGAAGAATCAAAATGTAAAGATAGAATATTTTAGAAAAATTAATTTATTCCTATGATTCAATCATAAGTACTTGATGCTTTTTTCTATGAAGTTTGCAAATCTCTGATGTTTCTGCAAAGTTTATCTGTTTTTTTCATTTTTCGTCTAATGATTACCTGGTACTTTTGAATAACTCTCAATTTTGGGCAGTTGGAGCTGTTTTATGCACAAAGTTCACATCTTTTTCTTCATACCATTGCATAACCAGTTTACTACAGGGTGGGCCAAAGAAGAACTGCTAATTTTAAACATAGATAACTTTTGAAATAATCATTTATTTTGTTTAATTTTTTTTTATACATTAATTATATTTTATAGAAATTATGTGTTAAATATCACATCAGACAAATGTCCACCATTTTTATCGATACAGAGATTGGCTCTTTTTAACGCGTTTTCCATTGCAACACATAATGTTTCTGGTTGAAGGCTCAGTATTTCTTCTCGAATATTTTGCTTCAGCTGTCTAATAGTCTCTGGTTTATTAACATACACTTTGTTTTTTAAATATTCCCATAAAAAATAGTCGGGCGCAGTCAAATCTGGTAAACGAGGTGGTCAAATGAAATCTGATTTTTTTTAAATCAGACGTTCGCCAAAAATTTCACGCAGCAGGTCCATAGTTTGTCTAGCAGTATGCGGAGTTGCTCCATCTTGTTGAAACCACAAATTAGGATTCTGCTCCACCATTGGCCGCAAAAGGTTTTCAATTATTGTTCTGTAAGAAGCTCCTGAAATCGATTCCGGCGTTCCATCCTCATTCTTGAAGAAATATGGACCGATAACTCTAGTGGCCATAACACCGCACCAAACAGTACATTTAAATGGGTGCAATTGATGCTGGTGTATTGCCCTTGGATTTTTAGAGCCCCAAAAATTACAGTTTTGTTTCTTGACATAACCATTTAAATGGAATTGCACTTCATCCGACATCAAACATTATTTAAAAAATCAATTTGTGTGGCTAATTGTGTAAAACGAATAGCGTATTGTAGTCGTTGTTGGTGATCTTGCGGTAGTAGTGTTTGCACAATTTGAATTTTGAATGGGTACATCTTCAGATCCAACTTTAAAATTCTACGCAATATTGTTCTGGAAATGCCCAATCGGCTATAACGACGGCGAGTAGAGACAGATGGATCATCTGCAACACTCTGCCGCACAATTCCTCAAAACGACCAACTAAACTCCTAATCATGAAGGCTATGGGAGCTTTTCTGGAATTAAAATGTTGCCGATATTTACGCTGCGTCAAAATAATTGATCGTTGACAAGAATAGAAAACCTCGATAATTTTAACGCGCTGTTTTGTTTTGTTTTGTTTTGTATGGTTCCATAATAAATCTCCAAGAATTCAATTACAACCTTAAAAAAAGAGAAAAACAAATATGTCAAAAAATAAAAAAGTTATTTCGGTTTTACATTAGATGGTCTTCTTTGGCCCACCCTGTATGAAATGAAGTCTAGTCAGACTAGAGCACAACCTCCATTATCATGTGATTTAGAGAAAGGTAAAAGACGTTTTTGTCACTCTTTAACATATATTTGAATAGTAAGTATGGACTCACTAATAAAAGGGGCTGCTTTTTTGCCACAACTACGTATAGCTTCCCAAATTAAGACTTTTTTAAATGAGAGGCCATGTTGAATATTGAAAACAACAAGTTTTCTTATCAGTTTTTTATCTTCGAAACCCTCCTTTCTTACGCCACTAGACTTTCGTTTAATTAATTTTGCTTAAGAGAACCGTTAAATGAAATAATTAATGGGATGTGTTTGCAATTCTTTTGCTAATCAATGTGGCTTCTATTTAGGTTTTTCCAATCCTTATGCATTATTTTTACCAAACATATTTTTTCTTTTGTGGTTTTAAAATTTTTTTATTTAATGGAAAGCTAAACATATTCTTTGAAACCACAATTTTTTAAGCATGTAGTAAACAAAATACCAATACAATTAAAAATTCATGAATACATTCACAGAAAAAAAAAAGACTTATTTACTATTTCACATTTACTTTTTTCATACGCTCTTTTATAATTGTAAAACCCGTGTGTTTTTTCACTTATTTGTGTTATTGAACACAATCAAAATGCTTAATCAAATGTAAATGAAATTAAAATTATGGTCCTAAAGAAGTAAAGTATAGTAAAGTTTAATAAAAGTTTGGCCTTGGTCAACTAAGTTTAGCATTGTCAGAGAACTTTCTTGTTTCATCGGCTTTGTTTTATTTTTTTGCTACAAAAAGTTAATTTCACTTTTAAAAATATTTTATTTTTTTACGATAAATTAGTTTTCGCTCAAAAATGTGTAACTTTAAAAATGAATCCTGCAGTCCAGGATATTGCATAAAGTCATAATTATGCATGTCCTTCTAAATTATGTATATCATTCTATTTTAGGATCTCATAGTGACGAATTACTTTGTTTTTAGATCCTTAAAATAAAGTTCTTTGTTTAAAAAAATCAAGATGCCAAAATCTAACAATATCCTTTGGGTTTTTTTTGACGAAGAAGTTGTGCCAGAGTCTAATTATTCTCTGGCTGTGTGCAAAAAATGTGGTCAAAAATGCAACAGTCATCAACATCTAAAGCTAGGTATCACCTAAACACCCAACACCACCTGGAAATGATTTATTTCAACATTAAGTTCAGTGAGGGACTTAAGTTCTGTTTTCAATAAAATGCGTTTCATTTTGGAAAGTTTCAATAAAAACTTAAAGATTAATTTCTTTTTTTTTTAATTTTAAGTTCAGCCTTTGAAATGGCAAATCCCCCAGCCTTTAAATTGACTCATCTCTCAGCCTTCAAGAGTTTTGTGGAGCTTTTTAATCAAAAGGCTTCAGTCAATGACCCTGCAACCTTCAAGAAGTTGATGGACAATGCTATCATGGGTATCAAGTCTGAGCCTGATAAAAATCTTCTAGATTGCTGGACGTCTATATTTGAGGATCTTTTGATTAAGGGGTGCAAATTGTTACCCTACTTTTCTTAGTATAAAAAACTCACATTTTTTAAGGACAACTTGGGAGAGACAACTGGTTTACATTTTTTTACAACAATTGTTGGCGAACTTTTTGAATTAACGTCTTATATATATATATATATATATATATATATATATATATATATATATATATATATATATATATATATATATATATATATATGTATATAAATATATATATATATATTTATATGTAATATATATTTATATGTATGTATGTAATATATATTTATATGTATGTATGTATGTATGTATGTATGTATGTATGTATGTATGTATGTATGTATGTATGTATGTATGTATGTATGTATGTATGTATGTATGTATGTATGTATGTATGTATGTATGTATGTATGTATGTATGTATGTATGTATGTATGTATGTATGTATGTATGTATGTATGTATGTATGTATATCGTTTGCAACAACATGTGAGGAATTCATTGAAGTCATTGGTAAGATATTTAAAAATCTGTAGTTGCTGGTATGAAGACTTGTCGGATTATTAGTAATGCTCACAACTACCGACAATCCTGGTATTCAGGATTTTCGGTAGTTGTGAGTATTACTTTTTCAGTTGGGAGATTTTTTAGAGTAAGCTGTGGGTGCCGACTTCTTAAATGTGATGAAAGTCCGCTAAGTGATTGAAATTTTGGATTAGACAACAAAAACACCGAAATCTTATAAAAGTTTTGGTTCATTTCGGTAGTAGTTTGAACCGAAATTTCGGCCGAAACAGGAAAAGTAAAAAATTGTTGAAGCAGAAATTTCGGCTTCGGCCGAAATTTCGGTTTCGGCCGAAACTTCGGCCAAAGCCGAAAGTTTCCGTTCACTAATTGAGTTCATTAAGTTTGGTTATGTTCACCTCAATCTGACGGGGGTGTTTAGTACCTTTTTTAGATTTTACAATTTTACACAAACGAGCATTTGAACTTTTTTTGGACATGAGCAAACTATTCTAACTAAGTTGGTGTTCCGTCTTACATGGGTGTATGAGCTAACTTTTAATACATCAGCAAAAAAACTTGTAACACCATCGCCCAAAAATTTTTTGAAAATAAATGTTTTTTTTAAAAAAAGAGCATTTGAAAATGTCTGTGCCCCAGCCGATTCAATTGCAACTGATGATCCGTTATGATTTATTTGGCAGCGACAGATAAATTCCAAATGGTTGTAAACAGAATTGTTTTTTTTGCATACCGTCATTCTGAAATCATAACATTCTCATGATATTATTTTCATATTAGCACATTTACCTGATATTGTAACACAGATCAACCCAATCAAACGCAAACTATCATGCTTTTGCAGTTGCTCATCAACTTGTTGTATACAATCAAAAGATAAAACGGCTCGCAAATCATAACATTTAATAAAAAGCATATATAATTGCTATGGCGCTGCTATATAACAAACAATATTCTTATTAAAGATTTTTATAAAACTTTCAGAAAAAAGCCATGCCCTGTGCGATTGCATCATAAAACAACCCGTTAATGAAACCATATTGTTAGAGTAGCCACTGACACATTCGAGACTTCTATTTAAACAATGTTTCTCTGTCACTAATTCTATAGTTTTATTCCTGTTGATAAGAGTAATGAGATTTTGTACAAATATTGTGCTTTGATATTTGATGCTGCGAATATAATACTAGATCTTATTATGCATTTCATGTTACAGTTTATTTGAAAATTCAAACGAGGAAACGTTGCTCGAAAAAAAAAAATTATTTTGGTGTTATTTTTACAAGGATAAATGGTTTATAGTTCTATATTAGAAATGAAATACCAAACCAAAAGTTTATACCGTATTTTATTTTGTACACTTTTATTGGGTTGTATACTTTATTTTTTGCAACTTCTAACAACTTATAATCCAGTCTTAACATTTTCTCATGCAAAAATACAAGAACGGCCCTTGCCTAGAATTCAAAAACCAGAGCTCGAAGAATTTACACCAGTTGATGAGAGCAGAGTTTGCAAAAGCTTCGTCTATGATGTGTCTGAGTGGACGTTGCAATATCGAAAGTTAAACGAGACCATTGAAGACGAAAAGTGCAAAAAGATTTTTGAAGACTTTTTAAAAGGTGGGACAATTAAGATTTTTTTGAGACGTGTTTTTCTTATTAATTGCTATTAAGCTTTTGTTATTAAAAAAAACTTTTTGCATCTATTGCTTAGGTAGCACTGTTAAGCGTATCATACATATAAACGACACAATCGAAAACCGTGGGTGCACTAAACATACAGTTCAATGCAACGAAAGCGCACACTTCAACTTCATCGTCAATAAAAGAGTGAACACTCCACCCTGTTGCAGAGAAAAGCTGCTAGAGTTGTTAAATCACTTCTCACAAGAGTTGCAAAGACTGCATGTGTCCCATATGTTGGCATTCGGAGCCGTGTTAGGATGGGCGCGAAACGGTAAAATGATACCTTACGATCGAGACATTGATGTGATTGTTGATGCAGCGTTTTGGAATACTTCATCATTCCATACTATTTTAAAAGAACTGGAAGTAAGACATGGGCACAAATCAGTTTTCATGGACAATGGTAAAAAGCTATGGATAAGTTATAGCGCAATCAATCAAAATACTATTGATGTATGGCCCTTCGAAGTTATAAGAAGAAGCGGAACAAGTCCTGTAGTAAGCATACCACATTCGGAATGGAAACTGCAACCGTTAGAAAATCTTTTTCCAGAGCGCTATGTGAGCTTTGATAATTTTTATTCATTTAAATACAATAAAAACAATTTAAATTAGCTAAAAGTTAAAAAACACAATAAATAATAATAAAACACAATAATTAATAATAAAACACAATAAGTAATAATAAAACACAATAAATAATAATAAAACACAATAAGTAATAGTAAAACTAATTAAAACTAAAAGAAAACAATGCTGATTAAAATCACTAGAGCAAGTTCACGGCAATAACTTGTTAAGTGAATTCATTTTGTCTTTTAAAAGAGTCCCACAAAAATATTTTTTAAATTGTTATCTAAAGTTTTTGAATTTAAACAAATGTTACGGTTAGACTGCGGTATGGTCAGAATAGATTTACTCGTTTTATCAGAATAACTCTCCTAAAGGAATATAATAACATGAATAGCTAGATAATCAGCCCCATGTAAGGTGAATGGTTCAGCCAATAGCTTTCTTTTTATCAATAAGTCGCTTAAGGATGGTTTGATGCATGTTTCAATGAAAAGCCGAACCAGTTATTCAGTTTATAACAAAGAAACTGCTTTGGAGAACTGTTTAGGCGATCTAGAGGCACGTTTGTTTCTTCGCTCTGTGTTTATTGCATTGCAAATTGTTAAATACTTGTTGCAAATGGACTGTCTGGCAGACCACTTTAGCCGTAGATGATGATCGATACCAGAGAAAAGGCATCTGTTCTTATGGATGGGTTTAATTGATTAGCACAGGGTGATGCAGTTATAGTTACACCGACTTGTTTGCTAACCACAAGAGAATGACAATGAGTAACAAACCTTTGTTAAAAATACAAGAGCAATATAGTGCATGAATAAGTCAAAGCATGCGTTCCATCATACCATCTTTTTCTTAAACCAATAAATTCAATCTCTTTGAAAATGAGCCAACACACACCGATACGATGACGTCTTGATTAAGGTTTTGCCACGAACGCAATATAGCAGTCTTCAACAATTGAAATTCTTTGAAGTATGTAAGTTTCTTTAACCATACTTATAGAAGAAAATTGCAGGAACTAATGTCTGGAGATGCAGCTGGCCATTCTTTCTTAGCTACGAAATCATGAAAATTCTTTTTGCAGAAGGTCTTGGTGCCCCTTGCAGTGTGGCTGGTGGCACCATCCTGCTTGAAAAAGTATTGTTCATTTTCAAATGTTGCTTTTGCCAACGGGAAGGCTGTATCATAAAAAATTTTTCCCCGCTAGAAATGCTGATTAGTTTTCCCATTTGAATTAACAAATTTCAGAACACAGACTTCACTTGATTCCGCCATACCTGATGCTTTAAATAAATTTTGAAAATTAAAAGGTGATCTGCAATGTATGGCTTTTTTTTTTGTACTAATAAACATCTTTACTCTACCGTCCCCTGCCTCATCTAACTGGAGTTGGTTTATATAATGATCAACTCGCACCAAATTTAAAAATAGGCTAAATAACGGCAGAATTCAAAAGCTGGTTGCAGTTAAGAGATTTTAAAAGGGTTATTAAAGTGTCAAGGCCAGGGCTGTGGAGCCGCTGTTCCGACTCCGACTTCGACTTCTTGATTTTATCATGGATCGACTCCAACTCCGACTCCCGACTCCTTCATAAGTAACTAATTTGAAACAACAAATCTACTGTTGTAAAATGTTAACATTGGCTATTTCATCTCTATGATACAAATAATCCAACCACTTAGTGCTTTAAACAATATTTATTAGAAAACAATTTCTGAACAAACAACTTTTTTGAACTCTTGTTATGCAATAAACATGTTTGAAACATTGTCAGTCGGACAGAAAGAATTTCTTCTTCTTTAAGTTCATATTCTTAAAGAATCTTTTCCACCAAGACCTGGATAAATTCGCTGGTGTAATTAGTTTTGGTGTCTTTTACTGCCAATGTCAAGGTAACTAATTCATTTTTTTCAAAAACAAATCGGACATTGATTGCAGAATAGTTCACTCTGTTAAGACATACAGAGCATCCCTTGAGAGATTCTTTAAAATATTCTTTTTGTTTAACAGCTTTTTCATTCACTAATTTTTTAATGCTCTCTCTCTCTCCGGAGAAACAAAGTTAATTGAATACTTACAGTCTTTCGGTTTTGTGAAGCAGCTCTTTTGTGCTTGGTGGTGGCACGCCTAGCTTTCTACTAAGAATATACATTACAGTGTCAGAAAGTTTAAGCAGGGGATTGGGGCATCATGAAGTTATCTAGTCTAAGAAATGGTAGAGGAGAGCACAGCGGAGGTGATTTATTATTCTCAGTGATAAGCAGCAAAATACCCTACTATCACTGTTTTAAAGGCCTTAAACTAACATGTCAAACTCCTTGCCATCCAGTTGTTTCAAAGTACAATTCCCATTATATCTGGATATCCTACAACTATCAGAGCATCATGGGACTTGTAGTTTTGTTGCAACTGGGAGGGCTAGAGTTTGACACTTGTGCTTTAGACTGACAGAACATAAAATATTTTAATGAGTAACATCTGTAAAATCCAAATGAAAATTAAGAAACTTTGAAAGATTTTTTTTAAGCTGGAGTCGGAATCGGTACAATTTTTTGACTCCAACTCCAGGCAAAATGAGCTCCGAATCCGACTCCGCAGCCTTGGTCAAGACAGCTCTTAAAGTAATAGCGGATAACAGGGATGAATGTTCGGATTCTGATTTCCACGGAAGATGTGGTTTGAAACAAAAACAAAAATGACAAAATTTTTTTACTTTACTTTTGCATTTTTTTTTAAGTGAATTTAATTCTCCCAACCAAAAAACAGCAGTGAAAATTTCTTCTTTTCCCTTTTTTCATTAAAATGAAGTTATAAGTGAAACTTCTAGTTGAAATGTATACTTGTTGATTTTTGTTCAACTTATGAATATTTTTCAAATTCAATAAATTCCAAAGCACTGACAGTTATTGCTGAAGCCATCACTAACATTTTAGCATGCACTAAATTAAAGGTGCAGAAAAAGCAACCTTAAAGACCAAGGAGAGTTTTTTGAGGTCGGGTCAGTTGGTCAAAAAACTTCCTATCTCTCTATTTAGCAAATTAAGTGATGACAATGGAAAAAATATAATACCTATTTATTGTTTTATACTTTAGGACTGTAACACAGTTAAGTGCAGAAAAAAAAAAATAGTTTATTGCAATATTCCAGGGTCAAGTTTTATTATGCTTTTTGCATTTAATTTTTTGATAAAGACTTTTTTATTGATATAGTAGATTTCAATAATAAAGAAGCACTCAATCATACAGTGTCCGACAAAAAAAAAGCTTAGCTAAACTCTCAAAAAATTACAACAAAAAAGAATGACAATCAAATATTCTTTACAATATATATATTTTTTAATACTATTTCAGGAAGAAATAATTCATTTCAATAGTGTATCTTTAGTATTCTAGGAATATCTTTGGGCAAACTACAACCACATGTTTACGTCATTTTACTATTTGTCAATTAGAGCTTGGCATATCGAATTCCTGACAAATTTTTGGCGAGTTGTGAAAAAAAATATTTATTGTGAGCGAAAACGTAATCCTAAATTATTTTTCTTGCTTCAATTGTCGCTTTTTCTATCAAAGCACCCAAGTCAAACAATGCGCCAGACAACTTAAAAAAAGATAAGAAAACAACTCACTGAGTTTGAAAAGGGCCAAATTGTGGCATGGCATGAAAGTGGATACACTGACCATGAAATTGGAAAAAAATTGAATCGATGGTGCACTACAATTCGAAGATTTTTTTTGTTCAAGTATTATTTGACGGGAAGTTTTAAACGCAAAGAAGGGAGCGGAAGAAGGCGTAAAACAACTGCCAGAGAGGACAGGTATATACCTGCTCTAGGGTGGCCTGGACGTCAGTTAACATTTAGCCTCCGTTCGGTACGCACTAAACAAGTGGACACGTCGAAAAATTCTTGCCTGTTTTAAAGTGTTGTTAAACTGAAGAAACTATTTCAATTGGAATTCGGCAAAATGGAATCACTTTCTGGAGGCAAGTAGAATATATTGTTATGCACTGTTATTGCTAATTTTAATTTTTTTCATATTTCAATCGCGCGACAATTAAACATAAAAAATTGTAAATTTTTTATCTGAAATCGATTTTCTAATGTCGTTTTAAAAATTTAACCGCGGTTATCCACCTTCTTTTGACAAGGAACTGATAGTGTATAGTGTTAAATATAACATATTAAAAAACTGGCTGCCATTGAGTGCCATTTTAATAGTGAGACAAGTTTTTATGGAGGAATGCGTGGTACGACATTAATCTATTAACATAGATTAATGTCTGAAAATGGTCATGGAAATTAGTGAATTAACATTATTTAATGGCACTAATTAGATTTTAATGCAATAATTTTTTATTTTAAATATATGCTTTACAAGTTACTTCTCATTCCGTTTTATGATAATCTCAACGTTTTATAAAATTGTCCTCAAAGAACTCTCAGCAGTTATAACTGTTTTTTTTACAGTGTCTTCCAAATCTTCAAATATGGAATTTTCAAGAAAAGATATATTCTTTATGGTGAAAGACAGTTTAAAAAATGAATATAAATTCATCATTGATGTTTTGACAGATACAATTTTCAAAAAACGGAACATGTGATACAAGTAGGCGAGGATGAAATGTCATTATTACGGTTATTTTCAAATTTTCGATCGAGATGGAGAGCAGCAGGAAGATGGGAAGATTTTTTTTCTGAAAAAAAATGAAGAATGGTTGAAGGGCACCGTACAATTTTCAAAATTATCCAATACTGAATGCACAACACCTGAGAAGATTGTGAAGAATGATAATAAAAAAGGAAAATGTGGGCGACCTTCGCAATCCTTTGCTTCATCTAGTGAAAGATCAAAGAGGTGAAAGACTCAAGAAGTACGTTCTACTTTTTCTACAGAAGAATTGGCATATGCTGCTCAAATGAGTTTAAGGACTTTCGGTTAAGTACATGCTGCTCAAGTTGTTAAAGATGTCACGTTAACAACCCCAACAAGAGCCTCAAAATATATATCCGCTGTTAGTTCACAAAATGAAGTACCTTTAACCCCAGATGAAGCACTTTCTTTAGTGATCGAAAAAGGAGAATCAAAGCACTCTTATCAACTATAAAGAAATGTAGCTAGAGCACATAAATACAAATTATACCCATCATACCTTGAAGTAGAAAAAGCAAAAAAACTTTGTTATCCATCAGTTGTGTACACAACTGTTAGTGAGTCGTGCGCACAAATTGAAAGGCTTTACTTGATCATACTACATATAGAATTATACAACTTCAGGCTGATGTCATTGATACTCTAAATCCGGAAATTCTGCAAAAATTAGTACTTTACTGTAAATGGGGATGTGATGGAAGTGGCGGTCAAAGTGTTTATAAACAAAAACTTACTGAGACTGGAAAATTTGATGAAAGCATTTTTTATACTTCTCTTGTACCTTTACAATTAATACACAACAACCACGAGACGGGTGAAGCAACTATTGTGTGGAAAAATCCTAGACCATCATCTCCGCGATTCTGCAGACCAATATGGTTGCAGTTTGTACATGAAGATGTATAGTCAACATTGAAAGAAGTTACCGACATTGAACTGCAGATTGAGGGTCTTGCACCATATGCTAATGAACAAAATGGAAAATCAATTTCAGTAACTTATTGTATGTCGTTTACGATGATAGACGGTAAAGTCTGTATTGCTATAACTGGTACCACTTCTGCACAACGTTGCTTCCTGTGCAAAGCTTTCTCTAAAGAATTTAATGGCATCAACAACATTATAAAGATGGACATTACTACAGATAATTTAAGATTTGGTATATCTACATTGCATGCATGGACTCGTTTTTTCGAGTGCTGTTTGTATCTGTCGTATAAGCTAACAACTAAAAAGTGGCAAGCTCTTCGAGAGGAAGATAAAAAGAATGTGAAAATACGTAAGGAAGAAATGCAGACTCAATTTACGATAAAACTGGGGTTTATCGTTGATCGTTAGAGCTTCCATATCCAAAGTCTGGGTATGGAAGCTCTAACGATGGAAATACAGCGCGCCGCTTTTTTCAAAATGCTGCTATATCTGCTGAAATAAACGGAGTCGATGGAAAATTAATTCACCGATTTCATGTTATTTTACAGGTAATTTTGAGCGGGTTTGATAGAGATAATGAAAAATTCAAAGACTATTGTGTAAATACTGCCCATTTATTTGTTGCTTTATATCCGTGGTATTACATGCCTTCATCTGTACATAAATTGCTGATCCATGGAGCAGAAATTGTAAAATATGCCCTTTTACCGATTGGACAAATTTTTGAAGATGCCCAAGAGTCACGCAATAAGGACATTAAAAACTTCAGATTACATCATTCAAGAAAATGCTCAAGAGAATCGAATATGAGAGACATTTTTAATAGGCTCTTATTAACATCAGTTCAATTTATCTCGAGTATCAGGAAATAGCCCCAGAGACCGGTAAAATCTCTACATCAAGAAGCTATACAATTGTTAAAACAACCTGAAGTCACCAGACAAGAGACAAGGAACGATTTCGATTTAGATACAAGTGGTTCAACATCAGATTCCGACTCGAATGATTCGAACATTGATGAATATGACATACGTGATTTTTGTTACTAGGATTAAAGAAACAATTTTTTTACATATATGTGACTTAATCTTTTACCAATTTAAAAAAAAAAATAAAACTAAAATTACAAATTTTTGTTTTTTTATTAATAGTATAAATTTGGAAATAATTTTACAATATTTTTGCTCTAATTTAACTCCTGAATCATTAGCAATGACTTCGAAAACCAAACTACATGAGATTTCATATTTTCAACGTATGAACAGTTTTGGCCGCCATATTGGAGCCGCTATTTTGAATTTTTTAAATCTGACCTCAGATTCGTAATCAGCGACCTCGAAAACCCTTATGTAGGTAATTTGGGAATTTTGGCCACAAAATCAGGATTTCGTCCCACTGTGGGACGGTTCTTCGAAGGATCCATTCTATAGGGAAATTTAAATCTTACTGGAGCGTTAAAAAACCATTTATTTCTGAAAGTAACCGGAAAAAAAGACTTCGATGGGCAAAGCAATATCAGAATTGGACAATCGAACAATGGAAAAATGTTTTATGGAGTGATGAGTCACCATTTTGTTTGCGCTTCAGTGGACGGTCGCGTGTTTGGCGGTTACATAATGAACGTTACGATCCATTAGTAACACAGCCAACAGTAAAGCACGATAAAAAAGTGAATGTATGGGGATGTTTTACTTCATCGGGTGTTGGTCGTTTGTATAAAATTCCTGGTATTATGGACAGTAAAATGTACAAACAAATCTTAATTCATCAACTGATACCTAGTGCAAATGAGCTCTTTAAAGATAAAAGTTGGGCCTTTCAGCAAGATAATGACCCGAAACATACGGCAAACAATGTGAAAAATTATTTGAAGAACAAAAAATTAGTGGTTCTTTCTTGGCCAGCTCAAAGTCCTGATCTGAACCCTATCGAGAAACTCTCGAGTATATTGGATCATGGAATCAAGACAAGAGTTCCAAAAAATGAAGAAGAGTTGTTTCAAATTCTTCAAAATCAATGGAAGAACATTCTGGGGAACTCTTACAATCACTTGTTGAGAGTATGCCTCTTCGGTGCAAGGCAGTGATCAAAAGCCGTGGCTTCACCACAAAGTATTAGTTTGTGGTGAAGCCACGGCTTTTGATCACAAAGTATTATTTCGTTATTTCAATAAAAATTCTCAAATTTTCGTCATCTAAGAATCAATGCACCAAATAAAAATTTTTTTATTAATTTTTTCCATATCAGTTGTAGAAATTTAGTTGAGTTCTCTTGCATGTCTATCTAAGCTTTTTTTTTGTCGGACACTGTAAGCTTACACAATGAACAGTTATTTTTACCATAAGTTATTTTTCATTCCATTAATGTGTGATAAGAAAAACACCAATCATAATTTATAACACAGAAATATAAATCTCCACGGTGTTTTTCAATTTTACGATATAAGTACAGTGATGGTCCTTGCAAAAAAAAAAAAAAAGAAAAGAAAAGCAAACATCATTCACCAATTCCTTAAAATCTTAAGAAAGTTTTTCAATTTCCACCCAATCGGTTTCCTCCTCCTGGAAACATGGGACCACCACCATTACCACCATTTTCATTTCTGCGACCCATAGGTGCCTGTCCGAAACCAGCAACCCCACCTCGGCGATTGGGCAAGTACTTATAACTAAGATGAAAAAAAAAAAGAACATATTCAGTATCAACAAGATTTTTAAGGTAATAAATTTCGTTGAAAATAAAATAATAGTAGTGTACAAAGTAATTATATCTGTCAAGAAATTAATTAGTATCAACATTCATATTCTCATTACCGATTTTTACCATAAAATTTTTGTCACTTACAATAAAGAGGGTGTAGTAATAAACCTTCTTCCTCCGAAATCTTGCGGGTATTTAAACATGAGAAAAAAATACAAATGGCCGACAAAGATTCCAATGATTTCCATAAGACCCCTATTTGGAGAAAATATTTGAGAAAAATAAGAATAAAAAACAAAATATCAAAACAAATCTAAAAAAAAATTTAGTAGCATTACCCTTGACCGAGAATCATATTAAATGCTGCTAAAACCCAAGGTAAGTACATGGCCTAAACAAATAAAAAGTATTCAATATTTAATGTTGTCAATCACAGCAAAGTAGCAAAGATGGCAGTCTCATCAATAACTTTTAAAACAATCTATAACTCACACTGCCACTTAACTTATTTGAGAAACAAATTAAATGAATTAACCTTGAATTGAGTTCCAAACCAAAAAGAAACAATTGTGTCTTTGTTAATTTGGCACCATATATAAAGCACACTTAAAATTAGTGCATCCATCAACAGCTGGAAAAAAAAAAATATTTCAGTTCTTTCTGAAAAGTTCTTTCTGTAAGAACATCAAATGAAACACTTATTCAATATCGATTAATTAACAAGTGCTTCTATAGACCTTTTCGTAATTAAGTGGCAATTATGAATCACGTGGTGTAATGCTTTTCTCGGGAGGGCAAAATTGTAAACAAAATAGTGAGAACGTTTAACTTATTGTTTATTTGTTTTTAAAAAAATAGTTTATTTGGAAATACATCATTTAAAGTTGTTCTTAACATGCCAATTAAGAATTACGAAGATTTCTTGAATTTATTTGTCAAACAGCTGATTAGTTTTTTTAACTGTTCGTGGGCTAAGTACATTTGCTGCAATGGAACTTAATATAGAAGTTATAGAAACAGCAGAAGAACAGGAGAAAAACCTTAAGCAATAATATACGTACAAACTAAAAGCTTTAGATCTAATTGACCCAAACTCTGTTCCTATGGAAAACAGAAAAGAAATATTTTTTCGTATATCTTTAAAAAAAATAATTTGATTTGGAATATATTGGCAAGTATAAAGACCAAAAAGCATTTTCATTTTTTGAGAGTGTTTTTGTAGGCCCTATAATGCACTTCAGGTTTAAAAAAGATGTTTTGTTTTCATAATGAAATAAGAAAACTCTGGATTACTTTTAGTAATAACGATGCTTGGTGTTCATGTATAGATGGAGCTTTTGAATATTGTGATCATTTAATTGCCGCCCTTTACAAAATGGAATATGCTTATAAAGGTTGGTGTAATCCAACATGCACTGAACAAGCAGGTGTTTGGAATAAATCTTCTCGAAAAGATATTAATCCCTGTTTAATAACTGACCTAGTTGTTAGAAAAAGAATAGCAAATAATGTAACAAATAATAATAAAGAGGAAAACAAACAAATGAAAGCATTGCAAAAACTTGATCCTAGAATTAATAATAAAGCCATCATGACTTTAATGAACGCTCATTTGAAACTTTTTAAAATAACATTCATATATCCAAGCCTTCTGTTGTAATATTTAAATCAAAAATAAAAAAATCTGGTGAAAATGTTGAAAGTAATCCTGATCTTGAGGAGTTATCTTTAAAAATACTTTCTGAGTAACTTAACATTGATGAAACAACTTTGAGCAAGATATTTTTAGAAAAAATGATTTTGACCCAGGAAACAATTTAAAATGTAGGATATAATAAAGAGATCAAGCCAAAAGCAATACCTGGTTTCAAATGAGAAAGGGGAGGATAACTGCATCCAGACATCACAGTATATATACCAAAGTTTACACCCTTTCTAAAAATACCTGTTCTAAGAAGCCTAAAACAAATTTTGTTGCTGATATTTTGTACCCTCATATAAAAATATTTATTACCGCTTTTACCAAATGAGGAATTGATCATAAGCAAGATCCTATAAAAAATTTTATGCAGACCATGTATCAAAACACACTGATTTGAAAATTGAAAAAGGTGGTCTCTTTATTTTTTATGAAAGACCTTGTTTGGCTTGTTCCTCAGACAGATTTTTAGTATGCAAATGAAGGGTGTGTTTGGGAGTTAAATTTTAGTAAAACAATTAAAGAAGGAGCTATTGAATGTGATTTTTTTTACAAATAAAAATGATCAAATATCATTAAATGAGTTATAAATATTACACACACATTAACTCCCAAATGGCTATCACAAGTTGCAAGTTAGAATATTTTATTGTTTGGACACTTAAGGACTTATATGTTGAAGTAGTGAAATTTGATCAAGAGTTCTGGTATAAGTTGAAAACAAGTTTAGATATTTTTTACAAAACATGTTTCTCCAGCATTGTTACTATTAAAACCTATAACATTCTGTGGAAATTGTGATAAACTAATACTTGAAGAGCCAGAAATCAGTGCTAATTAATTTAATGAATGTAGCAGTATTTAATGTGAAATATGTTGCACTTGGTTCCACTGTTCTTTTCAAAATTTAAAAAAAAAAGACTAGGAATTAATAGCAGATCTAGACTGGATTTGTTACATGTGCTCAATGTCCACTTTGTGTTAAGTTTTAATCTTGAATAATATCTCTTTACATGTGTTACATGATTTATATTAAATCAGTCAATCATTTAATTCCTTCTTATCAGTCATTATGTTTAATTCATTCTTTTAAAACCTTGAGGCTTTGAAATTAATATGAAATAAATAAATTTATTGCAAAAACTTTAATAAGCACAATTTAATAAGCTTTAATAAGCACAATTTCACTTTATTATCTGCTCATATCTTTTTCTATTTTATTGACTTTAAGGTGTATAAATAAAATATTCTTTACTAAATTTCTCTTCACTTATGTTTTATTTATATTTATTTTTGAAAATGTGTTTGATTATTAACTTGTTTGTTATTGTGTTTATGTTTATAATTGCTTTGTTTACATTTTTGCCCTCCCGAGAAAAACATTATATCACATGATACATAATTGCCGCTCAATTACAAAATCTTCTATACCACAGCTACTTACCATATGCAGCTGCAAAAAAAAACTAGTTTGTTGTCAAGAAATAATGCAGAATGAAAACTTGAAGCCAAAAAAACGTTTAATAAAAAGTGTTTAGAATTACAATTAACACATTTTCATTTAACATGTCCTCCCTCAGCATCAATTACAGCTTAAATTCGACTCCTGAACTTGGAACAGGTGGTCTGGATAAAGTCCTTGGGCATCTTGTCCTACTCCTTCTTGATAGCAGCCTTCAGAGAGTTGACACTGTTGTGGGGATGTTAACAACCCTTGACTCCACATATGCCCAGATTGAATAATCAAGGTAACAAATCTGGAGATCCAGAAGGCTAGAAATTTTTTGACCAGTGTTTTGATAGGTTCTCCTGGAGCCACCTCTGGGTCTTCTGGGATGCATGTGGATGTGCTCCATCCTGCTCACAGTTGATATTTTTGGGGATAGCGCCCTTCTAGCTAACCCGAAAAAGCCACCTATATGGGGTGATCGTGGACACATGTAGGTGTCCAGAAATGGGAGTTTTGAAATCCATCTATTATGTCCGAGAAAAAAAAATCAATTTTAAGTTGAAACTTTCCCAATTTTTTTACTGTTTTGATTATTTACTAAACAAGCCATAAAATTGAAATGGGTCATTGGAACTTCATGAAATTTTATGGCATTGTATCTATATAGTATGGCTATCAATGTATAAAATTTCATGCAGATATCTTGCTTGGTTATAAAGTTATAGGCCAAAACGTTTTGCAAAATCATACATTTTCACAGTGTTGGTACCAAAAGGTTTTAGTTTTGGTAAAAAAATTTTGTCTGATTGCCCTGAATTTTTGTATGTATACTCTATAGGCAATAGGCAACAACTTTTGTTATTAGAGTTTCGGAATTAGACCATTAGCTAAAAAACTGTGGCTACAAAATCATTTCGAGCCCCAAAATTTCCTTATAAAATAGGCAAATCAATTTTTAATGAAAATGACAAACTGAGGTGTCCATTTTGCATTTTTTGCTACCCTGAGCACCAATCAATATAAAAAATTATAGAGCCTATTGAAAAATAACAAAAAATTGCAACTTTTAGGTCAGTTTTTAGATTTTTAAAAAATAGGCCTTTTTGTGTACATTTTCTATGCATTAGTATAGGTTCAAAATGGAAAAGCTATAAGTAACCATGGCTTTTTTTGCATGAAAAACTAAAAAATAAAGTTAGATTGTAAAATATAATGGAATTCATGCACACATAACACAAATTGAAGGGGTTTTGCCCAATAAGTTAATTTTAAGGCTTCCTCTTCATGCACCTTGGGTCTTTAGTAAAGGTTCAAAGCTGAAAAAAACTTTTAGATGCAATAAAACTTGAATTTTAATCAGGTAAGTCACCTGAAATAGTTAATGCCACATTTTATAATTTTAGAACTATAAAATGTGGCGTTTTTGGCAGAGTAAGACTATTAAAGGTGCTTTTTGCTGTAGTCCACAAGGCAGTTTTTAAGTCTAAGGGCGTATTCTGGATGAGATGGGAGTCGTTTGTATCGTTACCAATGATGAGAAAAGTCTTGATGAGCTGCTTCAAATACCTATTCGTTGTAAATTCCAAGTGATGACATGTGGCGGTTCACAAAGTCTTTGATGTGGTGAAATACCATATGGGTCTGGGGTGTGACAATAGCATTCGGGATGGCAAGATATGAGTCTTGAAATTGTTGGATTTTGTCCAAAAAGTCATCCTCAAGGTCTGATTCAAAGCAGCTTTTCACTACAGCATCAAACTTCCTGAGCGCTTCGATGAATCTAAAAACTTGGAAAGCCGACTCAGCTTCTGCCACTGTTGAAGCCTATCCACATTCCGAAGAAGTTTGCGACAATCTTTTCCTTCAAACATGCCTCCATTTCATGTTTCATGGGCTCAGTTTCATGTTAAGAGAAGTTGGCCATTTTTCGGCATTGGGCCGTACACTTTTCATCTTCTGAAAAATGTGGTTAACAACTCCAAGGTAAAGATGCAATTCCGGTGGAGGCAAAATGTCCATAATGAGAGTATCATCGGCTCCAATGAGGATAGGTGGATGGACAACATTGCCGGTGTGTTTTGCCTTGGCAAGAATGCTCCCAGCACTCAAGAAGCTTTTATAGGTCTCTCTGAGTGACCCAAGTGTTCTCAAGGCTCCAGCCCTCTCTAGATTTGTGAAATCAACGCTACACCAAGAGCAAGGGTGAGAGCTTGAGTGAGCTTGAAGCCCACAGAGAATGTTGACCAGTTTTAAGTCACAAGCAACAATGGCCTTCACTCTATCGACTTGAATGAGCAACCAAATTTGGTGGACATTCTCATAAGTCTCGGGAAGCTCTTCTGCAACTGCCATGAGCATCTGGCGCTTTACACCCGTATCTTTTGCAAGCCTGTCAGTCAAGAGACGCTTTTGAGGTGGGGACTCTTTTGTGGCTCTGTCGATGACTTTCAAACAAAACTCCAGAAACTCCTTGCTACCATCGATTCCGATTTTTTTAATTCGCTCAGTTGAAACATTTCGAGATGTGCTGATTGTGCTGATAAGGTCAGTGATGTTTTTACAGTGGGCAACAGTGGGATCTGAACCAGTTTCACCTTTTGCATCAGAAGCCTTTATATTTGAGTGGGTAAAAAAATCACTCAGTTTTCTACCAGCAGATAGAAAATGTTTGTTAAAATTCGGCTCAACAAGCTTTGTGCCTGAAGTCTGGTTTACTACTCTTGCCAATTATTCCTACATTAGATAAACCTGTGTTGAGCTGAACATTGACCATGTCTTGTGTCTTCAAAGCAGGAGAGACGGTTTTTGGTATATCTCCACTTGGCCCTGTAATTACAAATTGGCTTATGAAACATTTTTCCAATTACTAAATTATTGAGGAGAAAAATGCTTCTTGAATAAAAAAATTTGTCGTGTCAATTTAACATTACTTGAGGTATTCATTATTAAATAAAGTACCAGGAGTCACAGGAAGAGGTGGTCCTCCAGATGGTTTTGATAGCCTTACAGTGCCTTTTGGTGAAGCTGTTTTGCTTGCAATCATTTCAACAACTTCTTTGCCTTCATCTCGCTTCTTCATGATTGTCCGGCATGTATCACATACTCCTTGAGGCACTCTTGCATCACCCAAGTTGATGCCATAGATTTTTGACAAACGCTCCGCTTGGAATGAAGTTATTTGCCTGGTATACTTTTTAAGGCAAGTTGGACAATTTTTCTGTTCTCCTCGTGACCTCTTGCATGATTTGGCATTGTGAGAAATTGCTTAGTCTCCTGTAAATGCAACAGTATTCAAATAGTTTTATCAGTCTTGAAATTTAAACTATCTCTTAGTTGTGCAAATGGAAAGAATAAAAAAAAAAAAAAAACAGGCAAAAGTTTGTAGACTTATAAGCCAAAATATAATTGATGTTATTGACAATATATGCAATTGAAACGAATCAAAACTTTATCTGTATGCAGAAATATGGACGGTCACAAAAGTGAGGGTGAACCTTTTATTTGTAGATTGGTCTAAAATTAAAATATATTTATTAGGATTAAAATAGTTTTGATATAAAAGCAAACTATTTTCATATCTACTCTCCCTTTAGTTCATTTACCCACTTGTCATCTTACAGTATTTATATAGTATAGTTTGCATGAGTATAGTGCACACTCAACGTTTTTAACAATAAATATGGAATACATCTGTTAAATAAATATCATTTTTAAAGTGTGCACCTTTTTCTTTGATATTTTTTTGTAATAAATGTTCGCACTATACTCAATAAAATACAATACTTTTTACCACTTCCTACTTTTTCCGCTGAAAAACATTTCCATTTTAAACATCATAGACCAAAAACTTTCCTCAGAAGTTGAAAATGTAAAAAAAGAATCTTACCTTGATAATTGTAGTTTTGTTGAAGAAAGAAATTAATTCCAAATGCAATAAAATACAAGTTTTCAAAACAACAAGTGATATTTTTATGGATTACCTGTTTTTCGGTAAAAGTTGTCTCTGTCAAAAATTACTCGTCAGATTTCAACCAAAATTTATAGGAATGCTTCTTAGTCTATTACTCACATTGGGTTCAATTTTTTACTCCATAGCTCAATTTTTACGGCCTCTGTAATGCTTTTTCTGAATGAAATTCATACAGACATAATGAAAGGAGCAAATTACTTAAAAAATCCACTATTTTAAAATCTACTTATTTTGCTAAACCCCCCAAACTGTGTTATGTGTACATGCATTTCATTATATTTTACATAGAGAACTGCTCAGGGTAGCAAATACTTCAAAAATTTCACTCAAAAATCAAATAATCCATATTATGAGGAGATTTTGTGGTTTTAAATGATTTTGTGGCCACAGTTTTTCAGCAATGGTCCTAATTCCAAAACAATGTAATAAAACTTGTTACTTATAACTTGTAGAGTATGCACACAAAAATTCAGGGCAATCAGACAAAATTTTTTTACCAAAACTAAAAACTTTTGGTACCAACACTGTGAAAATATATGGTTTTGCAAAACGTTTTGGCCTATAACTTTATAACCAAGCAAGATATCTGCATGAAATTTTACACATTGATAGCCATACTATATAGGTACAACACCATAAAATTTCATGAAGTTCCAATGACCCATTTCAATTTTATGGCTTGTTTAGTAAATAATCAAAACAGTAAAAAAATTGGGAAAGTTTCAACTTAAAATTGATTTTTTTTTCTCGGACATAATAGATGGATTTCAAAACTCCCATTTCTGGACACCTACATGTGTCCACGATCACCCTATATAGGTGGCTTTTTCGGGTTAGCTAGAAGGGCGCTATCCCCAAAAATATCAACTATGTGCTGGAACACAACATTGTCATCTGGAGAGTAGTGAGCATCAATCCAGGGTTTGACATGGTTCTCCAGGATTTAAATGTACTCATTAGTGTCAACTTTCTGACCAGATTTAATGAAGACCAGAAGTATTTTGATGCCATTAGAAGAAATGAGCCAAACATCATAACTGAAGCCAGATGTTTGGTCTTAAATGTATGCTTTAGATGCTCTGGGACTGCCTAGACTGTTTGATGACTAATAAAATGATTGGTTCTGCTGTATGAGACAGAATCAACAGTAAACAACTTCTCATCTGAGATGAGGATGATAATTAGTCTCTTCAAGATGTTCAGAAGTTTGTTTTGATCTTTCAAACTTTTTTCTTTGTCACTTGGGAAAACCAAGTGTTTCTTAATCCTGGCTCTTGACTTTGCCTTGAGATCCTGACCACATTTCTGATGGTGTGCTTACTGATAGATAGCTCTTTAGCCATATTGACTGTACTGGATTCCAAGAAATTTGACCCTTGACTGCCTTGATCTGCTTAGGAGCTTGAACTGATATCTTCAAACTACTACCAGGCTTCTACTCAATACACCAGTCATTTGAAAACATTTAAACAATACTTTGAGATGGTGCCATTGATGGCAAGGTTATTAATGGGATTATTCTTTCTACTCATCTTCACTTTTCGGCTGTTTTTTTCATTTATTTTTATTTTCAAAGATTTTTGTGTCAACAAAAACAAGCTACGTGTGTAAAAATAATAACAGAATATTTATTTTGAAATCACCAAACTTATTATGAAAATTGTGGTCACATGGTATAGCACCATGACATTTAAGTATAATACCATTAAAAAGAAAAAACAAAAAAACACTTACCATTAATTTCATGGCAAATCCAAGAAGCTGAAGCTTTTTTAAAGAAAAAAAAATAACTGTTTTATTTTACTAATTTAACTAAATACTAGTGTGACTGCATCCTCAAAAAATCAACTGCATGCAAGTATGATCACATTCTGTTTAAAATTAAGCGAAAAATTTTTAAAGTAAGAAGTTATACATTAAAGTAAAAACAAAGTGGGAGAAAATCTTTGATATTTTTAGTACAAAAGATTTGATAATATGTAAAGAGCCAACAATACTGTTAATATGTAAAATAGAAGTTCAAACAAAATTTCATTCAGATTCAAATATACACATAAAGTAGATCTCTACTCAAGACAGTAAAAAGAACTTTAACATAAGCATTTGACATTCAAAGGGTATGAAGCAGATACTAATTTAAAAAATCAGACGAGTCTAAATTTACATCAGCAATGTATAAGTAATGTATAACTAAGTAATGTATATATAAGTAATGTATATATAAGTAATGTATATATAAGTAATGTATGTATAAGTAATGTATATACAAAAACTGTATATATAAAAAATGTATAAGTAATGTATAACTAAGTAATCAATCCATATAATAGTCTAACCTAACCATTTATTTATCATCAGTGAAAAGATACAATTAAAGCTATGCTGTTAAATACTAAGAGAAAAAGATAGTCTGCTGGCTTCCCATCAAACAATCCTAAAGAGATTTTAAATACAATTTTAAAACCAATTATGCCATTGAAATTGTAAGACTGATAAAATTTACATAATTAAATTTGTGAATATCCTGTAATACTTTTCAAACTTTTACACAAATTTGACTAAAGCCAGAAATTTATTACATACTTTGAACTAAAGAGATCATCGTTTATTACAAAGTAACTTTACTCAACTTCTTGAAACTTCAACTTTTTCATAAAATAAAATTGTGTAAATAAAACAATGCATACTAACAACAATAACAAACAATTATTATGATACCTGTTTCAAGTCTTGTTGAATAACTGTATAAGAAAAACAGATTTATTAGGTAATGAAAACCACTCTGTGGACTCAGAGGGAAAAAAACAAAGGATGTAAACAACCTCCAAATCTAAAAAATGAAGAAAAGTAACTTTTATGAAGATTTGTTCAGAATTCTTACTATTTACTTAAATAAGTTCTTTAGTTAAAATAATTCTTTAATTTCTGCAGTTATAAAAGGATTGACAGAAAAGAAAGATTTGCTCACTAATATTCATAAAACAACAGTTGTTTGAATTATTTGTTAATTTAGACTTAAACTGCAGTCAAATAGAATTTCATAATAAACATTAAATATTGGTCATTTTAAGTACCATTTAATATTATAATCCTATTAGCAAAATTTATGATCATAAATTACAAAATTTACTGCCATTTTAATTTAAACAGCCTTTTGAAATGACTTTATGCTCTACAACTTTCTATATATACTTTGTGGAATAATATTCCTAAAAATTGCCACAATAAGAGGTATTAAAAAAAAACAAGACCATTTTTATTGCTAAGTTTGTTTTAACAAAGAAAAGTTATTAAAAGTATGAAACCAACACAAATCAATTTTTTTTAAAACAAACAAAAAAAAAAAAAAAAAAGGAAATAAAACTCCACTGTCAACAAATATATTTTAAACTACAAAAAAATTTAGTGAGAAATTAAATATGAAAAATAATGATTGCTAAAAACTAAAGTCTTTCGTGCTCTGCTTGTGCTAAAAGTGCTACCCATATTGTTTGAGGATTGTCAAATTTTTTTAAAGGAACTCAAACTAATGTTACTAAAGAATCTGCAAGTGCTTCATTTGACAAAGTAAGTATATTGGTTCTTATGAAGGCTGGTGTATCTGTAAAAATTTTTCCTTCTCTGTGTTTTTCAGATTTTTATACTTACCATTTAACTGAACATGGCTTTGCTGTACAACAGAAATATAAACTTGAGTTAATCTCTAAGCATATAAATCATTAGTGAATAATAGACGTTGCTATTTGTTTTGCTTAATTAACTATGCTGGTGGTGTAAATAAAATACCAATTGGAGGTATGTCACTTGAGAACAATTATCAACTCTAACAATTCTAAGTGGTCATCATGAGGTTGAAATTCATGCATAATCTTCAGTGCATGTAATAATCCTCCTGGGAAAACTTCTGTTTCCCTAGGTGGCAACTTTTATTCAAAGGAGCTGATCAATTTTGAATACCGAAATCCAGGTTTGTAAATTAATAACTATTTCTCTTCTGTTGATACCTCTAAGCATTTATCCTAGTAAATGTTGACAGGAATTATTGGCTATTATTCACTTCTCAATTTTTTACCATCATTTATTTCTTTCTGAATCTATTCTGTCAGGCAATAATCAGGCAACTGATGCATAATAAAGTAAAATGCTGTAACAGTGCTACAATATGCAATAGAAGTTATCCAAAGGCATTTTATCTTATAAAAACAATTCAACAAACTTTTTTTTTCTTTTTTTTTGCATGTATGAAAGAGTGAGAGGGCAACACCCAAATTAAAACTTGTGGTTCATTGATATATTGACCCACAAGTTTTAATTTGGGTGTTGAAAAAGTCTACTCATTTGCTGAAAAAGTCTACTAATTAAGGCAATCAGCTAATTATACTGCTTTATAATTTTCCTATATTTTGAGCGCTGAAATATAAGCAGTTAAAACCTCAGGAAATATGAGTTTAAATGGATACTGGAACAACAAACTATATCAAGTAAAGTACTCACTTGAAACTTATAAACAACTAAATCAAAACTAAGAATCATGTAGTATGCAGACAAAATGCCAACTCTTCCAAGAAGAGGGAAAATTATTGATAGGACAAACCACCATCTTGATATAATTGGAATTGATCTGAACCAATCACCAATATCATTTTCAGCCATTTTAACAATATATAGCTAATAGCTATGGTATATTTATGTACATAAAAGATTTGACCTTTGAAGTAAGAAGCATTATTATTATTAATATCACCATGAAAACTGTTTAACAGATACAAATTTTTAAAGTAAATCATTAACACCTATATGTTTAAGGCTACAAAGCATTTTGTATTGTAATGATGTACAAGTCATATGCTTATAAACAACGTTACCGAGAAAATGTTTCAAAATGCCGTCACCGACACTTTTTTATTTTAACCGGAAAATCTTTACGGAACAATCAACCTATTTCTTGGAAGTAAAGACGAAAAAAAACACAATGTAATTGTTTATTCTAACATTACTTTTTTCAGGCAACCATTTTATACAATTGATAAAATTTTATATCAAATTTCTATTCATTATTTTTACAAAAACAACGTTTTAGGTCCAAGGGATTGCAATTTTTGAATTACTGAACAGTTTTTTAATTAAAATAAACAGAAATTCAAAAATATTAGTGGCCATTGGCTTTTTTCAAGGTTTTTTTTTTAATTTTTCTTAATTGATACCTAGCATGATATCGATCATATTAAGCATTTAATTTTTCCGTTAACAACAAATAAAGTACAAACGTCAATCAGTTGTTTGAAATAAAAATCGAGTTTAAAATAAGTTATTTATATCTAAATATGTGAGATTGTAAGATTCAAAATAAAATTTGCGATACCTCACGTGCATTATATTACTTTGTTTCAGCCCTTCAAAGCATTGCAGAATTGTTATTCAATCAAATCAATTAAACTTATTATTCAAAAATAACAAATTATGTATGAATATAAGTTTATGCCACCAAAAACTTTTTCTATTTTAAACGTATTATGAGTTTTTTTGATAAACTTTAGAAAACTCGATTTATCTTAAAAACTGATAAAGAAATTGTTGTTCATTCATTATTAACGAAAAAAACTAAACGTTGATGCTTAAATTATATAAATCTTATTGCTAAATTATAAATTACAATTAACAACTTAATGCCCAAAATTAAATAACTTCCTGGATTTTGTAGCAATCTTTTTTTTTAATCTAATTGTACAATCTACAAAAGTGTAGTTACATAATTTAACATTACAAAAGTCTTAGCAATCAATAGCCAGCGGACCTGCATTTTTTTTTTACCGTTTATGCGCGGTACCACTATCAACAAAAATAATTTTATCAATTTTATTTGGTAATTATCAGTAAATCTTTAAATCCTTGCCTTTCCTAGACTTTCTTATAAAATACTTCAAAAAAAAACAAAAAAACAATTGTCTGAATAGAATTTAGGTTGCTGAACTCCTGCGTTCCAACAAAATTTAATGTTATAATATTATAAAACAAAAAGTATAAAAAAGAAAAAGATTTGGTGTTGCTTTTTACACCGTTACATTTAGAAGTACCTTGAAGCTTTAAAAAACATTAAATAAAAAAGTAGTATACAGTGCACCTTTAAAACTAAAAAAACACAGTTCAAAATTCTCATTGAAAGATTAATTTGTACAATGTTTCATTTTCTTCACAGGCTTCAATAACGTTTGGAGAGATGCGAGAGGTTATCGCTTCAGAGAACTTTAACTCGTAACTTCCTTTTTAAAGAAGATAAAACTACAGAAAAAAAATCTTCAAAAGCCACTCCATCAAACCATCCACTTTTAGTGCAGAAGTATCTTGCTCCTTTCGGACCTTCTACACACCAAGTTGACGACAGTTTAGTACCCTTATAAACAACAAAAAGGTGGTAAAATCTCATTTGCTGCATTACCTGATATAATTACAGAAAAAATTTTTTTTTGAAGCCATTTGGATAGGTCATCCTCTGTATAGCCTTTGTATTTTCTGGTCTTAGCTCTTTTTTGCAATGACTTGACACCTGGAAAG
Source organism: Hydra viridissima (assembly GCF_058129835.1). NCBI lineage: Eukaryota > Metazoa > Cnidaria > Hydrozoa > Anthoathecata > Hydridae > Hydra > Hydra viridissima. The sequence continues at coordinate 5,918,566 of NW_028324309.1, forward strand.
AAAAAAAGTTACTTTTAATTTGACCTTGAGATTCTCAAGAAATGAATTAAAACTACAAAAAGGTATGAATTAACTCTGCTTATGTATAATTTTAGCATGGAGTTTTAGAAAGTATTGCTGTTGGATAACCAACGATATTGGTGGTAACTTTGCCCAATGTGTACAATGTGCAAAGTTACGTCAATTTTGCATAATGTGCACAATGTACAAAGTTCACGTCGATTTCTACCAAAAAAATACTTTATTTACAAGATTGTTAATCTTTTTTTTTTTATATTTCAAAAAATGAGTTTTTTTTTTTATATTTCAAACCAATGCCATAATAAACACTTTAAGCAATTTATTCACCTTTGAGTTAAATTTTGATCTGCTGCACAGAGAAAAGTTGCAAGAAATAATTCTTTTTCTATTTCTATGTTTAAACAAAATGACTTGTGTTGCCAGAAACCACGTTTTTAAAACTATTTTACACGAGTTTTGTATTGACACTAGAACAAACCGGTCGGATTCTAAAGTGATTTGCATTTGTTGTTCAAATTTTTAGCTTCAAGAGAGTAAAACATCTTTGGAAATCTTTGTACAAATTTACCAACGATTGTACAAAGTTACCAACGATTGTACAAAGTTACCAACAATTGTACAAAGTTACCAACGGTTGTGCAAAGTTACCAACGATTGTGCAAAGTAAGGCACATTTACGGTTATTTTCATTATCAGAGCGGTAACTTAATAATGAAAATTCCTCCTCTATAGATGATAGTTGAATGACTTCCTGGTTAAGAAGTTTACTCTTGCAAGGATCAGTTGGTGATTTAGATAGCAATGAATAAAACGAGTTTGAAGATAGAATAAACAACTAAAAAATCTCTCATTGTTTGTTAGCAAGAAAACTTAATGTTGAAAATTTTTATTCGAGTTTTAAGAGCTTCCTTTAACTACACCCTAATTGGAAGAACGGTCTTTCTAACTGCCAGTGCCATTACATAATATTTAATGAAGGCTGAAGAGATATTGCAAAATCTTTTTATAAAAGACGACGCAAAATTTTTCATTTCTTAAAAAAATCAAGCATTTATGGCAGTTTTATGATATTTACTAAAATCCTATTTGAGTTTTTTTCGTTCATTGACATTTTGCCACTTCTTAATCGTAAGACGATGAGATATGTGCATTAGAGCTTCGAAGCATCTTATTCATGCGTGTAAATTCGATAAACCAAAATGAGGTTTGGGAACGAATTTGGAAACGTGTTCTATATAATTTATTAGGTTTAGGAGTCGCCTCCCAAATACAGCAAGTTTGCAATGACATTTCTAGCTTTAAACTTTATTTTTGTTAATTTTTAGTTCCAAACTTTTATCTCCATTTCAAAATTAATTTCTTATTTTTCGATTAGAACTCTAGCATGCTGTTTTGAAAAAATTAGCAGTTTAAAATCAATATAGGCTAGTTTAGAAAAATTTCAAAAAGACTTTTTGTAGGAACTTTTAAAGAGTTGCTTGCAGCAAAATTACGATCCGACATTACATAAGGAAGTTGTAAAAGCACAATGCTCTCTAACCTTTTAAAACTTTGAACCAAATCTAGAAATGAAAGGGCCAGGTGGACCAAACAAACTTCATACTTTTAGTCAAAAATTTGGATATTGCAGAATTTATATATATATATATATATATATATATATATATATATATATATATATATATATATATATATATATATATTAAAATTAATGCAAATAACAAACAATTTTTTAAAGCATTTCAGCTTCACGATCAACTTTCAAGACAGAACTTTTAGCCAACTAGGGTTGATTGGAAAGCAGAAACAAATGTCATAAGGGATAAAATTTTCCTAAGGTTACCAACATTTTTAAAACGATTTTTCAACTGCGTTTGAAAATAAAATTAGTCACGTGGTGTTTGAGAGAACATTAGCTTGACATCACAAATCTCAATTAAGGATTACTTATGAAATTGAATGATTACTTTTTAAAATCAAAAATTTTTTTAAGATGTCTGAGTTTTTTACGTTTTGGTAAAATCAAATACGGGAGTTCAAACTTAACAACCCGCCACAATGTCTGCATCACGAATATTAAATTGCTGAAATGCTCGACATTTGATTGCGTGCTTAAATATTCTGCAATTGGTTCGAGCGAAAATGTACTTAAGTTAAATGTTGACTACTGACCAATTAAAAACGGCAAATGATACCAGAAAATAAGAATTAATTGAACGAAACACAGCTTTATAAAAATAAGTAAACGGTCAAAGTAAAAACCATGTAGTTACTAACAAAAAGTATCCTGAAGTTCTTCCTTCAAACGCTTGGTTTAACTTGAATGCTGTAAAACAATGGTAGTAATTCGCCAATTCAACGTTTATGAAATTGTGTTTAGTTTAATTACATTTTTGCACGCATGAGTAGATTTTAGAGTCCATCTGCAAGATTCGTGCAGAAACATCTGAGGTAGCTTGCAAAGTTGTCTTTTTAAAGATGAAGGTTTAAATACTTGTACTAAGGTATGAAGCTGTATCTTATATGATGTGTCAATATTACAAATTTTAACAAGGACCGGAGAAAATTGCGTTTTATAAAGCTGTAAATTTATTTAGATGATCTATTAATCAACGTAAGTCGATCGTAGATATTCGTAAAAGAAAATTTAAGATACGAGTTGTTAAAAAGTAAATTGTGCAAAATGATAGATGAGGTTTTGTTATGTTTTCAAATCAATATTTGTTTTTTTTACACATCTCTCTTATCTTAACTTTTGGAAATCAAAATATCAAACTGAACTTCAAAAGAGAATGAAAAGTTTTTCTTGCATTATTAAAAACCGACCTTATTAATATTATTATTACTATCACAGGCAAAGAAGCCAAGCATTCGGGTTAAATTTAAGAACCTTTAATTTTTTGAACTACTTGAAATACTTTTGAAAGTTTAGACCGATTCAAAAAGGATATTAGAAAATTTTTTCTTTTGAGGTAATTGTCTCGAAGTCCTAATAAAAGGTATTGAAAAATAGTTAAGTATTTTTATGAGCAGGTAAAATAAATTTCTCTCAATACATTGCTTTTATGAAGCACAACGTTTTCTGAAGAACGATGGCTCTTGACGAGGATTACAATTTAAAAAAATATGAGGGATAAGAAAACGGAGTAAAATGGTTGTAAAATGTTTCATTTTGTTTAAAAAAAAATTCATTTCGGTGATTTTGTCTCCCAATCAATTTTTGTTGCATTAACCTTAGTCCTAAATCGAATATTAATCAAGTTTTTAACTGTGGGGGTGAACCTGGTGGGACCTGGTGGGACCTAGTGGGACCTGGGGTAAATCACTGCAACAAATGCGTGAGAATTTTATTGTTTTAATTGTTTCATACTTTGTGCTCTTTTGACAGCTTTTTTTTTCTTTCCATTTTTAAAGCCAATCTCAACCAATCATTCTAGCGAACATTAAATCCCAGCCAATCATTCTCAGCGACTGGTACTTAAAAAATTATCATTAATAAAAAACATTATATGAAATTTAAAAACAAAATACCCTCATTTATTAGTAGTATTCTTTATTTTTACTGCTCATTTTTAGAATGGGTTCTTTCAAGATCCTTGTATTTTACATCTTTTTGGCAGCAACGGTAAGTTTTGATGATTTTGTAATCAGAAGGTTTTCTCAGGTTTTCATCATCATCATCATCATCATCATCATCATCATCATCATCATCATCATCATCATCATCATCATCATCATCATCATCATCATCATCATCAGTCTTCACTCATCAGGATATTCATAAAACTTCTCTTCCATGTAACATAAGCATAACCTTTAGTAATGATTATCATAAAACAATTTTAAAAAGAGTTATTCATAGTTAAAAAGTTAAAAATATTATCATTTGGAACGTTAATCTGTTAATGATGGCTCTCTATGATGATTTTTTACAGAACTTATGCAAAACAGAAGAATTAAATCTCGAAACAATCCTCAAACTTATTACACCCGACCCGGCAGATAATTCTCAACAAGTACCCACGGGTGAGTTCGCTCGTTTCCGTAGAAGTCGAATTTTGTCAGCTGACGAAGAAAAATTTCTTATTCATGACGACAAAAGAAATGATAAACGCGATGCAGACGAAGGTGACTTAAAAACATTTTCTGCCATAAAGTTGCCGGATTCAGCATCAAATGATAGACAAAATCACCCAGAAGCAAAATTACAGAAAAAAAGTGCTATTCAAGTATCTGGTTCACGACAAAATAAATCGATTGAGATAAGAGATGCTGCTGCGAAACTTAACATAAAACCATCTGAAAACTCTATAGCGACTGAACTTAAAAGCAGGAAAAGTACAATGTACAATGTAAAAGAATATCCAAAACAGCATGCTAGAATTCTAATCGAGCCCAACAGCTCGTTAAACTCTACTTCAAGAACAGCAAAAGAGATCAAGAAAGCAACTAAAAAGTCTAAACTAAACCGCCGATTTAAAGTACCAAACGAACAATCTGGATCGGGATCTGGAAGTGGCGAAGATGAGATCTCTGATGAAATAAGCATATCTGGAAGTGGAGAGGAAATAAATAAGAAATCTGTAGTTGTCAGCAATTTTGTTTTTAAAAATGAAACGAATGGCAACGAGCTAACTTTAAATGAAGCAGCTTTTCTTTCAAATCTAGCTGAAACTGGAAGTTTATCTGGCAGCGGTTCTGGATCTGGCGATATAGATGATATGAGCGGAGGTGAGGCAGGTAGTACAAGCTTAAAAGAAATTGTTCAAGAGAACGACGATTCTATCAAAAGATCTTCAACTACCAATCCAACAGCAAGTTACATTGATAGTCAAAATGCGAGCAATAGAGCATTGAAAACGTTTAGCAACCAATCTACTCCAACCATTGACGACAACGAGAAGCAAATAAACGTAACTCAAAACTTAAAAAATGTGTCAACAAATTCAAATTTCAAAGAAAAGACTGTAAATGTTGTTGATTCGAAAGACAATAATACCTCAAAACTTGTGATAATAACTAAAATTTATGACGTCGCACATTTAAGTGGTATGAAACGTCTGAACCAATCAAATTCTTCTATTAACATTTTGGATCCTGTAAAGAAAGACTTTATAAGTAAACCTGATAATAACCGTTTGAAAGAACCTCAGCTTGTAAACTTTGAAATATCCGATGATGAAACGCCATCTTCAGAAAAAAAGACTCTATTACCCAAAAGCCAAAAAAATGTAACAAATGAAAATGATGACGATCTTCCCGGGAGCCGAGGTGCAGATTTTAGTGAGGATGATATACAAAAGCTTCAAGGAAGTATAGAGAGCGAAGATTTAGATCTTATGTCAAATAGCAATCCAAAAAAGAAAGATTCTTTACTTCAATCGCCGTCAATAACGGCTCCTAGCAACTCTACGGAGTTAGCTAATTCTACCCAAAGTACTGAGACAAACGAAGTTGAAGAGAAACCTTGGAAAACTATATACAATGACCAAGACCTACCTGGAAGTGTTGGTGAACTAAAAATGTCTGAGATTACTCCTGTTAACGAAGATGCAAAAGATTCTAGTATTTCAAACAACAAAGATGTTGAAATGAAAATAGCCAGCTCAATTGTTTCTTCCTTTGACGCAAGTATGAAAAAATCTGCAAAAAATGACACAAACAACGATGTTTTGCCAGGTGATTATGGCGATGAGACCCCATTAGAAGATTCTGATATATCTGGTATGTTCGGGACTGAATCATCTGGTAGTGAATCAGTGGGATCAGGTAGTGGATCAGGGGATCTAAGTGAAAAAATGGTTCATCAAATGCTTACTAAAGTGGCTCAAAATTCCCTTAATAGACAGCCATCAAAAATTTCTTTAGATAAACAGACCCCTGCTCTTTCATCCAATCAAACCATCACAGAAACAACTAAGGCTCTTGAAAAAATAAAACCTCTTGAAAAAATTCAACCTCTTGAAGCTTTAAAAACTCCAGTAAACCATACGCAAGTTTTAGATGTGAATCAGCAACCAGAAACTACAAAAGTTAGCATCTCTGAACAGTCTGGAGATTCAGTATCAGGTTCAGGTTTATCAGAAGAAAATGAACTTTCATCAGGATCAAGTGGATCAGGCGAAAATGATGTAGCTGCTTCATCGAAAATTGCCCCAGCCAAACAGGAAAAAATAGATTCCTCAACACCGTTAAAAACAGATATTGAGAAATCGGCTGATGCTACAAATATAAAAAATGTAGTTTCTCCGAAAATGTTTCATGCGAATCTAACTGTACCGTTTCAGTCATCAATTCACCCAGTTGAAGGAGATGCAACTTATTTAACTCCTGAAGAGGAAATATCGGATGCAGAAAGTGGAGAAGTACCTTCCATAGATAATGAAAGTGGAAGTGGGAGTGGAAGTGGAGTTGCAAACGCTCCCATTGCCCCTAAAAAGATTATTTCAAAAAAAGTACCATCTTTGAGCGTACATGACATAAAACCAGATGCCACATTGGAAGCAGAATATGATGCCAAACATGGTTATTCACCTATTAAAGAAGCTGATAATAAAATTAATCCAGTTTCTCAAAGTGAAAAAAACGCGAAAGCTTCTCAAAGGACACAAACCTCTGAAGCTGACGCATCCATTACTAGCAAATTTGACGAAGATAGCGTAAAAGGTATTTTTATCTCTTAACTGTAGAAACTTATCATACAATTAAAGTCATTTCTACCATTTTATCTAAAAACAATTAAAAAGTTTAATAAAAACTCAAATAAATACACTTTAAAACATTTTCAGAAGCTGAAGAAGCTGTTGTTGAGGATGTTCATGCGGGAATTGAGTCAAATGAAGAAGAAAAAAAAACCCACAAACAACACCATCACCACCACCACCACCATCATGCTTCCAAACATGGAATGGTTGAAGGTACAATAGAAGAATCAGTGTGCACTAATAAACAGTTTTGTCCAACAGCGCCCATGTCATCTCCAACTCGTCATAACAAGTACACTGTAAGTTAATGTTTTAATTTTTTATATTTGCTTTATTTAGTTATAATTTAGATTATTGTTATAAATAACAGGCTTATAAGTTGTTTGTTACGTTATTTATCATATTATTCTATAGGACCCCAGAGTGATGCCATATGAAGGCGACATCGTCACTGAGGCTTTCCTTGAACATTTAATGGTTAGCCAGCTGCTGGAGCAGAATCTCAACCTTTTCTACACAAACATGGCTGGTCGACCAGGAGAGCAAGGTGATCCAGGAACTAAAGGTCCACCTGGACCACCAGGACAGCCTGGTTTAAACGGATATCCAGGACCGCCAGGAGATCCGGGATCAATTGGTAAATTTATCTTTGAATTGTATTATAACTTGCATCACTAAATTTGTCCACAAAAAATTTACATAAAATTAACTACAGATTTTTCTCAATTTTTATTTTAGGTTCCCCAGGAAAACCTGGTCCAAAAGGACCAATAGGTTTACCAGGTTTACCTGGTATGCGCGGTGAGATAGGGCAATTAGGAGAACCTGGTTTAAGTGGCCCACCGGGAACTCCCGGACCACCAGGGCCACCTGGAATGAGAGGCTATGCTGGTGAACCAGAAACGTTTCCTGTAAGATGCTACTACAATCGTCTTTTAAAAAAATCTTCAATTGCTCAAAATGAATTTTAAAAAATTGAAATGATTTCAAATCGAAAACAAGAATTTGCAATTTTTTGTTTAGAACTGTAGTTACGTATGCGAAGGAGAGAAGGCATGGCTTCAATGTAAACAATACGAACAGATTAAAATACTAAGAGTATTTTGGGGGCGTGAAGAGGATCAAGTTGGCAAAAAAGCAGTAATATGCCCAAAACCTCCAGCTGGTCTCAGTTTGAAAGCACCATGCGAGAGTAATGCACAAAATGCTCTCAAAAAAGTCAACGGGCAATGCAATTTACAATCAGGTAAAGAAAAGTATGTATTACACGTCAAAAGTTCCTTTAACGACTTCTAATTAAGCTATGGTCTTTTAATTGCAGTAATAGAACTTCTGACCTTTAACAAACGAAAATTTTGATTTATCAGAGGCTTCATAATTTTTGGATGCCAAAAAGATACAACTAGATAATAATAGTCTCAAGTTATTTTTTAAGGGTGTATTGAAATTAAGCTTTTATCTTAGTTTGTGATTTAATTAGGTTGTGAGGTTGTTGCGTCCAACATTTTTTTTGACGATAATACGTGTGGGAACACCTACAAGTATCTAAAGATCTGCTACGAATGTATGCCAGATGAATCTAACGCAGTTGACGTGCTGTTAGAGAAAAGAAAACGAAGGAAAAGAAAAGTCAAACGAGGTATATAGCCTCAACTTTTTTAAACCATACACATCAACAAAAATAGAAGCGTATGAATTGCAATTTGTAGAGAAGTGGTGTGAATGGAAAACTCTCTGGATTTTTTTGTCAGTTGGGGTTTTTTTATATGTTTTAAAAATGATTCCTAACCATTAGTCAAACTCACTAGTTTTAAATGGTTCTAAATACATTACATTTTAAGTTGTCGAGAGCAGTTACATACCTTTTTAGAAAATGAAAACTATTTTTGATTTTAAAACTTCAAACCACGTAAAAAGAGTTGAAGTGGATTTAAAATGAAATTTGGCCTGCATGCGCAAGTATAGATAAATAGTCATTATACCGATATTAGTTAACTATAAAAGAATTTTTCCATAAAAAAACTTTCCATAAAAAAGAAGACCTTATTTTTAACTTTTTTAACTATTTAACTCGGCAGGTACTTTTTTTTTTTTAGGCAGTGGCGATCTTTTAATGGATGAGCGAAGAAAAAGATCTTTATGGGACGACGATGAAATAACGAATGTACCAAGAGCAATATGGAAAAACCCATCACATCAATTGCAGCAAGCTCACAACAGCTAAGAGAAGCCATCTTGATCAACTAATAATTCGAGAAGGTAGCTAGCTAAAGGCTCGGTTTTACATATAAGGACAGAATTTGAAGCGCGTGTTTCTTAATTCACGAATTCATTTCGAATCGCCACAAAATATCTGAGAAATCGAAAATATCAACAAAACAAAAAAACAAAAAAAACAAGAAACAATTTAAATTAACGATTAAATTGCATCACCTTTTTACCCAAATCAGATGAAAGAACGATGTTGGAAAAGTTGTGAAGTGCGAGAATCAAATAAACATTTATCTTATATGCCAAAACGACACTAAAAACGATAAGTTTTCATTTGTGTAGTTTGTTAACGGAAACCGATATATTTTGCTAAGTGTTCAGTGTATTATTTTGTTGTTACTAATGGCAAAAAGATTGTGGAAACAACTTTTTTTGCGATCTTTCAAAAAAAAAAAAAAAAGTAATTCTAAATTTACTTTTACTCTTTATGTGGAGAAATGTCATAGAATGTATTTTTGTATGCAGCTTTTATATTGTAAATAATACGCTTTTAATAAAACTTCATCATACAGATGATTTTCTTCATTCACTTTGCAGAATGTCCAACGTTGCAGTAAGTTCGCATAGGGTTTGAAGAACAAATGACTGAAAATTGAACGCATCAGTGTTTTGAACTATCGCTCGTACGGTTTCTTTTTAAAATATTTTTCTTGTTGGCGCAAAACTTCTTTTCGATTAAGAACAGGGTGACGCTTAACCACTTCATAATCGCTTTTAGCTAGGCTGTTCAATTTTTTTTCCAAAGCTTTGATTTGTGACCCCCTGCATTAAAGCAAAATTCTTTCATTTGAAAGACAAAACTGATTTTAAGAGTTTTTCAAGCAACCAATAAATTTTTTCAGCAATAAATAAGATTTAGAACAAAAACCAAAATAAGAGGAGTGATTTACCTATCAACGGTGCTTAAAACCACACTCGACGAGGAGCACTTTTAAGATAAAAAGAATTGAAGTATTAGTGTTAAAATAAATATCTAACAATTTTATTGTTAAATATTATTTATCATTGGTTGATAAAAAAAAAAAAAAAAAAAAAAAAATAACATTTAGGCAATAAACAAAAAGAAAAAGCAAACATACTTCACGTTGCTCTTCCTGTTCGTTATCTTTAGCCCAGTCAACTTTTAAAGAAGACTTTAGCAACTGAAGACCGTTTAATTTTGCAAGGGCACGATTGGCTTCCTATTACAGAAAGAAAGAAAAAAGGTCTGTAATTCGTTAGGAAAATTAAAGTTACAAAATGTACTGGAGAAATAAATGGAAAATGTAAAAATGCTGGAGAAACAAAGGAAAAACGTACTGGCTGGGGAGAAAGAGAAAAAATGTATCACCTATAGAGAAAGAAGAAAATTTGAAAATATCCGAAGTGTTAGAGGAAAAAGAAGAATAAACTTTTTTTTGTTGTGAATAAAGATTTAAAAACATTTTCTCAATCATAAAATATTAATTATACTTTTATTATTTTTTGAAAAAAAAAAAACATTTCTCAATCAGAGTTTGGAGCTAAGAATTGTTACTCCATAAAATATTAATTATACTTTTATTATTTTTTGAAAAAAAAAAACAAAACGTACAGCATCTTTTTCGAATTGAACAAAGCAAAAGCCCCTTGGTTCCCCTTTTAAAGGTCCTGTTGTGTGATAAACAAAATCAAAAAGCTTGACAACGCCGCAAGACTTTACCAGCTGTAGAAGTTGGTACCTCGTAAAACAAAATCAGAGTTTGAAAAAAACAATTACTAAGGATTAAAATCTAACTTTAAAAAAATTCATTGTAAACTCAAGTTTCACAAACGCAAGTCTATCCATTGAAAAAACTAGTACTTAAGGGGTTTAAAAGTGAAGGAAACCATTAACTTACTGAGTGACTTCTTTATCAATATTTCCGATCCACAACTTTCGACTTGCTCCCATACATATAATTTATTACTTCAATATAATATTAACAAACTTTATATACGAACAAGCAAAACAGCAATAGTATAAAATAATAAAAAAATTTGCGGAATATAGAATGGAATGCTCATTATATTGTGACCTCAGCATTCAAACAGGTATATATATACTAATTAGCTGTGTGCAAATTTAAATGCTTATATTATCTGGAAAATAAAGTTATGCAAAATAACTCGTAATGCCAAAGAAAACAATAAATAAAAAAACGATTTTTTTAAAACTCTGATCAGAGAAAAAACTTCGATTTTGAAAGTTTTGAGAATTATTTATTTATAAAGGTATTACACTGTATAAATAACATATATCATTTATTTCTCTTTGCTCCAAAAAGATTTTTCAACTCTTCTACCGTGTGATCTGGAGAAGTAAAAGAAGTGTTAGCAAATCCATCTTTAGCACACTTAAAACGATTATCATTTATTAGATAAACATTGATAGCAGATAACCAAATACCAAGAGACACATCCTCTCCCTACAAATATCAAAGCAAAGTAAAATTAGATAAGTGAACCAAAGGATCCACATTCAGAGCTTATGTCTTGTAAATAATTTGAGAAGAATAATAAGGTCATTTTTTTTGGAAATAATTGTTTAAAAAAGCAAAACCTTAAACTATGTCAAACTAAAAAATTGTATTAAAAGAAGAAAAATTTTGAATAACTTAACTGATAAATCTTGAGATAAAACTTGTTATTAGATATCCAATCAACAATATCTTTTGACAACAGATATCCAGATCCACAGGGAAATGGTGGATAGGTCAATGACACAAAATCTCGCTCAGCCCACTTGCCATGCTGATCCAAAGCAAAGTTCTGTCTGAAACTTAAAAATGTAATAATTTTTTTAACAAGATTTTTTTAATTTTTGATTTTGATAGATTTTAAGTATTACATAATTTTACCTTCCAATTACAACATTGTTCTTGCCATTTCTTAAGGTATCTTGGAGCATCTTTAAAATTGAAAGTGTGATTTTTTATGATAAAAAATAAATAAAACAGCAAACTAATTCAAGAGTTAACATTCAAAAGGGTCCACCTGTAAAATTGCTGTTACATTAATGAAGCAGTCGTCATCAGTTTTTAAAACAAAATGAAATTCTTTTGTTGACAACCTAAAAAATGTAATTCAAGGAATTTTTAATTGAAATGATTGTTTTTACCATTGCTTAACACTGTAACACAGTAACACTGCATGCACAAATTTATTTTCAAAACCTATCACCACAAAAGAAAAAGCTGTTATGACCTAAATGAATAAACAGTAATGCCATGAAATTTTTTCAAATTTATGTTAAGTAAAAACTTATTCAAAGTTTCATTATTATGATGTTCAAAACAGAGATTAAATATTCTATTGCAAACATAATTGGAAAATCAAAAAAAAGGCACAAATAAAAGTTTTTCAGGCAAACTTAACAAATGCATAGTTGGTGCATAGTTACATAGTGAATTTGAACCAACCAAGAATAAAACTCCAACATTTTCATTGGTAGCATACGATAACTTTCAACCACATCAACAAACAAGATATCCCTATGTTCCAAATACTCTGTTTGCAATTCTCTTTCTTCTTCCTGCATTTTCTCTCCATATGTTCTATATCGCTTGATCTGCTCAAGACCACTTTCATCTGTTTCATTTATATCTATAACATCACCCACACATACAAAAATATTATTATATCTTTTAATCAAGATCTTTCAATAAGTACACAAATACAATAAAATAATATAAAATAGTTTTAGATTGTTAGCGATATTGAATATAGAACAAACCATATGAAGAATATTTAAAGGAAGGTCCAGCAATAAAGCAAGAAGTGTTATAATAATGGTTTTGAAATCCAGGGAAAATTTTATCAGTTGCACATTCACTGCGGTAAAGCTAAACAATGAAAAAACAACATTTAACTCTAGTAAAAAATTTCAGTAATAAAAAATAGACTTAACAAAACTTTTATATATATATATATATTAGTGTGATAACAAAAAAAACTTTTTTTATGAAACCACTTGCAATCAAGGAAAGTTTATGAGTAATTAAAGAATATAAATTGAATTTTTTTTTAAAAAAACGACATGTGTTTTTTGCTTTATTCAAAAGAGTATTAGTAATAACTAAGCAACTTTTATTAACAAATAAGATACAGAACAGCTAGCAATTTGTCCAAAATGTACAAAAAATGTTTAAAAAATAGTTTTTGCTATGAACTTCAGGTTCAAAAATTCAATTTTTCTTGATTTCGCATGAAGTTCCTCCATCAGTTTTACAGCACGTTCAGCAATTTGGTTAGATCTGGGAATGTCAATTAATGACTCTTCGACTGACCAATGTGTCTTCAAACACTTAACTGCTTTCTTGCATTTTATCTTCATGAGTGACGTAAACAGTTCATTGAATGACGCTTCATTGTAGTGTTGCGAATGGAACCAAGCATTTGCCCATTCGTAGCAGATGAAGTCGCATGCTGGAGTGAGGATATTGCGCCACTCTGGTATCAGTAATAATGCTATAACAGCATATATCGCACGTGAGTTCCAACTAGCCTGGTGTAAATTTGGGAGTTTCTTCCAGCTGATTATAGGCCAACGTGAAGTTGTTTTGTAATGACGATATGCCTGACATAGTTCAAATAAGAACTTAAAATCATCTCGCCATCCAGGGTTCTCGCCTGTGTTAACATCATCTGTAGCAACGAGGTGGTAATCAGCCTGAAGAGAGACATAGTTTTCTGTTAATTTGTTAATGAAGGAATAGTTGAGTTCTGGTTTGGTTGTTGGCTCTTGAATAAGAAAATCCATGACATGCTTCAGAAGGAGGTCAAGCACATGGTGCTGACAGCCAATATATTGTGGCTTCTGAAACCCCTTGCTCAAGACATCATCCTGTATGAGCTTTACAATCCCGTGCAAATGACCAGTATTTACTGCGGTCGTGTCGCAGATTATCATGCGAATATTTTCCCAAGCATCGTATTCATTAATTAGCTGATGAAGTTCCTAGTGAATGGCCGCGGCAGAACCACTCTCACATTTAAGAATACCGAGTTTGATTTCGGTTGTAAAATTTTTCAGCAGAACAACTTGATACTCTTCCCCTTGCATTCTTTTACCATCAAACTGGAGACAATAGGGATCATTGCTTTGAAGTTTTTGAACAATTTTGGTTTTCATTTTCTGTCCTTACTAGAGATTACTCGTTTCCAGACACCCGCCTGACTTGGAACCGGCACATCATGACCATGTTCAGCAATGGTTGCAAGAACGTCATGTGCTTTATGTGTAGAAATGTTGTTTTTCAGTACTAGTAAACCCACTGTTGTAGTGCTTGATCTTTGGTATTTTGGTTTGCATTCAGGAGAAGATGACGTGGAAGAAGAGGTTGGCGACTCAGGTTTGGCGAATCAGGTTTCAGAATCCGAAGATTCTGAGTCACTTTCATGTGTTTGTGTGGGTTGGGATTGAGAAGAGCTGGCTTGAGGTTGAGTTGTTGATAGTCGGATTTGTTTTCTTGGGTGGATTGATTCCAAAGGGGCTTGTTTGATCATTGAATAACCAATCTTTCCTCCACTCTCAACTTGCCTCTGGTAGAGCTCTTTATCCTCCGTGCTTTTCCATTCTCCAATAACGTTAGTGACATCAAATAACTGAGAAAGTGTTGCTGTGAATTTATCAGACGGTTTCTTTTTGTTTTTGTCATATAGATCAATCAGATTATTGAGCTTCTTTCTGATGAGTGTGCTGGATAATAGTGGAAAGTCTAGAATTTCCCTCCAGAGCAATTCTATATCCGTAATCATAATTTTGATTCAATTCAGTCGCCGTTTTTTGCTGTTGAACAGAAAAGTGAAGTTTCCAAGAATTTGACGGTTTGTCGGCATCCGTGTGAGATTGGTTAGCTTTTCAACAGATGGAATACTTGGATCTCTTTTATGTTTAGAAAAAGAGGGTAGATTCTTCATCCAAATATACCTGTTTGACTTTACACTGTTGCTGGAATTTCTATAAGACATTTTATTGACAATCTTGCACTGAAAACAAAAATATTCAAACGAGTTCACACTTCACACGGTATAGCAAAATACTGTGTGAAGTGAATATATTCAAAACAAAGATAATAAACAACATCTATCAACAAACTACTAAACTAACAACCATCTCTAAATGTCTAGTTTATAAACAAATGGAAACAGCTGACTGGAATGTGCTTAAAAGCAGTATAGAACGTCATATAAAAAGTCAGTGTGAAATTGAAACCAATAGTCAAACTGTGCAATGTGCGCACAAAAAAAAATAAAAAGGTGGGGGAACTTTTTTCAATTTTTTTAAAAACTGATGTTGCTACTGTCATCTACCTACAATTGTTCCTCTAATGTAAAGGGTTTCAGTTTCGTAATGAAAAATAATGATAATAGTTATTACCCCAATATATATATATATATATATATATATATATATATATATATATATATATATATATATATATATATACATATATAAGTTTTATATAACATTTTAAATTAATTAAAAACCTTTTTATACATAATCAAACCACCACCACTATCAACTATACAATCAGCATTTCCTAAAATTGGATCATCTCTTGAAACACCTTGCACAACAAGTGAACCATAAAAACCCTGAAATTTTCAATTTAAAGCATCAAGAAATAAAAGTAAGAGAGAACATTTTTGAGATTCTTTTTTTACCTCAGTCAATCAAAGTTTAAAAATGAATAAATAATCAAAGGCAGAAAATCAACGAGGTTTTAGAAGACATAATTTTTTACACTAGGTCATTAATTGCTGATTAAACAAAAGCTAAAAGCTTTTTTAAATTCCAAAGTTATTTTAGAAATATGAAAAATCTAGGAACTGACTTTTGGTAAAATATACTTCTTAGTTGGTTTATAGCGATAGAACCCATCTTTTTCACCAGAACTAAATGACATGAAGGCAGCCTCAGTGACAACATCCTATAGCAATTAATTAAAATTTTTAACTTTCAAGCAAATAGATCTTTCTTACTGGTATACTTTTAACTGGTATTTCTAAAGTGAAAAAAAAAAAAACAAACTGCAAATGAGAACTTTGAATTGAGAATTACAAAATTAATTTCTTTCATTTGCAACATTTTACATTTTAATTAAAAGTCCACAGCATAAAATATGAAGTCAAAAATCATAAATGTTAAAATTGTAAATGGTTAAAAAAACTTGTTGAAAAAGTTTTAAGACTTAAAAATATTTTTGTAATATGATTAATTACCTTGGTAGCATAGTTATATAAAATAACTTTAAGCAATCCTTTAATGCCATTTTGATCATGGTCATATACACCTAGCTCATGTATAATAATTGGATGATTGACCTAAAATACAAGAGTAAGAAATACTAAGACAAAAGCACATTGTGATCAATAGCATAATCAGAAAACCCTCAAGAAGTAAGAAGTACAAGTTTTATTGTTTGAACATTGACAGAGCTCAAGCAGAGAATTGCCAATTTCTTTTAAACATACAAAATGAGAAGAATTAGGGAGTTTTGTAAAAGAGAATTTGGCAATATTACTAAAAAATTATTAGTTTATATAATACAGTAGAATCCTGTTAACTTGGACTCTGAAGGGGTATATATTTTTTGTCCGACTTAGCGAAAGTCCAAATTAAGCAAAGCTCTCGTTAAGTCGGACTCTTTGAAAATGTCAGACTTATTGAGATTTCGAGACTTATCAAATGTTCCTCGATATATAAATATTATGTGCATATATATTGAACAATATAATCTTATGTGAAATATATATTTTTATATATATAATATCTACTATAAACGAAAAAAATCCAAATGATGTTCGTTCCACTAACTCGCACAATTCTTCTTCAAACAGCTTTGATGCATTCAAAGCTATTTGAAACGACGCAAAAGTAATTAATTTTCGAATGTTCTAAGTTTTGAATTTTAATCAATATTTTTAAATTTTTAATGTAATAGTTAATAACAAATAGAATTTAATTGAAGCTTAACTAAATCGAAAGCTCTCCGTGAAAATGTTCAGTTACGTTTAATTATATTTGACGCAAAAGTATTTTATTTTCGAGCATTTAGAGTTTGGAATTTTGATTGAAATATTGGAAGTTTTGTTATTATACGCACTTATATGCAAATTCAAAATAAAAGTCCTAGTTAAGCGAAGTTTTTTGCCGAAGGGACCCCAAAAAACAGTACTAGTTAGCGAATGGTCCGACTTAACCAGGGTACAACTTAAGCAGATGATTTTACAGTAAGTTGACAGAGAATGTGCAAGGGGAATTGAAATTCCATCCGACTTAATAAAAGTCCGACTTATCCAGGGTCCGGGTTAATGGGATTCAACTGTATTAATTTTCATATTAAATCTGAAGAGGTGTTTTTGTTTCCATATTTCAAATTTTCATTAACAATAATTTCTTGAAATCTTTTTCAAATACAAAATAAGAATAGAAAAACACAACAACAACAAGAAACAGTACAAAACAGTTTATAAAACTTTATAGTTTAAACTTATTACAAATCAGTCACCTAAAAATTTATTATTATAAGAAGGGAGAACTAAATTAAAAACAACGATCAGAAAAGGTCAACGATCAAAAATCGTTAAAGACGTACACAAGATGACTCGTCAACTCTTCCTATAAATAAATGATAAAGCAAAAAGAATGGAGTTAAAAACAACAACTGAGAAAAGACTTACACACTGATAATTATTCAACCTGCCATATAAATAAATGATAAGAAGAAACGTTAAAAAAATAACTGGGAAAGACAAAAACACAAAGACTGGTAAACGATAAAGTGAAAAGAAGAAAAGTTAAAAACAACAACCTAGAGAGGACTTACACATGATGATTCATCAACATATCACATAAGTAAATGACAAAATGGAAAGAAGGAAAGTTAAAAACAACTGGGAAAAGATGTAAACATGAAGAATCATCAAATAGATGATGCCATATAAATAAATGATAAATAGGGATTACAAAGGAAAACAACAAAAATTATAAAAGCTCAAAAACTGTTTTACAAGAGTTCTAAAGAGAAGTAAATCAGAGTTTTTAAGAAAATATTTAAGAAGAATTTTAAAGAGAAAGAATTTTTGTGATTGAAAAATATTGGGATACACAAGAAGTTTTATAAGTGAATAAAAGAGAAAAAGAACAAGAAATTTTTGATAATCAGAAGAATGAAGAATTAAATAGAAATCAAAAGAAATACCAATTAAAGAAGAATAACCAGAAGCTTCAAATAAAGAAGAGATATTTGTATAGAAAAAGAAGAACAAAAAGAGGAGTAATTGATAAAAACAGTATCAAACACTACAAATAGAGTAAGAGAAAATTTATATTACATAAACATAATGAACAAAAGAGTACTAACCATTACACTTTAATAGAATGTTTATTGAGATATATTGTATAATAGAATATACTGAGGACAGTAAACACAACCTTAACCCTTTAATGATTAAACCTTGTCCATTCCTAACCAACTTATCCCAAAAACCTTGCCCTTTCCTAACCAAGTACTCCCCAGACCCTCAACCTTGATCCCAACCTACCATATACCTTTCCACATAGACCTAGAGCCCAAATCTCCCTAATCCCTTACCTCATCACACTACAAACAACTAACAAACATAAACATTAATTATTATTTATTAAAAACGCCTTTCCTCATAACAGGTTGATCTTTTTCCTCATAACATGTTGATCTTTTTCCTTATAACATGTTGAAATATTCTTATTGATTTAAAAAACTCATCAAAACTGAAGCAAACTTGAGGAGATTTGAGGAAGATAAATGGTTTTGAAGGAGTTCACTAAGTTTTCAGGGGGGAAAGGCAATTCTAACAGAAGCTAAATAGATGTTATCATTTTGATGTTGCTAAATGTAAATTTTGAAACCTGATTTATAATTACCAGGTTTAGGCTATTAAAGGGAATACAAAAAGAAAGAAAAAATTAAAAAACAAAATTTTATAACATCTATAAAAACAGAAAATAAGAAAGCTTTCACTCAATGCTGCTCCAAATAACTGCTATTGCAATATTATTTCTTAAAAACAGTAATTTCTTTAAGATCATTTAAGAGCTCAATTTGATTGAAAATTGAATTAAAAAGATGATTTAGGTTACTAAAATTTTGTAAAATTATTAGTAAAACTCATTGACATTTTGAGGATGGAGTTTAACAAGACAATAGATGAACAGCATTTTTTTTTTTTTTTTACATTTAAAAAAAATTTACTTATACAGAACAACAAGAAATTATACCTGAAAATCAAGTCCATACTGGCCAGAAATAATCAGATCAAAATTTTTTGGAGTGCTTTGTAAACAATGTGATGTAAATATTTCTATGATGATGCAGTATAAGTAAACAATCAGAAATTTTACATACAACTCTAATCCATACAAATTAATTTTTGTGTTATATCTAAATTATACACTTTTAATGTATTATATACCTTTAAACAATTCATTAAAAAACAAAATAAATATAACAGAGAAAACAAAAATGTGCTCTATGAAATGATTTCTAAGATTCTAGTAACTATATTAATCTGACAGATTGCCAAAATAAAATATAGTGAAGATGTGTGATTAAGCAAAGAGCTCAAATGTTTCCAGTCTTTTCAAATTTTCATTCATGCAAATGAAAGAAGCATTATGAAAAATACTTCTTTTTTTTTTTCAATAAAGTGAATACCAAGCCTTAGTTGCTCATGTTTTATTTGTAATACATCATCTCTTTTATCAACTAACGCAAAAGCACCTTTTAAACCATACAGATCTCACAAAGTTACTGTAAGTACAAGGTAACTGCACTTAAAAACAAATATTTTAAGATGCATCACCATGAAAATATTGTTTCTACTGAAAAAAGACGAACAACTTTTGTTTTACTTGAGAAATTTTATTAAAGAAGGAAATTTATAACAAAGAATTCACACAAAAAATTTTATCGTTCAAAAAAGTTAAAGGAGACCTTTTACAAAAAAACTCTTACAAAAAAAACTCTTCTCTAATTTTAATCTAAAACTAAATGATTATTTTTTGTTCTAAAATTTTTCATTAAATTTTTTTTACCAGCATTAGCTTTTGAATAAGAATTAGCTTCACATCTGAACTCATCTAACCGATCTTCCACAGGAATGTTACATGGAATCTTGCTTACAATAAACTTTAGTAAAACACTAAAAAAAGTACCAAAAAAAATTAAATCCTCCCCATACTCTTAACCAACCAAAATAATGATAGTTAACCATAATAACCATTAACATTCATATTATTTATACATTATTATTAGCAATAACAATGAACCATGATAAACATAATCCAAACTAATTATAATTAATTATAACTAATCATAAATTACATTTACACTTAATCAAAATAAAAAAATTCTTACTTTGAGATGAGGGCTGCATCTTTAAATTCATTACGGATAATTTTTCTAAACTGAAAATGATCACGAGAAGACAATACTCCAACTACTAATTCATGGCTACCCCCTATGAGATAATATCTATGCATTTGTGGTACAGCATCACAAATTACTATGCAAATGTATGAATACAGGGAAATTTGGTAAAAAAATATTTACTTTAGAGCTAAACAAAAGTTGAAACACTTGTCTTGTCAAAGGTGTCCTATTTTTACTTTTCGGCCAATGTCTTATTCTAAACTGCATGGTTTTTTTTCACATTAGAAAACATGAAAACATAATATGGTGAGAAGTCAGAAATCCTACTAAACAAACTCAATTTTTATTCTACAAAACTTTAACTCAAGTCTAAGCACTAAATCAAAAATTATTATAGAGAAAAAAATAAAAGGAAAATGGTATACCAAACAACAAGGCATATTTTTGCCAAGCAATCAAAATTGCAACAATTGCAAACAGAGCTGCTACACACCACCTCTTCATTGAGAGCCATATAATGTCTAAGAACTTTTTAGAACCAATAAAGCTATTAATATAATAGAACAATACCTTTCAAATGAAACAGAATTTAAAACTTGAACCATTTTTACAAAATGGGCAAAACAACTTACCATTTAAAACTTTACAATCAGATTATATAAAAAATTTGATCATAAAATTTAAAAGAATCAGTCTTAAAAAAAATCATTAAACTCACAATTAATTAATATCAAGATATACAAACATTATAAGAAATTTATTTTGTCAAAATAAATAAGTCCATTTGATTCTTGGGTTTTATCAAATAGTGTATATATAGAAATACAAATAAACTTCTTTTGCTAAAAATTATGCCTACTTTGAGTAAATAAGTATTCACAATAAACACTTGACATTTGAAGCAACTAAAAAAATCATCAGATGAAATACTCACTAGGGCCATAAGATCATCAGATGAAATTCTTACTAGGGTCATAGCAAAATAACAAAAAATTCTCTCAAAAACCTTCCTTTTTAATTTGAATTTTACATGAATAATCATTGGTAAATAAATAAATATTCTTGCAATAAAATATTCAAAAGGTTTCATTATTTCAAGTAACCAATCAAACTAAGATTCTAATTAAAAAGAGGGGATCATTATAGTTTTCAAGAAAAAAAACATTTTTTTTTTCTTATTTCTTTTTTATATTACTTTTAGTGATCCTTAGTGATTCCAGTTTCAATTCATCATGATTTCCATTTGAACAAGACGAGCATTAGAATCACCAGGCATACGATATGGTAATAAACCAGCAAAGGTTACCAAAGAACGTGCTTCATTACGTATACTTCTCAAGTACTAAGTAAAATTTTTAAAAATTATTATTTAATTTAATTAATTTGTAAGTAAAAGGTAAAGAAAAATTGGAAAACAAAAGCAAAAATGACTTGATTGTAAACACCATGAACCCTTACAGCATCTTCTTTGTCTTTAGAGACTCCCATAATATTAGCTTGAGATGCCATTCTTAAATTAAATAATTAAGCAATAAAAGCAACTAGGATTTCCTGATATCATTGTTTGATGTAATTATAATCTTTTTAGAAAGTATTTCCACATGGTATTTGGAAAAATATATATATATATTTATATGTAAATGGAAAAGTCAATTTCTCTAAGAGAATCAGTAGTTATTGTTACAAACTTTTCCTTTGCACTTAAAAAACTAAGGTTTAGAGAAAGTGGGGATAAAGATAGAAAATGTATCAATTCATGAACATGTTCTAGAGAGAAATTTCTAAGAAGAGCTGTATGAACAAGTTCATTTCTAGGTAGAACTTCTAGGTAGAATTTTTAGGTAGAACTTCTAGCTGAAATGAACTTGTTCATTTCAGCTCTACTTAGAAATTCTGAAATTTTCTCATGGCTGGTACTACAAATCATATTTTCTGACTTTCAATGTGCTCTACCTAATTGAAAACAGCATGATCTACTTTAACTTCACATTTTAACCTAAATGCAATATAATTTCTTTTTTGTACTCACATTTTTTATTACAAAAAATTTGTTTCAAGAAAAGTGTTTCTTAGTATTTAAACATTTTCCATATAAGAACAACTTTGTGGAACTTGCTTTATTAGAGATAGTAATCCTGACAACTGACATAATATGGTTTACATATGACAATATTAATGTACTATTAATGTAATACTGAAGTACACATGTACTAGAGTATTAGATTAATAGCACATTGAGTGTTCAACTTGATTGGTTACATGTGGAAAAGGTAGAATAAATTTTAAGAACACTTTCTGTGAAGTCAACCAAAAACTACTTACTTGCTTTTTTTATATTTACCATATAAAATACTCATAGTGGCTAATAAAACATCAGGCAAGCATTGACGCACCTTTTGAAGTAAAATAAAACAAAAATTATACACTTTATGTAACTAAATAAAACTATGTAACTTAGCAAGACAAAAGAAAGATAAATGAAAAGTGAGTAAAAATAAAAGGCTTGATCAAACAATAAAACAAAAGGTTTCAAAGTTTTAAATGTTCTAAAAAACATGAGCATTTGCTGACATTTTATAGGTTTTATGAAAATGGTAAATTTACTAACATTTTTACAATTTTCCACATGTCTAACAACTTGAGGATTGCTTATAACTTTTTGTACACAAAAATTGTAATTGGATGGTATATAATTTATTAAATATCAGAAACATTCATGAATATAAAGATTTTTATAAATATTCATAATATAGTAGCTCATTTAGTAATATTTGAATAAAATCTTTTTAAAAAAGTTGTAAAAACTAAAAAAAAAACTCACTTCATCACTGTATTGCTTAAAAGAAGTAACTTTCTGTTCAACCTCTTCTGGTTTTAATGGTATTAACTTTATCTTCTGGATTGTCTGTAAAGAATTTAAAAAGATACAATATAAATTATATATATATATATATATATATATATATATATATATATTCAAAAAAATACTTTTATGCAAATATTCTATAATTATTCTTCTTAATAAAGATTTTAAGTTCAATTTCATTTTCAAATAATAAAAATTTTATTGTTGATTGTAATACTATTCTATATAATTGTGTTAAAAAAGATTAACTTAATTTGAAAAGATTTATGCAAACATAGACTTTATTTAAAAAACTTAATATCCATATAAAATATTTATATTTGCAGAATGTATAATTCAATATCAAATGACAAGCTTGTATTGTCCTTAGAGCATCCCGCCATCAAAAATTGCATAAATGCGTAAATTCCGATGTGAGAAATAGTTTATAAAGGTGACTCCGATGTGATGCGATGGTGAGGAATGGTATCACATTGGAGGTGCGATGTAGCTGAGGCCGATGGGGAGAATTTCACGCACTCTCCGATATATTTCGAGATTTACGCATTATCGTACGATATTTTCACGTAATTTCACAATAAATCATATTTAAAGTGTAAACTCGTAATATTGTGGTATTTCTGATGTATTTATCTATAATTACGAAGTTTTCGCAAAATTACAGCAAAATTTTGCAAGCCACCACAAACCATCGGAAAATAAAAAGGTTAAGTCACATCGGAGTCACCTTTATAAACTATTTCTCACATCAGAATTTATGCATTTACGCAATTTCCGATGGTGGGATGCTCTAATTGTCTATATCAAATGCCAAGTCATGGGCATGCAAACCTTTTCGAGTCTATGCCAAGATGTTTTGAATCTATGTCAAAAACGATTGGGGTCATATTTCATATTGGAATATTTTCATTGAAAATATTGCATAGGTGCATTTAAACTTTATTTAACTTTTTTCTTAGTAATTTTTTAATTACTTATGTTTAATATATAATATCAGAAAATGTTTTGTGTTTTTTTTATTCATTAATTATTGACTAAGAAAAAAAATTAAATAAGCTAATTGCATTTAAACTTGTAAGAGGCTTTCTAGTTTAAACTTTCTGTGTAAAAAACAATTTTCTCATTTCAGTTAGAATATAAATGTACTTACATCTAATGCTGTATCAAACTGTTGTTCGTGGTATAAATCAAAAAAATACATTAAGTCAATGAGTAGATAAAAAGTTGAACTTCTAGAGCGGCTTCCATTATGTCCTCGAGTCTTATAGCGTTCAGCCACAGAGCGTGCTAATATTTGAATTCGCTCACGAGATGATTGAGGACTGTTAGCAAGTGGAACAAGCTTAAGAAGAAATAAAAAAGCTTTTAAACATCCATTTTTTAAAAGTATTCATGCGAAGTAAAGCTTTAATGTAAATATGAGGTGGAAATTAGCTGAGGTGGAAAAAATGGTTAAAACCTCACAGAGAACAGAAGCACTTGATTACCTGGGAGAGAAGAGTTGTTAACAGTTCAAGAACCTTTTCATGATTCTAAAAACAAAAATTCACATGCACAAAAAAAGATTTTAACTAGCTAATATTTTTCAAACATAAGAAAATAGTGGCTTTCTATTATTTAGTAGTATATTAGAAAATATCAAAGGAGTAAAAAAAACATACATCTGCTAAATCATAAAGCATTGTTGCATCTTCGAATTGTCCTTTACTCTCAGCATCTTTTGCAACAGTGCTCACAATATTGCTCACATCAAGTTTAAACTTTGAGATACAGCCAGACTAAATAAAAAATCATAATTAAAAGCTATGTAATAAACTAAATTAAATACAAAAATTTGTTAAAAAAATTTTTACATCATTAAAAGTGTTTGCAAAATTTTACAGATCATAAATTTTTGCATGATTATCTGAAAAAATGCTATATAATTAACTTATCAAACAAACATATTGTCACAACATAAGAATAACAAGTTCAGATAACTCAACTTGTATTTTTATTACTTATTATAAAGTACATACTAATTATATAACTATTATTCTGTTACCAATTACTGAACTATTGACACTATTTATTCAAATATTGGAAACTATTATTTAAAAAGAACCAGTGTAAAACGAACCTTTTTTGTACCATCTGCTTTGATACAACCTAAAATTGTCTCAAACTGAAAAAGAAAATTATAAAAAAAGAAACCTTTAAACTTCATTTAATAATTGAAATTTTAGTTTAAATTTGTAAACAACCCCACATGAAGGGAGTCACAACAAAATGAGGCATAAAGTTCTAAACTAGAAAAAAAAACTCAATATATTTATAAAATGGGACTTTTAAAGCACATATTCCTATTAAACAGAAGGCCCACCTCTCTTGTTTCAAGGGCTAACTCACTAACACAAGATGCAAACAGGTTTTGACCATTAGGTCCAGTGAAACCCCTAAATTAAATAACATTTAAATACTTTCAAAATTTTTGAAATTATTTTTAAATTCTTACAAAAAAATTTGCAAAATTTACAGATAAATGTAGTAAATATATCAAATAAATACCTCAGAAGAAAAAAGTACTCAAGTGCCTCACGAGGATCAGTAATTTCAAATTTACGAGTGTAAATTGTTATTAATCTTGCATAATTCAAACGTTTTAAAGGAACTGCATCTAATGGGTCAACAGATACTATGAGGGAAAAAAAATCAGTTTTACTCAAAACTTTTTACAATGAGCAGAATGTAGATTTTACTAAGGGCAGTATTTTTAAGGTAATTTCTGATTTTCAAA
Organism: Hydra viridissima; assembly: GCF_058129835.1. Lineage (NCBI taxonomy): Eukaryota > Metazoa > Cnidaria > Hydrozoa > Anthoathecata > Hydridae > Hydra > Hydra viridissima. The sequence goes on from NW_028324309.1 coordinate 5,944,621, forward strand.
ATAAGCAACATTAAGAGTTAACATTATTTTATCTAAAAGGGTAAAGCTTTTTTAAAAAATCAATATTTCATATAAAACTTTTTTTTAAAAAATCAATATTTCATATAAAACTTTATATGGACAAATCCTGCTTACAAAGTTGCATATGAATTAGGTCAGGCAACAAAAGTAGGTTACAGTTTTGCAACACAATAGACAAATGAACAGCATGGCATCGGCAATGGTCAATTCTTGAGAGAAATTCAATACCCTAAATAAATGGTTTAAAAATGTAAAGAAAGTTTCTAACTAAGTTATTAAAATGGAAATTTAAATATCAAAGTGCTTACTGCTTCAAACTGACCAGTGAGAAACAACACTTGACAGTAAAGGTAAGGCTGATCATAAGCCTTGAAATGGTTTTCACCTGAATAAAAAAGTATACATTTTAAAGTTAACATAAGAAAATTCAGTTAAAATGCATAACACATGGTGCATGAAACTTGGGAAGGTTTTACCATAATCTTCAAGCAAAAGTTTCTGAAGATTTTGCAGTGTAACTGACTCTTGATGTTGCAATGAGTCTTCAAATTGTACTTGATTGAGCTTAAGCCAAAGATAATCTTCTGTCTTCTTTATAACTTCAGGATGACTTTCTGTGTTATCACATTGTCCAATAATACAAAACAAAATTCTTTTAAATGGATCTGAACTGGTTCTAATACTTCGCTTGTATTGAAGTCGAAGTTTTGCTTCATTGTTGGGATGTAATCGACAATCAGGACTTGCTAAAAATTCCTTGAGAAAAGTCTTGAAGTCAGAGTACTGGGGAGGTAGAGCTTCTGCTGCTTGTTCTGTAGCTTTCACATCTCCACAGCGCAAACAAAAATAAACTAAAGGCCAAACAGGTACTCCATTTATTGTCCCATCCTCAAACCCTGATAGGTTTGTAGACAATTTAATCTTTAAATAACTCAAAACTAAATTATAAAGTCCAGGCACTCCACCAAGACATGCTTGCTGTAAATTATCAAACACACATTTTTCTATAAAAACTCTATACCGATCTTCCAAAAATTTTTTTGAAGATTTAACAAGCATTGCTTGAAAAATATTGGACTGACGGAATTTTCTTACATTTTGTTCATTTGAAGGAATGTCATTAACCAACTGGTCTAAAAGTAGCCATAGATTTTTAGCATTTTGATCTTCACATTTCTGACCAACTTGCTTAAAAGCATCTAAGAAAGAGCTGTTCTGCTTTTGTATAGTTGTTTCATTACATACAAAAAGTTGACGTGCAAATGACATTTCAAGAGCTGTTAATGAACTTCTCCCTTTTGTAAATATCAATTCTTCAAATCTATTGCTATCCAGTGGAAACAGCATGGTTTCTTTACCAGCAGTCAACAAAGAGTTCAAAATTTTTTGTTTCTCTCTCTCCCATTCATCTTCCAGACTGTTCCAAAAGTTTTTCTCTGCATTCTCAAATGTTTTTCTTTTTGTTTCTTCAATTGTGGCTAAGATAGCATTTTCACGCTCATTTTTAAGGAAACTGTGAACATCAGTTTCCACAATTGGCTCAATTGGTTCAAATGTTTTTGTAGCATCAAGAGATTCCAACCTCTGAGATAATTTAGGGAGTTCAACACCTCTGGAACTTAGAAGTAAGGAACTAAAATGAATAATTTAGTAACATAATAAAAAACAAACTAAAAAAATTTTTTTAAATTATGTAAAGAATTTTTATTATTGAAACTAGTAGTTCATCAATGTCTTTATGTCATAGATCTCTTTGTCATAGGTCTTATAGGTTGCTTATGTCATAGCCTCAAAACTGTTTTAACTAAAATCTTAACTGTTAATTCTTAGAAAGCATTATATTTTTAAGTTGTTGTGGTGTCCTAAAACATTTGTATTATACATATTGTATAAGTAGACAGGACTAGGAAAAACTAAAGACAGACTGATATCCAGCTCATCCCCTTATCATTTTTGTGTATAAAAATCATTTTTTTCAATATTGACTACAGGTACCTGAAGTAAAGTTTTAGTACATCTTGACACTGAAAAGATAAATAGGCAGATCAAAGAATATACTAGTGATCAATATGACTTATTAAGCAGTGTTTACACAAAGGGAATAATTTTCCTCAAGTTTTCATTTTGTGAAATATTTGGGTGCAAACAAGTTTGGCTGGTTTATAATTCCATAATAGTGTGAATTGTTATATAAACACTAGAACACTGAGTTGTAAAACAAGAAACAATATAAGCTTAAAGGAGTCTTCAATCTATAATAAAATACAAAACTTTAACATTCACAGAGATTTAACTTTTTTTTACTTCACAAATACCTTAAGCAGTTTTGAGGCCTCTGATAAGTAGATAATAAGACTTATTATTAGATTTGATTGACATTTTTAAGTCTTACACTAGGAAATTAAGAAATACCTAGTTTCATATAATCAATCATCAGAATAGTCTATAAAAAACATTTCAACACTGAATTTAGTAATAAAATAAAAAATGATAAAACAGAAATAATAAAATTGAAATGAGTTATTAATTATTATGTTACACTATGCAATCTCAATGTAATAAAGGATAGTTCTTACGCTTTAACATTTGAGGCTTCATCAAGATTGCCCCATGTTTTAGACAAAAGCCTGTTAGAAGCTTCAGCTAACTGTGGAAAGTTGCGTTCTATTCTTGGTAATTCACTACCAGTTTCCATATCAGCAGTTAGCTGTTCAGCTCGACGTAGAAGATCAGAAAATGAGACGTCCATTTTTTTATTAGTAGCTTGTATCCTACTGGAATAAATTTAAATTTTTTTCATTTAAACTTTTAAATAAAAATTTAGTTTAACATTAACTGTATTATGTTTGTGCAAAAAAAAAAATAAGTAAATGTAAATAAAAAACATTATTTTGAAGTTAGAAGCAATGGATCTACCTCTGTTATGTTTATTTATTAGTCACCATAAATGTTTATAAATGTTATAGATACCCTACTAAATCACAATTGAGTTTTAACACTTAAAGGAATTTATGATCTGCTGATTTTTTAGATGCTCTATAGTAATATTTTTATCACTGCAGCATCCAAAATGGCAATAGTTGCCTGTTCTTGGGTTGCTACAGGTGTTATCAAACAAATGTAGATTACAACATCTTAAAAAAACCTAATCTATAAGATTGAGACCATCATCTGTCTTAATCTGTTCAAACCTGTTCTGTCTCAAACATTAGGGGAACCATTATTATAGACATTTTGGACTTAGGACATTACCAAAATGGAGTAGTCCTTCGTAAAACTCTTTCAGAGTTTATATCACCTTCATATTTGGAGCTGAAGAAAAGTTAATGTTAGTTGTCATCAATAAAATTAAGTTAATTTAGGAAATTTTTTGATTTAAATAACCTTTAAATACTGTAAAATTTGTGAATGTGCAAGTGTGTGAGTGTTTATTTGTAATACAAGTATTTCAAAAACAAATTCTTTACAAGAGCTGTTTGAATAAAACACCAGTTGCTATATGTTTACTGAACTTCAAACACAATTAAATGTAGCAAAGAAACCTTAAATTTTGGTGATAATTCCTCCGATTGGGTTACTTAAATGAAAAGGATGGGAAAGGAAGTAGGCACATATGGTGTATAGTATATATGTTGACGTTATGTTTTTTTAATTAAACTTACTATAGTAGCGGATGCAAGAAACTCTTTCATATTGATTTAAAAAACAACTATACATATCTAATTATATTAGGTTTATTTGCAATTCTATTAATTCTTAAAAGGTGAGCTACAAATGTTTTATCGATTTTTTTTTTTTTTTTTTGCTTTTTTGTTTTTACTTTTCATTTTTCATTTTACGGTTAAAAATAATATTATTTCAGCGCGGTAAGTTGTTCTGCAATAGGTCCAAGGTGGTAAGTATTTCAGACGGACTGAGAGAAGACAGAAATAAATCTTAATGTACCCTGTATCGTTTTCTAAAGACATTAAAAAGAGAAACAAAATAAGGTTTATTTTTAAGAGTTGCTGCATAATACAGCTAATACAGTCCTAAAAAAAAAGTCTGGACTTAATATGTTTACAATAAAGCAAACAATTCTATAACTCGGATACGACATCGTAGATAAGTATATAATGATATTTACTAATCATCGGCACTAATCGAAATTAATTTTTTCAATGTGTCGATAATTTTTAAAAACATTAAATTTTTATTTGAATTTAAATTAACTTAATACCAAAATATAAAAGTTTTATGAAATATAAAATTGAAATATAAACAATTTAAATAAAAATAAAAATCAATCATTATATTACTTCAAAGTTGTCTACCAAAGAGACTAAAACAATAGCAAATATTATAGCTAATTTTTGTACGTGTTTAAGATCATTTAGTATTGGTGTAAAAATTTTATCAAAAAAAATGGTGCTTATTTAAGAAGATATGCACTGTTACGTTTATTTTTGAAGAACAATGATTTTAACGATACTCTTGATATAGAAATTAAATATCGTCGCGGTCACCGAATCACAATCAAAGTCATTTTTTTCATGTTTTGAGAAAAATTAAAAAAACGGAATAACATCATTATTATTTCCGGTGTTTCACTTTGCTAATTTTTGCTAAAAAATAAAAAAAAAACTAGTTTCTGATTAGTTCATGATTGAGGCATTTGTGTCACAATATAGAAAAATCTATTAACTATAGATTACAACTACTAATTCAAAACCCCCCTAAAATGACTTAGGCGATTATGATTTGATGCTGATGCATTAATCTGAACTCTCTTTTTAAACTGTGAGTTATTGTACGTTTCCAACTACAAGTAGGTGGTATTAGATTTTGAAACAAAAATAAAGGTCTTCCAAAAACGAGCTTTTGTGACTTATCCACAGAGAATAAACCAAGGAGATTAAATAAGAAGTCAAGAAGTAAAGAAGAACTGTGTCCCGCAGCTTCCATGAAACTGCATTCTGAAGGGAACCGGAGTGCAGCATCACTTGTCCTAGACAATTTACGTCATCCGATTACGAAAGCCCACTGTATTAAAAACAGTAATTTACAAGAAAATAACCTTTCTTATTCTCGTGAGGAAAACTTGTCGATATTCTATGAATTAAAACTTGAGGGCATTGCAATTGAGGGGATCTGCTTTGGGGGCATCTGCAATTCGCATAAACTTAAGATACTTGTTTTGTTTTCCTTTATCTCAAATCCTCGATTCCCATAACTAAAAATTTTGTTTTTCTAAGTATTCACAATTGATCTGTGGGACTTGATTTTTTGGGTTTTTACACACTTGTTGCCGACAACGAGTAATATACACGTAAGTTCTTATAATATAGACGTAAGTGCTTGTAATATACACGTAAGTGCAAATCCCAAAACTGCTGACACAGGTATACGTATCGCAAAAACAACCGTACCTCAAAAACCGCACTATTGGTTTAAATGACTAAGGATGTGGTAAGAGATTGAAGATACCAGAACTTTCATTATGGTAGCAAATCTTGTGAATAAAAGCGAATGGAATTGCAAATAACGAATACTTATGAATTAAAGTTGTTTTAAAACTTTTTCATGAACCAAAAGTTTAGTTAATCGCAATAAAGTGCAAACTTTACCAAAGAAACGTTGTACTTGTTTTTGTTTTGTAGAAGCCTAAAAGCGTATCAGAGATTAAGTTAGCAAAATATTGCTTTTCTATCACCTATGAATTATGAGTAAATGTAGAAAAAAGCTTTTTTCCGTCAAGGGGTCACTACCTTAAAACTCATTCCGATCGGAATTCACGACCATTTCATGTGAAACCAACTGAAATGAGCGGATTGAAACTATAAACATATTTTTTCGTAACTTCCGCTAATTTAAGCGTAAAAACCCGATAAAAATTTACGCGATCTTTGTGTAGCGGAAATCGTAAATCCGATCATTTGAGCTAGCTTTTTTTTTTTTAACAGTTTCTTGTTTTGAAAACTAAAACAGAAATCAAAATCAATCTCAAACATTTCTCATTGACAAAATTAGAATAATAAGTTCCACATTTCGTTTTTCACTTACTTCTGTGGAAAAGCTGGATGTTTTAAGAGAAAATCTGGAAAAAACTTTCATCAGTTGAGATTATCGTTCATCAGGTAAATATTTTAGGTCAAGCATTTTACCGATAATCTGGAGACTTATTTTCGCAGGCTTAGGTCTCGAGAATTTCTGTTTAAATTTAACGAGTAGTAAAATGGTTCAATACATGATATAGCATAATAGGTGTCTTTTGATTCAGCTTATTCAAACTCGAATTTTAGAATTAAGCGTTTGTAAAAACAGCTGTGTGTTGTAGGAAACTTTTATGCAAGGGCAGTTTTAACTCAAATATAACCCTTATTATGATGTCATGTTTATATTTGATAACACTTGCTGTTTTTTTCCTTTTTCTGGTTCACTTTGGATCACCGAGGTCGAAAAGATAATGCAATTGAAAAAAATGTACCTACATTAACTATGTACACCTTTATTATAAAATCAAGCTATTTGAAAACCATTAATAATTTTGTCTAAGATAGCACTAAGATTTGGTTAAATTTGTATTATGATGATTCAGATAAATCCAGCTATTGATACCCCCAGTAAGGGAAAATACCCCCCAGCTAGGTAAAATAAGTAACGATTTCCTGATGTTTTTAAAAAATTACTCTCAAAACTAAAAATAAATATTTTTTAAAAAAACTTGAAAAAAAGTAAGAAAGCAACTTTATAGTGATGTTGGTAAAGCACTACCTCGATGTACCTTAAAATAATATATTGATGTTGACGGTTTAAAGTACAATTAAGCTCTCTTTTGTTTGTTTAAAGCAAAAAATCTCTTGCACGGAGTGAAGAAAAACTTTAAATCGATGTTTGTTTTGTTTAGAAAATATACGTCAAAATGGCAGTTCAGAAAAAACGTGTATATTTTACATTTCAACTGTAACTTCTCACTTAAAGTCTCTCCAATACTTAAAGATACTATAGATGTATTATTCAGAAGGTTACTTACCATTAAGAAAATGTCCTGAACATATTTTCGCATTTGTCTCTTAATTTAAATATTTATTTTGTAACATTCTGGCCTACTTTCTGAAAGAAATGGAATCAGGCATATTTTGTTATTTTGCTTTTGCAGTTCTTTGTTAAGTTTAAGAAAAGATAGATAAAATAACTGTATTAGCTCACTAATTAAGTGGAGTTATTTTCACGAAGAAAGTAACTGAGGTTGGGAATTTTCTCAGTCATTTCTTAGACGTGTGTAAAAATACAAACAAGGATTTTTTAAAGAATTAAAACAATTATAACAACCTTCATATAACCAGTTTTTAGGCGGGGATTTTTTTTAATAATGACTATTTAGTCTTATCTTATAAAATATCATCGCAATTATTAGTTATGCTGAAAAGCTTAGCCGAATTTAAGACGTTCATTGTTAAACAATAGATACACTAAATATACATTTTTCTACGTAATAAATCATCAATTTAAAGCTGATTCTACCAACTTGATTAACACATCGGCTCTTCTTTGTACCTGATTCAGTAAAAGACCATGAGCTTAGTCTGTAGGATCGGCAAAAAGGAATAAATAATATAGAAATAAGTATAGAAGTAAATATAGAAATAAATATATTTAATAAATCATTACTTAATCCTATTTTTCATAATATATCAAATATATATATAAGAAACTGTTCATTAAGATTACAAAATGTAAAAAATCTACACCATCTTTTGAACATCTGTTTGATAATTTAAATGTACGCATAGATCAAGCTAAATCATTTTTTTTTTTTAAATAACTGATACGACAAAGAAAAAATGATACCCACTTTTCTAGATAAACAACTCAGGAGATGAGTTTTTTTTCTCCCTAAAAAGATTCAGTGCTAGTATCATTATCTAAAGCATAGAGAACCGCGGAAGCTGATTGGGCTCTCTTGTGGCCTTTTTTATTTATCTTGTCGCTATTAACTAAATTTTCTTTGGATAATAATTTATACTTTTTACTATCAAAAATACCACTTGAAACTTTCAGCAAGTCGCGTTTGGACACTGGCGTAGAGAGATCGTCTAATGTTTTTTCATAATCAGTTGGTAAGCAGGCTTTATTGAGCTCATACCTTGCACGCCGTATAACATACCACATCAGAAAACCGCTAATACCAACTTGAATAGCAAAGATAAAATACCCGCCTGGTGAATTGTGATGTACTACATCTTCTATTGTTCGTAGCGAAGACCCCATGTACGTATTGAGTGCTTGCGTAGGTAACAGACCGGTAAAAGAAGCGAGAAGGCACCTGGTTAGGTCCATATTTGTAATCTAAAAGTATGAATAAAAAATAATTAATTTTATGATCGAACAAAAAAAGGTTTTGACGGCTTAAACTAAAAAAACTTACTGCAAAAAGACCATTCTGTAAACCAAACGGTATAGGCGTCAACCGTGTCAGAAATACAACTTTAAAACCGCGTCTACTTTCAACAACTCTTATAATAGCTTTTAAATGTTCAGATTCTAATTGAGATTGCAGGAAGTCTCTAATAAAAATTCTGCAGATTATTAAAGAAGTTGTAACACCGACGAGAACGGAAAAAGTGACTGTGGCAAGACCAATGAAAAAACCGTATAGATAGCCGGCAGCTACATTAAGTAGAATATATCCCCAAGTCATTGGAAAAGAAACGATTGTGAACATCAGCACAAATATGAGACCGCTAACCCAACCGTCTACACGTTGAAGCCACTCTAACAGTTCGTTTAAATACCTTCTGAAAAAAAATACTATCACGATGCCGCTTATACATATAAATAAAAATGTTCCGGAAAGATGAAGGCATTTTGAGCGTAAACAAACGCAACGACTGTCTAACACACGTTCAACTTCAGACCGTTCCCCAAAGCACTTCTGGCCAGGAGACGAGTTGTTGACTTCCGAGAGGTCTATTGATATATGACCATTCTTTTTACCCGAGTATATACTAACTTGCGGCAACAACCGATCGGATAAATTATTATCAATACTGACATTGTTCATGATGGCTAAACTTCACTGTTTAAATAAACATGACGACAAGCTTTTGAGTTGGCGATATTTTTATTGTTGTAAGTCTTTAGGAATTTTTAAATCCCCTGCAACAATAGAGTTTATGAAATTAAGATAAAATCGCACTAAGAATACAAGAATTTATATTAATTGCTTGTAACAAAAGTCAGTTGAAAAATAACATTGTTTAACGTACTTGTCTAATTTTATAAAACAGCAATCTATTAGACAATAGAAAGTACAGTTAAGTGTGAAAAATTACCTCTATTATCAAGATTTGTATTAAACTACGGAAATTATTATTTTGTAATACTTACAGTTGATATTTCCCGAAGCAACCAATAGAAAAAAAATCCTTTGAAAATGTTTTTATCTTTTTCTCAATTAAATATTTATAATTTAAGGTGAATTTGTATCTAGCCGAAACTATTTATTTTTGAGCAACCAGAAAATATAAACACTTAAACGAATTCTTGTTAAGTTTTACAAAACAAATCTTAAAAACAATTTTTTATTCTATCAACGCATATTTTAAATTACATTAATACTTATAAATAAATAATAACAACTCCTGGTTAAAAAAAAAAAAAAAAAAAAAAATTGTTCAGAAATTTCTTTCTGAGGACTCTAGTCAGGTATGCTATTGACAAAAAAAGCATGGTAAAAAGGTTCTATCATTCACCAGATAAAGACAATTTCTTTAAATTTATCTTTAATAAATCAGGAATACAAATGGAAAAAGTCTAAGCTATGAGTTGTGTTATGTACTTTTATTGTAAAATAAATTCAATGCTGAAAATAGCAATAAAAAAGGATTTAATAATATATGATAAACATTTCATCTTTGTTCATATTTTAAAAAATACACATCAAAACAAATTTAAATAAGCTGTTACAATACAAAATATTGAACTTAGATATATATCAGTAAGGTATGCTAAAAAAGAGAAAGGACATTTATATTCACGCTGGGTAGATGGCATTAAATAATCTACTGGAAAAACAACATTTTAGAGTATCTTTTTAATAACTTCAACTGCTTTCTTTATTCAGGATTTAAAATTTTTTTTTCCATTTTTCTCAGCTGTCCAAAATTTATCTCCTGATATTACTTTTTTATTGGGGGGCAATTTTTACATTAAATCAACAATTTTTTAGTAAGTTATTGTTTGTTTTAGTAACAAAACTTTTTCACACACTCATCACTTACTTCACATACTTATTTATTAGTTATTTCATAAAGTTATCATTTAAAAAATTTATAATGAAAGTTGGAGAATTGGAAAAAAGAGCATTACACAGCGTTAGTTGCTTATATCATGATAGTTGTGACAACCTTATATATTCTATTTCTATTGCTCTCATTGGCATATGCTGATTACTTTAATTTAGTAATCAGCATAAATCTTTGCTAATACAAGAAAACAAAAAAAAAAAAAAAGAAATGTGAAAAGATTACCATTAAAAATGAGTTATTACTAAATGATGCCTGAACTACAATAAGTAAATTACAAATTATTTGAAATTTAATTTATGCAAGATTTATGGCAAGACAAAAAGCAGCATTTATATTAGGATTTCACTTTATTTACAACAACAAATAAGAAATAACAAACATTTTAAAAGAAACTTTATTGATGGAAGAAAAAAGATGTTTTTTTTTATTGCTTAATTTATAAAAGCTTGATTTATACTGATATATTTAAAAAAAAGTATTATCAGAAAAAAGTTGCGAGTTGCAAAAAATCTTTTTAATAAAAAAATTTTCTTCATTTATAAAAATATAAACACTGGGCTTTTCAAATAAAATGTTACGCCTAGGACATAATACATAATTGAGAGCCTTTTACTCCTCCCTTCCTGATATGACTTCAATACATACATACATACATACATACATACATACATACATACATACATACATACATACATACATACATACATACATACATACATACATACATAAATACATACATACATACATACATACATACATACATACATACATACATACATACATACATACATACATACATACATACATACATACATACATGCATACATACATATATACATACATACACATACATCCATACATTACATTACATTACATTAGATTACATTACATTACATTACATCACATACCTACCTACCTACCTACCTACCTACCTACCTACCTACCTACCTACCTACCTACCTACCTACCTACCTACCTACATACATACATACATACAGTAACATTTCAGTAAAAGAAGAAACTGTCAACTAAAAACACTGCAATTTTGGTTATGAAAAAAAAATAAAAAAATGATCAATTTTATAAAATTTAAATCTTATATTTTAATTTTTTAGTTAAATAACACTTATTGTAGTGGTTACTTAGAAAAGAAGCGAGAAAATGTAAAAGTAGCTCAAGCATACCGAGTACTGATAGCTGCATTATATTTACAACTCTGGTAAATGCAAACGTACCTTAAAATTATGCATCTATTACTTTTTAGCACTATACATATGCAGTTAGAAAAAGCATTTGTTTACTGAGGAACTGATAAGTATTTAAAAACAAACTTGAGTGTGCAAATGTTTGTTTACTTTTAAAGCCGAAATTGTTTTTTAAACACATACCTAGCTATCTATTCCTAACTTTAAACAACTCACTCGTAAATATCAGTATATAATCCCATTCTAGATTTTAGTATGAAATACGGATAAAAAGTCTAAATTTGTTTTTATGTAAAGTTTCTAATAAATAATGTATAGTCGTACCTTTGATTAGTGATAATGTTAATTATACGTAATGGTTATAAACATACGACCAAATTTGACCTTCAATCTCCGTCTTTAAAACAAGTTTGAATAAACGAGTTTTTAACCATATGTGCGCGCAAAATTCCAAAATCTTTACGGCGTTATATCTGAACAAGCCAACTGCTTCTCTTTGAAATAAGATATAACAATACTATCATTATGACTTCTAAACTATATTGTTAATAAAATATTCTTTTAATATAATCACATTCGCTGTTACTAAACTAATAACTTGTCGAATGAGATATCAGTTGCAGTTTCTCACCATTTCTTTTCACAAATAGTCAAAAAAAAAAAAAAGCAAATAAGTTTAGTAAAAACTGAAAACTAAAAAAAACTTAAAAAAAAAAAACAAAACATTAATTTTAATTTCCTGGGGATTCCTTAAAATCTGATAAAACAAGAATAATATCTTTGTTATTCTTCAAATGAATCTTTCATTTTTCAGTAAATAAAAGTAAATTTTATCATCAATTTATTTATATACATAGCAACTTAACAAACAACGTCACGATAAACGCAAAATATTGTGCGCAATGATATACAACGCAATTTTGATTTAAATATTATAACCCACAGATCTTTGTCAATAAATAAATGCCTTTAAATGTTATTTTTGATAGCTCTTTATAAATATTATTTGCAGGTTTTAAAGATTGGAGTAGAAAAAATTATAATAGGGCATATTGAAAGTTCCGATGGAGTTTTTAATGTGCTACATTTTTAACTAATTTTTTTTTTTAAAAAGTACCAAGTATATTGAGATCATTTGGTTTCTAAATCAGAATAAAATATGCAATTATAAATTATGCAATTTGCATTACTTTTGAGACAAAAGAAACTTCCGTGAGTAAAATTACTGTTAACCAAAAAAAAGGACATATTTCAGTTGGTAACTCTGCCTTCCAATTACGACAATCCTGTTTTGCGTATAAATGCCTTACGAACTTACCTTAACGTGGCAATTTTTTCTGATAAAATTTCACTTTTCTTTGCCTTCGTTTAGTTATGCAATTTGACGTTCGTGAGACAAACCTTTAAACTACTACCACAGTTTTACTTTTGTTTAGAGAAAACAAAATTCTTCTTCTTTTTTTTTTTTTTTTTTTCTTTTACACTAGTGCATGACGTTTATTACTGTAGTTGTTTTCATTGCAATTTCAACAGAAATTTTATTTAATAAATTTACTTCTGTTTTAGGTTTACCAAAGAGAAATTGAAATTTGGGCTTACAATATTCTGGCTCGCAATAGACATTGTAGAAACGTCTTATTGATTGGGATAAGGTTTCTGTTTTGTAAAATCAAAGATTGATCGACTTTAAGAGATGCACAAATTTAAACTAAACGAGGTTTATTGAAACTGAATAAAAATTAAATTTAAATCAAACAACGTTAACAAAATATAGTCATAGTTAAACGAACAGAATTATTGTATCTAACAAAAATTTCATTATCTTGATTAACTAATAAACATTTAAAAAAGCAGTCTTGTGAATTAATTATATTAATTGAAAAACGAACAAAAAATATTTTTCATGATGAACCAGCTTATCTGGCAATGTTTGTTTAAAACTGTAACTGATATTATTTTTATAATCACAGAAATCAAAGTGCAAAGCTCTGTTGAAAACACGTCAACTCAAATATATCAAACATGGCACCTCATACACTCTTACTATATGTTTGATAAAGTTTGAATTAATTTTTTTGCATCTTGTCAAACAATGAAGTTAACGTTAAGCTTCAAAACAAAAATCCATAAGCTGTTGAACAACTACACAGTGGTCAAAAATGGCTCGTACGAAAAACCTGGACAAAAAAAAATTTTTTTAGATGATAAATTTAGGAATTTTTGTTTACAAAATTTAAAAGATTAAAAGGTCAAGCAACAGTTTACATTTTGATTTGACCTCAGTTTCGAACAGATCAACAACAAGTTAAAAGTTTATGCCAAAGTTTTTTTTAGTAAATTTGACACTCTTAAAAATAATAAAGTTTTTAATTAGTAAATGATTAAGAAAAAAGTTATCCCCAACAAAAAACTGCTAAAAATTGTAAACATTTATTACAAACAAAGTAAATAAGTCCATTTTTTAAATTTTTCGAATAATTTAAGTAGTTAAAAAAAGGCTCAGTTTTTTAATGAGAAACTTTTAATTTTCTCGAAGATCAATCAAAGTCAATCAAAGATTCAAAAAAAAAATTGCAAAATTCAGTATGTGCAATCACATTAAAGTTATTTTTAGTAGCTTAAATTAGTGCTTTCACTCAAAAAACGATTTATGAAAAAACGGATTTTTTTCTTTCAAAAATTATGTTGAAAAAAAGGTAATAATGATATCCAAGCACTTCTACTCTACACAAAATCTTGAAGCCTGGTCGTGAAATAATTGCAAATTTTGTGCTATATATTGGTCTTACCAATGAAGAGGCTGGAGAAGGAAACAACAAAATTTTGAGACATGTACGATTGTTTCGCTAACAAAAATCTTTAATGTTGTATAGCATGTCTGATTTCTTTCATAGACTTCATAGGATATCAGTGACCCAGTGACCCCCCTCGAAGTTTCATACAAAAAGAAACAGCTGAGAATAAGAAAACGTAAACCATTGGCTACAACAATCTTTTTGATCTTGAAGTAACCAATAAAATTTCACTACCAGAGGTTGAAACAGAAAGTGATGAGACGGACATTGAAGATTCAGATGTTTAAAAAAACTAAAAAACAAATAAACAAATTTTTTTTATAACTCTTTTTATGCTTTTTGCAAATAAATACTTTTTTTATTTTGGTATGTTAAAGTGATGAGATGGACATTGAAGATTCAGATGTTTGAAAAAACTCAAAGAGTAATTAAATTTTAATATAACTTTATTTATGCTTTCTGCAACTAAATATTAGCTTTATTTTTATATGTAAGATTGTGTTACTATACCGTCTCTGGTTTTTTTCACATTTCTCAACCAAAATTGATTACTGTGGTCAATTTGTTGCTGATTTATTCGAAATTGAGGCTAAATTGATAGAAGTTATAAAATTTGACTTTTTAATCTTTAAAATCTTGTAAAAAAAAAAATAATTTCCTTAGTTTGCCATTTAAAAAAAAAAATTTATTTGTGTAAGTTTGCCGTCTTTTGACCTCGGTCGTTTTTTCCCATCTTAAAATTATTATTTTTTTTTTTTTGATATGGCAAACTTAGGGATTTTTTTTTCATCTTAAAATAATTTATCAGCCCGCAGCCAGAACAACCTAATCATTCACATGCATTCAAAAATATTTATCAGTTAAATTCTAGACTAAGTTTGAGGTAAGAAAAATTTTGTTTCTATCATTCTGAATTTTTCAGGGTGTGGGCTGCATTGTCAAGCAGCATTGGTTTTTGTTGTGTTTATTTACTTTTTTTTACCGTTATTTCCCCTTTTATTTTTCTATTTTTCCTGCTTGTGTAAGTTCATTTTCTAATTGTTTTTGTTTTTTTTATCTATTTCCTTCCCAGTCAGCACAACTCGGCGATATGTTACGCGCGGTTTCTGTTACGTGTTTAAAATCCGCTAAAACATAGAGAATAACACGTTTCGAGAATCGGTTTTCAATCCGAGAAATAAACTTGCTCTATTTACCGAAACACCAATTATAATTGTGATGTATTTTATAGAATGTTCTGTTTTTATGGATGGTTTCACCGTTGCAGAATCGCAGTATGATTTTGTAATAGGTTTTTGTAATGGTTGTGAAACCAGTGATAAAAACACGCAAATATTTAAAAGTTGATTTACGCGCAGAAGCAATTACAGAAAGTGGTACTGACGTAGTTTCCTTAAATTCCTATAAATATAGCTTTAGCGGTTTTTTTTATGAACTTATTTGAAGCATTTTAAAAAGTATAAATTGAAGGAGAGACTTTTGTAGAGTTGTTTTTAATGAGTAAAGAAGATTTAAAATTGAAAAGTTGTGTTCCCTGCAAGAAAGTAACAACTGCTTCATTTTATATTTTCTTGAAGATTCAACAGTTTACTTAGAATACATTTGGGGAAATATTTGTCAAAAAAATATGTTATTAAATATATATTTATATGTTAAGTAATTAAAATTTTTGTATTTATTAGACTTTAATGTTTCTGCTTTTCATACGTTTGTTGCCTTATGTAGAGTTTAGACCAAGCCTATGCAATATATTAGATATATCTATATTTCTGGTAAATATTTTTTGTTGTTACCATAATGTACATTAATTTGTTGGATGTAAGCAAAAAAATGTTGGATGTTATAACAATAGTTGGATGTTATTATATTCTCAATAAAATAATGATGTGTATATTGGTAATATGGCAATATTATGGATATATACCTATATATTTTTTCTAATTAGGTTTGTTTCCTATATTTTAACATTTTTAATAGTTAATGCTGTAAAATTAGCAGTTTAACAAAAACGAAGACAGCAAATTCAGCATCACATATAAAAGAATATATGAAGGAATGTCAAGCAGCTTTAGCTGGAAATATATCTTTGGCTTGTGCTTTCAATTTATCTTTATCAAGCTCTCATTCTCAAACTGATTTCTTAGAAGAAATATCAGAAGTAGTCAGAGTAATATTTCAAAGTGTTCTCACAATGATTCCCTAATGATAGCTTTAAGTTCAAGTAGTCATTCTCATTTTGATTCCTCAGAAGAAACTGATCCTTTTGAAAGTTCAAGCTCAGAAAATGAAGATACATGTTTAATTAAGCAAACTGTGGATGAATTTTTATCAGTTCTTACCAAATGGGTAGTAAAATACAAACTCCAAAGAGAGTATTTTGATAAGTTGTTAAACTTGAAACAAATTAGTGGTTATTTTCATCAAGAAGACATTCCAAAAGATTCTCACACTTTACTTACAAAAGATTCACACTTTACTTACAAAAGATTCTCACACTTTACTTACAAAAGATTCTCACACTTTACTGCGTATGCCTCGTAATGTAGACATTAATAAATGTAATTGACAGTATGTTTACCTTGGATTACGAAAGGGTATTTTATCAATTTTTCAAAGAAGCACTAAAGAAATTAGGTCTGTTGAAGTGGGCATAAATATTGACACCTTACCTGTACATAAATCATAAATTTTCAATTTTGGCTGATGGAATTTGGCAGCGTGGAATTTCTATTAATGACATTGAATTGCCATTTCGTGTTTTCTCATTTCTTTGTGATGCACCTGCATAAGCATTTATTAAATGTGTAGTGGGAAACACTGCAAAGATGCTTAATAGAGGCAACACCAGAAATTCATAGAATAGTTTATTTAAAAACTGGTAGAAAATTAAGAACTGATATAGCTTTGTAAAGGATGTTATCCAAATCACAAACTATTTGATAGCCCTCTTTTTTAGTTAAACAGAATTTACATCATTAAATATTTGCACTTGAAGTGACTTTTGAACAGGTTACCTCAATAAATGAGTTAGTAAAATTTGAAAACGCCTTTAGGACAATAAAAGTTTAAGTGAAAATTTGATGCAAATGGAACTGTGTGTAAGGATGCAAAAGTGCATTGTTATGTAATTTTAGACTCTGATGACGAAAGAAATACAATCAAAAATTAACCTTATGTATGGTAACCAAGTGCCAAACAAGCAATATACTGACCATTTGTCATCAACACATGACTTACCTTTGATTTTGTTGACAGTTTTATTGTCATTAGTGACATGGAAGATTCCTGAAAAACAGTTAAAGACTTATTTGAGTGAAAGGTTAAAGCAAGGAATGAAAAGAGCACTTTCTGCCAAGAGACTGATCAATTTATGCATTTTCTTTTATTTGCCGTTTTTTAAATTTAGATATATGCATATATCTTTATATTTTTATATATATATATATATATATATATATATATATATATATATATATATATATATATATATATATATATATATATATATATATATATTGAAGTAAAGTTTTTGAAAAAATATAGCTATGTTAATTTTTTGACTTAGAGAAAATAAAGAAAAGTAGAATTTTGTTATAAATATATTGTAGTAAATAATGAAAGTAACATTAATGTTCCTTTATTATGATAATTTATTTTCTTTATTATGATATAAGTTGTACATTGAAAGTGATTATCTTAAACAAACAAGTTTTTCTAATAAATTAAAATGATTTTAAAAGTTTCCTTGATTAAAACTTTAGTATAAACACGTGACAGAATTAGTAAAACTCACGTAAAATTTACGTATTTTTGGTTGCGCTTAACCCGTGTTGTACACGTGTTTGATCAAGATTTAGGCTCCAAACTGAAACTTCAATTAATACGTGCTTGAAACCTTTTAAGAAACGTATTTAAAACCTCAATAAACACGTGTTTGAAACTTCATAAAAGACGTGTCAAACACCAGTAAAATTTCCGTGAAATCTACGTGTTCTTGGTTTACGCCTGGATCGTGACGAATACGTGTTTATAAGGGTTTTAATTCCGAAATTGAAACTAGATGTGCCGACTGGGTTATTTCTAGTTGTTCAATTTTTCGTATTTCTTTTATTTTTCGTGTGCAACCAGGTTTTTTTTTTTTTTTTTTTTGCTTTTTATAAAAATGCTTCTTACATCCTTGAGTAATTCTTTAAAAGACTTTTTTCAAGATTTGGCAATTGGATAAGGTAGTATGTCACTATCTGAATAGTCAAGGTTGTACGAAATGTGAAAAAGAAATTTCAACTCCTTATTCAACAAGTCAACCTAAGTAACGTTTAAGAGCAACAGGCAGCAAAAGTCGGTTGCTCTTTTTGAGATATGAAATTCCTACAGAAGTTAAAGCCAACGATTTATCCCCTTTTACAGCTGACTAAAGTTGTTTTGCAGGTGTAAGCAAACATGTTTGGTTGGAAACAACTAAATCTCTTGGAAATTTCCACGGCATTGGAATATGTAAATGATGCATATATTGCTATGACAATATATGCATCATTTAAATGCAATTCGCTAATAGTAGACAACAAACCATTCACTGCTAGACATGATCCTGCATTTTATCAGCAACAACTTTAAGATTATTAAACACCTAGTTTAGATCTATTGTATTGTAGGAATCTCATTTACTACTTCACCGTTTAAACCCACTTTTATGTTTTTTAATTTTTTTCGTAGACATTTTAGTTTCTTAAAAAAGCAGATCGTTCCCAGTTGTGTCAAGCAACTCCTTGTTTGCCAGCAAGAATATCGCATTAAAAACAAAATTTGGTAAATATGCATTTTTGGGAAAAGCAGAACTATGTTAATTAATCAAAATACCCTTAATTTTTTAAATGCCATTCCTTAATCATTCATACTCCAAATACAGGGTGATGTAATGATGCAGAATGACTTAATGATACAAGATGGCAAAATTGTTAAACATTTACCTGATTCAAACAGTAAGGTTACAAAGAAAGTTGTAATCTTTACCGGACCCATACACTTGTGCCGTATAGTAGAGGAGTCTTCACGCTTCACAGTGATAAATGGGGATTTTGATTATTATAAAGCAAGTTCCACTTTAAATTAAAACCAAACAAGTGCTGCACTGTACATTAAAAACCATTGTTTACAAAAAATTAGGCAATATCTGTTCAATTCATTCCTTCTTCTTTTTCTAGCAACTGCTTTCTACTAAGTTGTGCCCCTATTAAGTAAGTTTTTTTTATCAAGATATCCCGTACAAGTTTGAATACTCGAATAAACATTCAGCCGTTTATTCGGACCTTCTAAGTTGTACGTGGCATCTTGATAAAAACATTTTTTACTAAAAAAAGTATTAATAGAAGCTCTGCTTGTTAATACTTTTTGTGTTGCTAGAAGATAAGAAAAGGTTAACTATAAATGAATAAGTTTTTATTAATAGGAAAGACACTTTTTTTTGAAATTACAAATTTTTTATTTTATTTTCACCAGTTACTTACAATTTCATGTTTAACTATGAAGAATACTAAAATAACATTTTTGATTTTCCAAAAGTTTACCATTTCTTTTTTAACGAAAGCCGATTTAAATATATGTTAACTATCTAAAACAACTGCCCTCGTCTACGTAATTTTTGAGCGGACTTGCACTTAATATATTCAGAAAAAAAAAATAAAACAAAAAAAAAAGCGCAAAAAAAACAACTTCAAGCCAAAACATCTAATTCGATAATTCGATAATTAAAACTGACAGATTGAATCAAAGTATTCAGAGTACTAACAGATTGAATCAAAGTATACGATGAGTTACGTTAAAAAATAAAATACAGATTGTAATTGTTAAAATAGTTAGTTAAGATGACTTTTAAAAAGTTTATTTTACAGTTCAACTTTTACGGCAAAACGAGAAATCGCAAAAAAAGGTACCTTGCTCAGTCATTTTATTAAATCTTAAAAAAAAGTTTATCAATAATATTAACATCTTGTTACCATTTCTGTTATCAAATACAAAGATTTATAAAACTTTGTATTATAAAAACTCAAGTGATCATGACCAACCAACCAATCATTTCATTTTAGGTAACTAGGCTTCTAAAATGGAACAGTGAGTTTTTCAAGATAAAGTAGTTTTGATTTTAAGGTGTATATTATTTTAAGACTAACTGATAATTGCTGTGAATTACAATGAATTTACAGTGAATTTAAGTAAATTTACAGACAAATTTTGACCACAGATATTTTAATTTTAATGTATTTGATTATAAATTTTTAAATTAGTCATAATACGAATTAAAATGATCATTTTTAGACTTTTTAAATAACAACTTTTTAACATTTTAAGTTGTTGATGTAAAATTGTGCGTTGGGCTAATCTTATTTGTTATTACTTATTATTGTGTTACGAAACCCTGATAATGTAAATTGTTAAACTCGTGTCACGCTGTAGTTTAGACTCTAAAGTCTCAATTTGCCGGTAAAATAAAATTCTCTATTCTCTTTCCTACCACGAAATTCAGAATAGAGAGTGCCATTTTACAGGGAAATTCGTATACGAATTTCCCTGTAAAATGGCACTTTTTTAATTAAATTCTAATTTTCATTTAATTGATTTAACTTTTTTAATTAAATTCTAATTTTCATTTAATTGATTTCACTTTTTTAATTAAATTCTAATTTTCATTTAATTGTCAAAACTAAAAACAAGCAAAAATCGATATATCGATTTTTTTTTGTTTTTAGTTTTGACAATTAAATGAAAATCAAGATAAACTTATCGTTTTATAATTATGACTAAACTGCTAATTGTTACTGAGTTTCTTTAAAGAAAAAAAAATTAGGACTCAAACTGGGAATATATTGTGTGAGAAGAAAAACTCTACGATTATTTTACGGTTACCTTTATATGAATTGCCTTTAGAGTTTAAATAGTGGAAAGATAAAAAACTGAGATTTAAGTGCACAAAAACTAATTGTTTAATTTTGTTCTAACTTTCAATTCGAAATAATAAAAAATAATAACAAAAAATAATAACAGATAATTTCAAAAAATAACAAAAAATAGTTATAAAAAAAAAAAATATTAAAAAATGTTAATAAAAAATAATGATGATAAATAACAATAAAAAATAAGAAGAAATAAAATACTAATAAAAAATAATGATAAAAAACAATAAATAATAATAATAATAATAAAATAATAATAATAAAAAGTAAAAATAGTTTGTCCAGGAGGTACGACTAATTGTAATTTTAAGTGTTTTGACTTTGTTTTCTATTTAACTGCAGTCTTTTATATAAATAAAATAAACACTAACTAAAGAGGTCTTAGAAAGATCGCCGAAAATATATTGAGCAAGTTTTCAATATTTGAAATTGCTATCATTTATGCTATATTTTCCTAAATTGTGGGAGAATGTCGCTGCTCTGTAAACGCGTAAGAACATTTTAGAAAAAACATGTAAGAATATCACAGCTCTGTAAACGCGCAAGAACATCACAACTTAGAAAAAACATGTAAGAATATCACAGCTCTGTAAACGCGCAAGAACATCACAACTTAGAAAAAACATGTAAGAATATCACAGCTCTGTAAACGCGCAAAAACATCACAACTTAGAAAAAACATGTAAGAATATCACAGCTCAGTAAACGCGCAAGAACATCACAATTTAAAAAAGACATACAGGGGAACTATAGCTTTTAAAACGCGCACTAACGTCACAACTAAAAATGAAATATTCACTTACATTTTTCGGATTTTTTTCTTCAAAGTTTCAACATCAATTTTTTTTTAGTTTCTTCAAAACGAAAAAAATAAAATAAAATGAAAGCAACAAATTGATTAAAAATTCTTCAACAATATTTTCAAAATTTTCAAATTGATTAAAAATTTTTCAGCAATACTAAGAGATTTACATGTAAATTTAATCAAGCAAATATGTAACAGGCCTCAAAGTATTTTTGCACAGAGCTTTCGTAAAAAGTAAACTATTTCATCCTATCAACTGACGCAATCATAAATCACATGTTCTATACAAGTTGATTTTTTCCTTTTTAAACTTTTATAAACTAAGAAACGCCGAAATACAAAATTAGTAAACTTTGTTTGAGAACTAAAAATATTTACGTTAAAACGTGCATTTCATAAATTCTCTTGTGAAGAGTAAAATAAGCGTTAAAAATAAACTTGCAAAGTTGACGCTGTGTAAAGTTTCCTCTTGGTCGGGGCTTTTTTTTATCTCAAAAGTTTATTTACATTTTTTTAATGATAAATGCATCCTTTGAATACTATTTCCTGCTTTTGTTTTTTCACAAATTGTTTTGATATCTTCAAAAACTTTTCAGATTTTATGTGCAAGAAAAGTTCGATTGATTGATCTAGCTTAAAAAAACCTTCATCAAAACATTAAACAGTACATCAAAACGCAGATGATACAGTTAAAATGATCTCTATTAACGAGATACATAGATGACCATCTTTGTGCACTTGTACATTAAGACCCTGGGTGCTTATTCACAACTTTTCCGTAACTCTTGCGTAGCTGAGCAAAAGTTATGAAAAACTTACGCAAACTATTTTTTGCGTAACTATTTGGTATTCACAACTTTTTCGTAGCGTTTGCGTAAAGTTAAGGTTGCGCATGAGTTACGCAAAACTTACGCAAAAACTTACGCAAATATTTAAAAACTATTTGTATAGAATAAGTAGTTAGTATTACTAAATTCTTTTGTTTTGATAGGTATCTACTAAAAATATTATATATATATATATATATATATTTATATATTAATATATATACATACATATATATATATATATATATATATATATATATATATATATATATATATATATATATATATATATATATATATATATATATATATATATATATATATATATACATAACATTTTATATAATGGATGGTTCACTCTAAATTGAACCATCTAATAGATGGTTCAATTTAGAGTGAACCATCCATTATATAAAATGTTATGTATATATTTTTTTCACCTTAAAACAAGCTTATGTAGTACTTCTGTATTTTTGGTAAATATAATAATATATTTTCCATATATTAACATACGTTAAGTTATTTCTTAAATAATACAACTATAACCTTTTTTTTTACAACAACAATAGCAATATATTATATTTCTATTGTTGTTGTTGTTGTTAAAAAAAAGGTTATAGCTGTATTTTTTAAGTAAATAACTTACGTATAGCAGTATAATATTAATATAAGTATATAATTTATTGGCAGTTACAAACAAAATCTGAAATCTTTTACAATAATTAAAACGCCATTTTTTAATATTAGATGATTTAAAGTTACGCCAAACGTAAGTCAGAAAATAGCAGACGTAACTTTTCTTGCGTAAACTTCGCTGAGCACTTTTTAGGAAAATGTTGTGAATACCGTTTTTTAGACTTTTTGCGTAAGTAAAAACTTACGCAAAAACTTAAGTTTTTGCTTAGGCAAAGTTTGTGAATATGACTTTGCGTAACTTTGAACTTACGCCAAAACTTACGCAAATTTTTGACTTACGAAAGAGTTGTGAATAAGCACCCTGGTATTTAGCGTTTACATATTTTTTATAATTGAATATGAATTTATGGTATTTAATTTTACTTATTTTCTATAATTGAACATTAGTTTACGATGTAATTATTTTTTCACTCTAACTTTTAGATCAATTAAATGTAGAAAAACTTACATAACAATGTTTTTTTTTTGTTTTTTTTTTTTACATAATTTTTTTTATATAAAAAGAAAATTACCTTAAGTCAAATTTTTCTATATTATATAATATTTTACTTATTAAAAACATTATGAGTTTAACAGCTTTTAATTTCATATATTATGTTCAAAATAGTTCATAGGTCGATGCACTGAGTAAAAAATGGCTAAAACTGTTTTTCTAATTTGAAATATGAATTTTGTAAAACCTTTAGAAACTTAGCTGACAGTAATTGCATTTTTATTCAAGAGACACTTCACGTTACATTTTTAAAGTACCGTACACACTCCGAAGACTGAGTAGAGTTTGTAAAAGATTAGAGGTAAACATTCTCAGAGAGTGACTTGTATCAGAATCTTAATACTGATCCTTACATAACCTGAATGCTGATTGAGGCATGGTAGACCGAAATAATCTTGGCCAGGTTCTTCGGCAAGAATAAAAGTGATAGACATTTCAGAGTAATTTACAAATCAGTGATAAAAGGGATGATTATCACTGATAATTACTTTTTGTTAAAGCTACTGATACTTAATAAAGTTATTTTAAAAAGTCTACACAAAACTAGAAAAAGTATTTTTTCAATATGGACTTCAAATATATAGATTACTTAGAGGTAGCTCCCTACACAGTTCCCTTAATAAACTGTTAAACGTTTCTTAATTTAGACCTCTACGTTGTTGGTTAGCAATTTTTGACCTGATTTTTCTCCTGTTTACTATTTTCAGTTTATTAAATCAAGACGTAGTTTGGATTACTCCGAAAATTCCCTCTCTTGGTTAGGAAAGGATGGAATAAGTATGAACGAACCAACTATCTAAAATCTACAAAGGAATCAGAAAGTTTTGCTTCAGCCAACAAACGGAACTTTTTGATTTCTTTGTAGTTTTTTAAACTTAAAAATGATAAATTTTAAGCTAGGATAAAAAGAGTCTTTCATTTGTGATTGGGGTAGCAAAGATTCACAACTGGAATAAATATGATCGGCCACTGAAGGAATATTTGACGGTATGAGAAAGAAATTATTAACAAGGGAAGAGAGAATACTTCAATAATAAACTGGGCTTAATGAAACAGTTTGATTAAGCAGTCGACAAGGATGGTCTTCGTTTCAAAATACAGTTTTTTTCTAATGTAAGTATTGAAAAATCTATTAGCTTATTGAAAAGTTAAAAGCCATTTAAGTGATTGATCACTGACAGCAATTTCACCAGAACATTAAGGTAACTTAGGAGAGATACCAAGGGATATTAAAATGCCTGAGCTGCTGAAATTTTAATTAATTTAGACAATTTTCACTCGAGACAGTTACGGTAACAAACACTTCTATAAAAAAAAGCGAACCTGTTACTTCTGTATCAAAATCAACGTCAAACCCGCATGTTCATGACTAAATATTTAGCCTCTGTATTTAATGGAATCTATTTCTTTTGTAAAGAACATTCTTATTCAATAAAAAAGACCAAAAGTTTTTTTAAACTATCAATAAATGTGACTACACATATATGAAAACAACAAAAATAGATACCAGGCCACGTTCTAATAAAAATAAAGAAAAGTTGTCATTAATAAAAATCTATGTAAACACAACAATTCACTTTAGTGACTGTTCGTATTTCACACAGAGGTTTTAAAGTAACATCAAGATTGCATACTAACCACATTAATCCGGGCACAAATAAAAAAATAAGAACTATGCCACAATTATGTGGAAAAATATATCACATCAAAATATTCAAAAATCAGTAAACAACATACAAAATAGATTTTAGCACCTGGTATAATTTAGTAACGCATATTATTTCTTTTACAATCTCAGATTTTACCATTAATTGCTAAAAAGAAAGCTTAATGTAACAAAGAATGGTATTTTGCATGTCAATCTCAAATTAAACTGATAAGTTAATAACCTTCTCCATCATCTCTTTATTTACTTTGCCAATTGTTATTTTGATCTGCTTTACACGACTCAGTTCATACATACTCTCATATAACCCTTTTGAGTAATCTTCATTGATACTTTGCAAAACAGAGTACCATAACAAAGGTTCACAAACCTGTCGAACTAGAAGGTTCTTTATACTTCCAACACTTTCATAGGGTTTTCCGGTTACATTTGAATACAGTTTGATATCTGTTGTTGGATA
The DNA here is from genome assembly GCF_058129835.1 of Hydra viridissima. Classification (NCBI taxonomy): domain Eukaryota; kingdom Metazoa; phylum Cnidaria; class Hydrozoa; order Anthoathecata; family Hydridae; genus Hydra; species Hydra viridissima. The sequence continues at coordinate 5,970,825 of NW_028324309.1, forward strand.
GAATGTTACTTTCTGCAGAACCTCATTTAGTTGATCCTGTGCAGGTTGCATGTATGGAGTGTGAAATGCTCCATTAACATGTACTTTTGCAATCTTTACTTTGCTATTTTTCAGCTGTTAGTAAAGATTATATATGCATTATCTATTAGGTAAACATTTAGTTAACACCCCTTAATATAAATGATTCTTATAGTGACCTTTTACTTGTAGAAATGTTTGGTCCCTAGAAAATTCATTCGTTCTTAAAAAAATATGTGGGACCATTTATTTATACACACAAACACAAGAACACACACACATAAAAGCTTAACTAACCAAAGCATGATCTTTATTCATTATCATATCTAGCAGATCAAGACTCCCTCCAACAGTTACACCTTGTTCAAACAGCTGGGTTGCCAAAAACAAACAATTCAAACTCCTCTTTGATAGATCAGCACATAGACAATTTACTTCATTTACAGTCAGCCCTTCTAAAGAAATCATTCCAGTTGGTGTTAAATTAGCAGCCATTTCCATTGCAGAGGCACGCACTTTGACAATCTTAAAAACTACAACAATACAACAAGAACATTACAATACATACACTACTGAAAAAACAAAAGGCAGTATAGCAATATTATCTTTAACTAATATTATTTAAAATTGCACTTAGCAACTTCATTTATGATAAAACACTATTTAAAAGAAATGTATCACTCTTAACTTTTGTCACACAAAAAAATTTAAGAGTGATAGCTTAAACAAATCATGCACCCAAAGTTATAAATGGAACAAAAGTGAAAAACTTTTGAAAAGAATAATTTCTTTTAAAACATGAGTAAAAATTATACTTTTTTAACAAGAGATGCAAAAAGTGTTAATTATCTCACTGTCATCATATTGTATGCAACCAGCAGCAGCCAATGCAGAGAGCTCACCAAGACTATAACCAACAATAGATTTCCACTACTTGAAAATAAGTTAATACTAAATATTTTAAAATAAATTTTATATCAATGAATATAAACTTCTTCTTCTTACAATATTCCTTCATTTTACATTTAAAACTTAATTAATTTTAGATTAAGATCATTAAATATAAAAATCCATCCCCCTTCCCCTTTGTTTTTCACCACAATTTGTCTTAATAATACAGAATAAATTATACAAACTGTTTTATCTAATCATTATATCAAAAGAAGATTTAAAAAAAAAATACAAAATCAATGTTTAACTGTTTTGTACCTTGATGTTTTTGTCCAGCTTTAGATTTTCAGCTATAAGCAAAGTGGATAGCATTATTGCTGGTTGACTGTACAATGTTCTGGAAAATCAGATTAAAACAATCAATAAGAGAAATATAACAATATTTTTATGGATACAAGTTTAGTTTATTTTTAAAGTTTATTAAACTGTCTACTTAAAAAATTAATTTATTCGTTATTAGTTTAAAAATGAGTGATTTAAAAAATTCATTCTAATTTTTAAGTTCTATAAAGATGTTTATATAAGAGATGCTAAAAAAAATCCTTTAAAAGTTAAATCAGCTTTAAGGTTAACAGTTACCTAGTTAGCAATTCTTTTGGTCCGTGCTGACATTTTTCTAGCAAACTATATCCTAGAATATCTTCACTTAAGTTGATTAAAGGGCTATAAACAGGATTATTTCTGTTTGCTTTTGACAGCATCCCCACGAATTGGGTTCCTTGCGACGGACACAATAACAAGGCATTCTTTTGTTTCAAAGAAGTGCAGGTATGAAGACTAAAGTTTCTACTCAGCGCCTGTTTACTATTTGTATAAAAATTCCTTAAATATAATGCAGATTTCATCCCTTTATGAACACATTTAATAAGCCAAATAAATACGCTATCAACTTTGTTGATATTTTTACGTACGGGTCCTCGAAATCACTGTTACGACGTTCTACGTTAACGACAGCAATATCGAAAGAAATTTTTTTTTATTAAAATCTTTCTATTTTTAACTTAAAAACTCCGATAAACTGGGGTGTCTTTGGCTCTGGTGGTGAATTTGAATAAAACAAGGTTTTTTCATTGCACTCGAAAAGCTCACATCGTTCTTGCACGCGGTATTATGTTTGATGCTAGACAATTCCTTAGATAGTTGTTTAAACATTTCAGCATTTTATGAGTCGCTGAGATATTCTGGCAAAAAGGACTTTATAAAAAGCACCCAAAATCAAATTTTTTGAAGTCGTGCAAAATTTTACATTGATAGCAGTCGCAATTGAAGGTAGGGGAAAACCTCAATGAATGGGAAGGTTTTTGCAAAATGCTTTTTAAACGTAGATAAAATTGTTTAATATATACATGTTGTTTAATATATATATGTATATTTGAATATGTTTGATAACCACCGGCTCTTGCGCAATGATATAGTAAAACAAAAAAATTGGATTTGCATTTGGCTATTGGAAAAAAGAGAGTTTTTTTGGAGCATGACATTTGTCCCATTCATTAAGTATGTCTCATTGAATGGGACAAACATAAAAGAATTAAAAATAAACGTGTTCAATTCAATCATTTTTCAAATTAGTTTATTAATTGTAAATGTAGTTAAATATACAGATACATACATAAAGACCACACGAAAAATATTTTTAACTTTAAACATTTTAGTTCTAGTTAAATTTCAATCAAAGCAGAACTTTCTCATTTTAGAATATTATATTTAGTTATTTTTATTTAAGTAAAATATTGCAGTATAAAAGTGTGTAAATAATACCCATTACCCATGGGGATAAAAGTAAGGGACTGCAGCATCCCTCTGCTGAGCTGTAAATAATACTTTGTTAAATTCATTCAATAGGTAGTATTTTGTCCCATTCAATATGCGCATCACTTTATCCAAAAATGATTAGTCACATCAAAAACAATTTTAATAATTAAGCTTAAATGTTTTACTCACTGTTGTACTAGAGACTGCTATCTTTTTAGGCATGGTATTTTATTTTCCATAACTTCAAAAGTTGCTGGAAAATCAGAAAAAAATTACTTTTTACATTCGAAAACACAACAACATCCATTGTCATTACGGTCTTAGAGCAATAGGATGGATGAGTCGTTCAGTTGAGTTCTTGTTTCTATCACTCTTTGTTACAGGAATTTGAATATCCTTACATCGATGCTTCTACAAGAATTTGAGTTTGTCCCATTCAATAATCGTCCCATTGATTAAGGTTCTCCCCAAACTCAGAAAAATACGTTTTAATCATTTAATGGTGTTTAATCTTGCTAATTTTGGAAACCTATCAGTTTAAAATGTTTTTGTTATTAAGTACAAGAAGTTTAGGGTGTTTTCTTGCCTCTGTTTAAGTCAAGAACAAGAACATAGTTATTTTCATTTTTTTTTTACTTAGTATTTACACTTTGTCGTTTTTACAGATCAAAGTCAGTTCTTTCTTATCAAGCTGATGTAAAAGCTGCATCAAAGCCACTCTAACAAGTAAAGATGGTTTTAGTCTAACTTTAAAAATTATAATCTTGAGAGCAAACAATAAAATGTGTGATTGATCGTGATAATTATTACTGCTATGCATATATAAAAAAGCCAATATTTCAGGAAATAAGTTTTGTTCTTTTAGTTCATTCAAATTATGTTAATATTTTGTTATTACAGTGAGAAACGGGTAATAACAACGTTTTGTGGTACTTAATAAAGTAGTCAAACTAAGTAGTCAGAAGAGTAATATACAACTTATTGCTATTATTTTAAAAGTCCAAATCACCAATATTGATTCGGACTTTTTAAACAAAAGCAATAACTCAGTTGCTAGGTACAGCTGAAATGCATAGAATACCTCATTTTCTAGAGCTACAAATGATTTGACGTTTCATACCTGACCAAACTTATTGGACTAGTTTCTCTTACAGCCATCTTTCGGTTACTAAGTACATCTGAATAGTATAGCAACAGTTGTGTATTTATAAAATGTTTTGTAATGGTGTTTTGTATGCCACTGAAATTATCAAACCAGAACTAAGTAACTTATTTGCTAAATACATTAGAAACAAAAATTTATAATTAGGAGAAATTCAGAAACACTTTCTGGTTACATTTTGATTGGTTATTTGTTGTTGTTGATCTCCTCAAGATACCGATAAGTTCAGACGAGCAGAAAAATGTTTTGCTCCACAAGCATAGTCGGCCTTTCTACAACTGAATTTCCGAGTAAAATTTTAAAAATATTTTTAAACCGATTAGGCTATTTTAAACGGACTCTCTAAATCCGTACAGCTGTTAGTCAGAAGACGTTTTTTTGCATTCCAGACACCTGAAACCATTATCACTTGTTGTCTGATTTTAGATGGATTTCCTGGTAGAACTTTATATTGAAGGAGAAAACAACTGTTTCGAAGCCTTCTGACTTTAGATCATCCCCTTATCCTTGACACAAACGAGAAGCAATATCTAAAATTCTTTGCAACTTTGTATCTGTTGAATAATCATCTTCTACTACCCTATGCGCGCATTACTGGTGATTTACGATCATTAGTGATCGCCACTCAATCACCTCTGGATCGCCGCGAATACATAAAGCTCAAACATTTAGATAAGATTTTGTCAGAGATTACTCAATGCACATTTAATAGTGATTGTTTTGTTTGATCAATAATACGAAATTTGAATTAAATATGGCGGAAAACTAGAGCAAGAACTATTTGATAAATTACATGAGAGGTTGTGGAAGTTTTGAAAAATTATTTAATACTAATGAGGTTTATCTTGAAAATGATACCGACTCCGTTTCTTTTTTGTCTTGCGTACGACCATCGTACATACCATTGCGAACTAAGCGTATGGATAACCTTTAATATTTTGAAGAAGATGAAGAAGATGATGAGAATGTCATTAGAAATCGTTAATAAGCAAGGTTTACAGATAACCAGTAAATAAGTACTCAATTACAACTATCAATCGCAACTGCTTATAGAATCTTGAAAGTGATTTATTTAGCTAAAGATGTTATAAATATCAAACCAATGCGATACTTATCAACGTTAAAGGTTATTACTCAAATAAAAAAAAGCTTCTTCAACATATTTACACTTAACAACAAGAAGCTGTAAAAATAGTCTACGCAAATAAGTTCCTGGAGGATACAACACTGCTGTTAAATCAACGGTGGTTATCACTGCTTATCCACGAGTCACCACTCAATCCCTGGTAATCAAAATTTTACAGATACACTAGTGAATAAGTACTAAATCGCTATGAATCACTACTAAATTATCAGTAACGCCCTCATAAGGTATGAATTTTTTTAATGACAAGCAAAGCTTTTTCTCTTCTCTCTTAGCAATTTCTTCTCAATAACAGTTTCTTATTTTGGGCTGACCTAGTATCATTGCAATATGCGTAAGACAACAATCAATTACTTTAATGCTGAGAATGTCAATTTTGTAACTAAGAAAAACAATCCAGCATTTTTGTACAGATTCTCACGCAATTGAAAAGTTATTTGAAGGGGAATTTTTTGAAAAAATAGTCGTACGGAAGTTAGGAATACATCTGCTAAAAATGGCTTGTCAGAAACAAATTGTGAATTACGATACTTTTTATTCCAATTTAATGAATTGTTTTTCCTTTTCTTTTTTTTTTTTTTAAAATCCTTTTACGTCTTCTGCTCAGGATTTACACAAATCTCAATTTTCTGTGGTCACACGTCATCAAGTTTTCTTTATTTTTTGTAAAAGAACACAAAGCTCCTTTTTTATGTTTATCTACCAAAACAGCCACAAAAGCATTTATGCTAAGTTATCTTAATTTTTAGTTCACAAAGCTCCTTCTTCCTTGAGTAATATTTTTCAGAGCATTTAAAAAACATACATGTAAGTCACGTGGAAAATGTGTAAAAAAAAAAATCAGTAATATAAATGGCTATAAAACTTAACTAATATCTCGCAATTCTTAACAATGTTTTTTCGTTTGTATTTAAAATTTTATGCCGAATGGGAACCACACCAAACATTTTTTGAGTGTCGTCTGCAATTATCCCTTGCAACACAAAAATTTATAGTGCTGACGATTTTAAGATTGCTGGTTGCTCCCAGAAAATAATCTTAAATCTTTTTCATGTTAAATTAGACGCAGTCGTCCATTTCTTCGTCTGCACGTACACTTCACAATGAAAAGCAAAAAGCAGGAGATACAGGTGATTGCACCATAAAATTTCACCTCTCCGATCACGTATTTCATCGGATGTGGATTTACGAAAGGAATTGTAGAAGTACTTATATAGGAGCCCTAAACAGAAATACCGATTTTCTATGCAATTTCAAGTTTAAATCTATGCTAATATAAAAATTATTAAGCTTGAAGCTATTGACACCTGTGATTTTTTTTTTAAAAGACAAAGTTTTTCTTACCGTTAATTTTTTCATTACTCTTGCGGTAAAATAAAATCACATTTTTTAGCAACAAAAGGAATAACCTTTAAGTAACTTACGTCATCGGTAAGGCTTTTGGAAAAAAGTTATCAGGTGCTAAACCCTTTCGAGGTAACGGAACACTCCATTTTATTGAAGGGCAACTTGGAAGTGTTTTTTGGAGTATCACATCGCTAACTTGATCGATAACTTTCGAATACAGGTGTAACTTGTTGCCTTAATAAATTATTTGTTAAGTAAAATCTTATTTTATTGACACTACGTTATTGTAACTATGCATTATATATACTATTGGATATTTGCTTTTATCATTGTTCAAACATAAAGTATCAAGTAAAATCAGGAAATTTTTAAAAAGAAATTAATGTTCTTGTACCTGGGAGACGAGAAGGCAACGTGTGCGGCTCAGTAATTTGAGCACCTTGCATGCTTAGTATTGACTTAGATATTTCCCCACCTTTTGTTGTATAATTTAACATTTCGTCGAACAGCCAGAAACAATCTAAAAAAAAAAAAAAAGTTTTGAAGCTGGATGACTTTTTCATACAAATCTCATCCATATGCTAAAAAATATTCAAAAAAATAGCAAAAAGACAAAAAAAAGTTCTGTTCACACAAAAGTATCATCCTGTTACTAAAGGAATTCTTTTGAAAGTTTACCTGTTGTCATATGTGCGGAGTCCAAACAGTTTGAGTCACCGTACACTATTATTCGACCCGAGCTTCGATGAAGATTACTCGGATCATAAAACCCCATGATAGGCACATCAGAATCTGCTTTTATATCACCAAACAAAATCTCAGCAACTTGATCATCAAGTTTATTAGCTCTTATTAAATATCCTTCTTTAGGAAACTCCCCAATACTAGTACCAGATGAATAAGGGACTATGTATATAAGTAAAGTTATACTTTTCAAAGAAATTCTAGAACATTTATTTTATAAGATTTTCCAAAATAAAACACAAAACCTTAAATATACCTGGTTTATTTCCAATACTTAACTCTCCAGAATAAACATGATCAGTCAGTGATATTCCCCAGGGTTTCATTAGCTCATTCAGAGCAGGAATGTTTGCACCACCTGTAACTGGCATCCACCATTGTCTAGTATTTTCGTCATAGAATTGTATTTTTTCCATCACTTTAGTATTGTACCATTCCCCTAAAATGATTCATTTTACCATTGTAGCTATGACTTATCAGCTTTTATATGAATATATTAGACACCAGTTTTTTAAAAAACTTGAATAATCAGTTGTTGTTTTTTTTTAAACAAATTATATGATATACCTACTACAATGACTGAGAGTTTATTTTGGAAAATATCTTTTGCTAACTTAATAATTTCTTCAGTGAAGAATTCTTCTTCAAGATCTATTAGCAATAGTACCCCTAAAAACATTTTAGCAAGATGAACCAGGCTGTTAATACAATCAAAAATGTTACAATGCAATTTAGACATGTGAACTTATGGATTTTTTTCATGTAAAATCCAATACTGGTAAAAAAAATACAATGAAAAATGTTACAACGCAATTGAGTTGTGTGAACCTATGGAATTTTCCTGGTAAAAAAAACTGGTAAAAAAAAAGATACCTTTCAGAAACAGTTTTCAAACCACAGTTTTTTAAGGTCATAATTTGCTTCTCTAAAAGTCTTTTAAACAGGATAGTTGTAGCTGTGAAGCCTTTTGATGGGAAATGGGACTTTCAAGTGAAAATATCTCTTGATCCATGAGTTTAGAGCTCTAGATCTTGAAGTGACTTAGGAAATTTTACATGTTGATAAAATTTAGTAAGAAATAAGAATTAGCAACATTTACCAATATCTGATGATGTTTAAAATCACAAAGTTTTCAAAATTTAGCTATTAGTTTCAGAAAATTAGTGAGCATCACGAAACATGAAAAAAAAAAAAATCAAAACATGAAACTAATTACATTACTTGAATATGAAAATTTACTTTTTTTACTATTTATAACTAAAAACACATTTTAAAATAGTTGCGGTTTAAAAACAAAAATCATTTAAATCTAAAAAAGAAAGCAAAATAAGTTTTTTCATTGTTTAAAAAGTCTGATGAAGTCTCAATGCAACCTTAATGTTTTTGTTTTATGAGTTATTTTTTTATTTCACCTGGATCATTGGTTCTAATATCAAAATGTAAGACTTGCATAAATATATAATGCATAAATCCAGAAATATTTTCATTTTAAAATATTATTTCTCATTAAAAAGCTGTCCAGCTTTAGCATACTAATCCAACTTCAAACTTTTTTTTTTACTTAGTATTTTAAATTTATAAGGCAGCCTTTTTTTTCCTGTTGAAATTTTGCAGATACAATTTTTTTCCCACTGAAACCTGATACTACACAGTTCTCATAACTTGTGCAACAACAAATATTGAATAAATGAGAAAATCACACACAAAAAAAAGACACACCGTAATCTTCGGCATCAAAGCATGTGAATGGTGAGCCTAAAAGTTTAGACAGTTAATTTAAATTTTTCCTATTGAAATGTAAAATTGTGAAACTATGTGATAGAATACACTGATTAAAAAACAAACAAACTGTATGATCAGCATAGAAAAACAACATTTAAAAGAAAATCAGCTCAAAAAAACATATAATTTAATAATATAATATAAATTATAAGATCATTTATAATATTATGATGTAAACAACATCACTCACCAAGCACTTCAACAAAATAGTCTTCTGATCGCAAATGTGTATAAAGATCTTTATAGTTAGTATGGATATGGTCTGCATTCCTATAAAAACAATTTAAATACAGCTATGCACAAAAGTTTAATTCAAATTAAGTTTTTCTTAAAAAAAAATATACATTTTTTTTTATATTAAACTTAAACAGAAATATATTTTAAGTTTCTTTTTGTTTGTTTTTTGCTATTTATGTTTGTATTGATAAAATATAGCAGGAAAAAAAAATCACATCATCATCATCATCATCATCATCATCATCACATCATCATCATCATCATCATCATCATCATCATCATCATCATCATCATCATCATCATCATCATCATCATCATCATCATCATCATCATCATCATCATCATCATCATCATCATCATCATCATCATCATCATCATCATCATCATCATCATCATCATCATCATCATCATCATCATCATCATCATCATCATCATCATCATCATCATCATCATCATCATCATCATCATCATCATCATCATCATCATCATCATCATCATCATCATCATCATCATCATCATCATCATCATCATCATCATCATCATCATCATCATCATCATTTATCATCATTTATCATCATTTATTATCATTATTATCATTATTATTATGTAAATACATAACTAAATAATATGTTATATATATGGAATCAAAATGTTTAAATAGAACATGTTAACAATTAAAATATACCAGTCCAATGGATCCATTTTCATGTTAAGATTATCACGTGGAAAATAACCAGATGGATACCTTAAATTGTGATATTGATCCCAAAGAATACGTTTGCTTAAAGAAAAATATTTAATACTATTAACAATAAGGTTTAGAAGTTTTAAACATAATACAAAAAACACAATACACTAGTATATAAAAACCATAATACACTAGTATATAAAAAACATAATACATTATTATATAAAAAGCTTTCCAAAAAATAGAGTTTTTTAACAACCTGTCAAAATAAAGCAACATTTTTATTGATAATCAGTTGTCTTACTGAATTGCAGTTAGTGTTGAATGATGATTCTATCTTAGCTAAACAAGACTTTATTGAATCAAAATACTCAATTCTATTCCTATTAAAATCTAAGTTGACAAATAGTTACAAAATATCTTAAGATCATAAAATATAGAAGTTAATCTAACATTCAAGTGTCTTTTGAAACTCTAGATATCTGTTTCTGCTGTTACCCTGCAACTGAATCAAAGCTCTTTCAAGACCAGAAGAATTCAGCACTAGAAATGTAGCCCGGTAATCTCAGATAATACTTGCATACTCAACAACAACATGAACACTCAATAAAAACAAACTTCATTTGAAACTACATTTTATAACTATTTGGATAAAATGCACAAAACTCCTTACTTCCTTGGTGGTGTTGGTACAATATTTACTTTGACTGGAATTACAATCTTAGAAGATTGTTCTTGTTCACCTTCAGACTAAAAATCAATGACAGTTTATTTAAAAAGAAGTTTGAACTATTACACTGTTTTATTATAAAAACCAATGACTTTAAGTAATTATTAAAAATATTATTTTTTTACAAATATTAAGATAGGAAACAAACCTTAGGATATGATGTCACATTTAGTGTTATTACACCTTGAACAATTCCAGTCCAAGCCTCTCCCTCCTTAGATACAGTAAAATAAACAGCAAGGTAACCAGACCAAGGCCACAAGTTCTCTGAATATGCAAAAGCAACCTGAAAATTTTTTTACCATTAAAAACTGTATCTAATATTTAATATATTTGCAAAATATTCTTAATGTAAGATAAAGTTTACCATTAATTTTTAAATCCTTTCAAATAATCTGAATTTGACTGCTATTTTGCAGAAAATATTCAAAAATTAAAAAAACCTTAACCAACCTCAAGTAAATGTCCATGATTGCCTATGAATGGCTCCCATTGTGGCTAAATTAATGTTAGATGAAAATACTGTTTATCTAATAACCTGGTTAAAGTTTTATCACATCTATCAACTCAACAAATTACTGAAATATCTTCTAAAAAGAGAATATTTTAAGAAGATTAAATTATATAACCAAAGAATATGTATCAAAATAATCATTATACAATCAGAGCCCCAAAAATTAAACTTAAAAAAGTCAAATTGATTCTTATAGGGTCATCATAACACAAACAAAACATGAATTATAGCAAATGCAGACTTAAAAAAATAAAATGTTTTGTCATTCTGCAGTAATGATTAGATCATCAAGAAACCATGGCTGAGATTTACTTCAAAACAATTATTCTTTAACATTTTATACTAGAACAGTTTTTTTTGTTATGTATATTTGATTGAAGTTGTGTATGTTATTGTTATGTATACTTGATTGAAGCCAGTTTGATAGGAAGAGTACCAACAAAGTTTTCATTTATTTTTGTACACACACACACACACACACACACACACACACACACACACACACACACACACACACACACACACACACACACACACACACACACACACACACACACACACACACACACACACACACACACACACACACACACACACAGAACAGTAATTTTAAATACACCACAAGTACCTTTTCCTGTATCTTTCCTGTAACTCCCATTCCATTAAGAACAGTCATCTGATAGATAAAAAGTATAACTTGTAAATAGCTATAAATGAGCACGTACCATGCATTAGCAAATGTTCACTACAAAGTAATATTAACTAAAATGTATAAATAGTAAGTCAAACGCCAAGAATACAATCAAAATAGCTTACATTTACAACAACAGGCATTCCACCATGGTATAAGGGCTGGGAACAGTATGGCCACATATAAGGACAATCAGTAAAGTCAAGAGTATTAGGACTCACACTACAACAAAATTATTTTACAATGTATATATAAGAACTCATCAAACTTCTGATTAAAAAGCATAACAAAATATACTGAAGGCATGTTGATCTTTTAACACACCCTCTCTCCCCTAGATGATAATCATACCTGGCATGTGGTGTGTATTTACTCAAAACCTTGTAAGCTTTGATTAGATCTAACTTCCCATGACCTTAGCACAAAAAAGTTCTAATTGATAAGTATGATTTTTCATAATCATTCAAGTATAAATTATTTGTTTTTAGATAAAATACCTTGCTCAAACATATTAGCATCTGGAATTCTTGTAGCAGACTCAATAATTGTCTGTTTCACACTGGCAGGGTTTTTAACAACATTTTTTGATGCTACAGAACTAAATCATATAAATAAATCTGTTAGAAATTTGATTATTTTAAAATTCTAACTAATTACATTATTTTAAGGGAATAAAATACCTTAATAATAGAGCTAAAGCCCCAGCTACAACAGGTGATGCAACACTTGTTCCTGACAATGAACGGCATCCACCACTAGAATTAAAGTGCAGATATAACTTAAACTTCTTTCATAAAAATTAAAAATTATAAAACTAAAATGAAAAATAGATTAAAAAATTTCTTATTTTTCAAAACATTTTGTTTCAGTATATATTTTACATATAAAGACAAATTCAAACTATTATTACAAAAATAATATTAGATTTTTTACTTGAGATTTGAACCTGTAACACTAGCTCCATAAGTAACAATATCAGGTTTTATGCGCCCATATCCATAAGGTAACTCCTATAGCAGGTTTGAGACAGTATATAAAATTACCAATGAAATGTTTTCTATGCATACTACCAGTTCACAAACTCACAAACATTCTTCGAGGCTTATGAGTAATTATAATAACTAACAAGATTTCTAGTAATTACAATAACAAATAAAATCATTTCTACAATTAAAATTAAAAGAACTGATGTTATTTACATGAGTAGTCATTCCTCTGGAGGAAAAACTGGCAATCTTGTCATCAAAACTAATTCCACCAACACCAATAACATCCATCTGGTCAGCAGGATTATTCAAAGTCCTGATAAAAAAAACAAAAAGAATTTTGTTAAAGATCTTTAAACAAAATTTTAAAAATATTTTCTGTTGTTTTAAATAGCTAAAATTAGATCAAAGAAACCTGATTTGCATCATCAAATAAAAAAAATCTACAATTAAACTACTAACTTATTAGTAGTTTGATGAGTATCTTACTTGTTTTAGAAATTTACAATAAAGAGAAGCCATTAAGGAGATATAAGAAATACAGTACAATCTCTTTAATTCAAATCGCCTTAATTCGAAAACCTCCGTAATTCAATTAAATGTAAAGTCACAGTGAAATGCGCTTAAGAAACTCTTTTATTTAACTTTCTATAATTTGAATTTAATAATTCAAATTATAATTCAAAAACCTCCATAATTCGATTGGATTATTTGGACCCTTTAGTGAGAACCTCTATGCAAATCGATTTTTTTATTTTCTGACGTGTAAAAAGCTTGTTAACCAATGAGTTTTTTTTTTAAATTTTAAATGTTTTGAGTTTTTGAAAAACGATTAATGTGAATTATTATCTTTTGTTTAAAAAACATCATGGCATCAAAGAGACTGCATAAAGAAACTAATTTAAAGCGGAAACACAATGTTCTACTGGAATTGGAGAAAGGAAAAACAAATATAGGTTTCGAAAATCTTTGATATTCCACCTAACATTCTTTTAACCTGGAAAAAGAATAAAGGTAAAATCTTTGATGCTTTTTGCCAAGGAAATTTGGCTAAACGAGTGAAGATTAATATGTATTATCATGTCAACAAAGCTTTTTGTTGTTTTTTTATAAAATTTTCAATGCAAATAAATCTAATTAAAAAAAGTAAACTCGCAAATTTTTTGTATTACAGAGTTTGCTACATTTAGAACCATAGGAAAATATTTTTCATAATACAGAGTTTGCTACATATAGGAAAATATTTCAGAATCAGATTTTTTAGCTATCTCAAAATATACTTCTTTTAGTACAGGACATAAAAAAAACTGAGAAAATATTTCAAAATCAGATTTTTTAGCTATCTCAAATTATACTTCTTTTAGTACAGGACATAAAAACTGAGAAAATATTTCAGAATCAGATTTTTTAGCTATCTCAAAATATACTTCTTTTAGTACAGGACATAAAAAAAACTGAGAAAATTGTTACATTATTTTAAAACTGAATTGTTTAATGTAAACTTTCTGTTAATGGTGATTCAATCATCATTTTTTAATTTTATACCCTAAAAATAGTAAGGCACAAATTTTCATTTTAGACACTAAATGTTGCAGTGAATTTTTTTTTCATGAATTTAAGTTTGTGTATCAAAAATCATTAAAATTTAAGATAGTATTGTGTGAAGTTAAATTAACCTGACTCATAACTAGAATAAAACAATTTTAAACACTAAAAAAAACTAAGTGAAAAAATAAAACAATAAAGCAAAAAAAAAAAAAAAAAAAAAAAGGCAAATAAAAGATAACGAAAATGAAATTTTTTTCTTTAATTAAATCAAGATTAATACTTTTAGAATTGTTATTTACAGAAAGGTTGCTCAAGAAATGTAAGCTATTTTTACACTATCAAACTATGGACTTAAAATTTTCACAAATAATGAAACCTTATAAAGAAGCTTATACCCATATAAAGGACCATCATTGCCAATAGCAGACACCATAATGACATTATTTGCTGTGAGCTCCCAAACCTGATGAAAACAAAATAGTCAATTTTAAAATACCACCATCAGCCATTATATAAATTTGAAGCATACTTATATTCAATTCAGCAAATTGTAAAAAATATCTATTAAATTAATATATATTTCATTTATATTTATTTAACATGCAATTATATTGTAAATTAAATAAAGAAAAATTTTCTAATCATTATAAAAAAAAAACTAAAAGGAATACAAGAATAAACCTTATCAACAAAAGGTTTATCCATAAAATCTGGACCGCCAATGCTAAGATTCAGAATATCAATATTTTTCAAGATGGCATAGTTGAATGCATCAAGGAACCATGAAGTATATGACACCTACAAATATTTGTCAAGCATAGGAAACTTTCTAATAAAGTGCATGTTTTAACTAAAACCATAAAATAAAATTATAAAATAAAATTATAAAATAAAATTATAAAATAAAATTATAAAATAAAATTATAAAATAAAATTGTAAAATAAAATTGTAAAATAAAATTATAAAGTAAAATTATAAAAGAAAATTATAAAAGAAAATTATAAAAGAAAATTATAAAAGAAAATTATAAAATAAAGTTATAAAAATTTAAATACAACTTAGAAATATAATTTATTTGTTGATAAAAAAAAATAACCTTACTCTTATAAACAGAAAAAGACAACTTTACCTGCTTATTTGTAAATACCCTAAATATGTATAAATCTGCATCAGGAGCAAACCCGTAACAGTCTCGATCACTTGCAATAACACCAGCAACAAATGTTCCATGACCAACCTCTGAAAATTATGCAAAAAAATCTATAAAAATATTCATTTCAACATTTGAACATCTATTTGTAAGATTTTAAAAGACAAGTAACAGAGCACAATCCCATCTTTTGAAATCAAAAGTAAAGATTCTTGTTAATCCTACCATCATTTACATTTTTTTCTTCTGTCCAATCTGTTCGATCTTTAATATTCTTGAAGTGAGGGTGTGATTTAGGAAGACCAGTATCAAAAATTGCCACTTTAACATCTTTGCCTGGTCAAACAAGATTTACTTTAAAATTATGCCAGGACTCAGATTTTGTAAGGAATTTTACAAATTATAGAAAATTTAAAAGGAAATAAGGTCTGATTTTGTATTATTAATTTCTATGAGAGAATATATAATTAACAAAAAAAATTCATGAGTTAAGTAGAAAATTGATAAAAAAAATCAAGATTCTTTTACATAGAAAATATTTACATTTAAAATTAGTTTTACAATTCTTACCTCTATGCCCAAGTCCCCATAATATATTAGCTTGTAACACATGAGATATCTATATATAGTAATAGTTATCCATAAAAATTAACTAAAAACCTTTTTTTTTTCTACAGAAAAAAAGTATTATCCATGCTGTTAAAGTACCTGTCTTGGAATAGCTCTTAATAAAGTACCTGTCTTGCAATAGCTCTTAATAAAGTACCTGTCTTGGAATAGCTCTTAATATTTTTCGTGATTTAACAGAATCTTCATCAACAGACTGCAATAAAAACAAAGCTGCTATACACATTTTTTGAACTTAAATAAGTTTAAAATTTAAAAAAATCATAGAAATAATGTGATAAGTAAGAGTTAAATAATTTCATATTAAGATAAAAACAAAGGTTCAATAAAAAAATACTAGAGACATGAAACAGAATGCACAAAATTCTTACTGAATCATAACTTGATCTTTTCAGTTTTCTGAAACAAAAGTTAAACTTACTTAAATATAAATAAATCAAAATAGAAAAAAAATAAAAAATTGATTGATACTTGATTTAGAAATTATGGTTAGAAGTGAAGCAGAATACACAACTTACAAGTAAAAATAAAAAAATAAAATAAAAACATAATAAAAACCGTAACAAAATTTCTTTTGTAAAGAAAAATTGACAGAAATTGAATTTTTTAGTTTTATTCACTAATGTTTAAATTGATTATAAATAAATAACTTCCAAATTATACAATTATTAATTACATTAAATAATTCTAATTAACCTTGGAACCCAAGGATCAGCATCCATATGATAAGGATTGACATTTTTTAACACTCGTGCAATCTTGCGCTGCTCAGTCACCCCTTTGATTAAAAAATGCTTTTTTAATGTCAAAACTTTTGCTTCAATATCATCATAAATCTAAAAAAAAAAAAAAAAATCTTGTAAATCTAAAAAGAAAAAATATCATCATAAATACAAAAAAAAAATCTTGATGTTCTTAAAAATGAAAGTCAATAAATTGATCAAGTTAAACACAACTTGACAGAACATCAAGTCAATTAAAATACAACACCATTAAACAAAACATTTTTAGAAGACCAGTATTAGATCTCGATTCAAATAAAACATTTCATAAAAAGTGTGATCATATGTTTGTCATTTTTATTTTATTTTAGTGTATAATACTTATATTATGAGTAATACATAAACATAAATATCTACAGGTTTAAAATTGTCCTCTTCAATTTTAAACTAATAAGTTCCTTATATCTGCCTAATACAGTTTTTTTAGCTTTATAATTATATCATAAATCTAAAAAGGCATTAGATATTAATCCAACTAAGACTCTAGCTTTAAATATAGATTTATAGTTAACCTGATTTTCCATTTGGAATCCTAAAACCAATCAGCTTTTCCTCAGAAACGTAGTTTTACACCATATTTTTACTGTTTATACCAAAATAGACTTTTTAGTATTAGCAAAATACTATGTCCAGCATATAAGTAGCAGGTAGAAGTTCTTGTTATAGTTAAGGAGGGCAGCAATTGCAGATTGTCAAGATCATAGTTCTGGTTTGTACAAAATCTGTTCAAATTCTATCTGGATGAATTTTTCTAAATTCATTAACAACATTTGATCTTTTACAACCCAACAATTTTTCAAGATTTTTTTAACTTTTGTGGTGCTGTGCACAAAACTTCTTTTTAAAGATTTCAAGACAAAAATAGACTGTGCAATAGTAATTTTGCAAGAAAATATAATATAACTACAAAACTTATTTACTACACATATCTGCATCAATGAGCTTTTTTATGTATATTTAGTAATACTGGTTATTTCCTTTCCAGCAAAAAATATTTTCTAAGATTTGCAACTACCTTTATCTGTAAATATCTTATGCATTAATTTCTTCTGCATTCAATTTTGTTTTTCATAAAATAATAAATTCATTGTGAGTAGAAAATAAGAATTCCATGTCATTCATACTAAAACTATGCCATGGTAGTCCACTCTGCATTAAAATCATTTTTAACAGGAAACTATTGGTGTGTCAATGCTGTCTCTCTTAGGAAGAAGAGAGTAGCAAAAGATGTGATATATATATATATATATATATATATATATATATATATATATATATATATATATATATATATATATATATATATATATATATATATATATATATATATATATATATATACAGCGGAGAAAATAGAATTAGCCTCACCATGTGCTGATCCAATATTTTGTAAATCTGTAAACAAGTTTGTGCGGTACAACTTTTGTATCCACACACATATAATTACTGTTACAAACAGCAACTTTTTAGATTATAATATAGCATAATTAAATTGCGGAACATTTGATAAAACCATAAAATGTATAATACTTGATATTTGCGGTAGCAAATAGAATTAGCCTCATCAATAATTATTTTCAGTTTACTTGTATATTTTAATCTGGTGATACGCATTTGTGAGTTAGTTTTTTATTATTATTTGTAAGTTAAACAAAGACTGTGAAATCAGTGCTCATAAAGTTTTTAACATTTGGTTTTTGATACCTTAATTTGAAATGGGACGTGGTAAGCGTTTAACGAATGAAGAATTAGCAGTAATCAAAGCATACAAAGATACAGGCTTATCTAATCGGGAAATTGGAAAGAAAATTAAAAGATCTCCAAAAGTGGTTAGCAATTACTTCAAGATTGGCGTTAATTATGGAGCTTATAAGGGAAGTGGTGGCCAACGTAAAATTGATAATCGTACTAAACGAGTTATTGTACGTTGTGCTGCTGCTCAGCACATGACTGCATCTCAAATTCGTGCTGATTTACAATTACCTGTATCTGTTCAACGTGTGAGACAAATCTTATATGAAGATCCAAACACAGTTTGGAAAAAGCGTAAACCAAAACCAAAACTTACTGCTCGTCATAAAAAAGTTAGATTACAATTTGCGAAAGAACACATGTCTTGGCAAGAAGAGTGGCATCAAGTTCTCTTTAGTGATGAAAAAAAGTTCAATCTAGATGGTCCTGATGGCTATCAATATTACTGGCACGATCTTCGAAAAAAGAAAGAAACTCTGATGAGTCGTAACTTTGGGGGTGGAAATGTTATGGTTTGGGGGGCTTTTTCCTTTGCTGGAAAACTTCCACTGGCATGGATTTCAACAAAAATGAATTCACAGGACTACATTGACTTATTAGAAATAAGTTTACTTGAACATGTTGAGGAATTGATGGGTGAAACTTTCACTTTCCAACAAGATAATGCTACTATCCATAATTCAAAGCTTACAAAAGCTTGGTTTAGAGAAAAAAATATTCACGTAATGGAATGGCCCGCACGTAGTCCAGATCTTAACCCAATTGAAAATCTTTGGGGAATACTTTCTAGAAAGGTTTATGAAAATGGTAAGCAATTTGAATGCACCTTGGAGCTGAAAACTCGTATCATAGAAGCTTGGAATGAAATATCTATAGAAACTATCCAAAATCTTGTGACTAGTATGTCAAACCGCATATTTAAAGTCATTAAAAATTCAGGAAGCAATACTAAATACTAAATGAGCGTAAAAACAAAATATTTTCTTTATTTTTTGTATATAACGTTAATGAGGCTAATTCAATTTTCTCCACAAATTGAATACTTTTAATTTTTTTTCCATTTGGAATTAATTAAACATACCAATTTATAAACTTTTTAGTTGTAGTAGAAGTAATAAGAAATAAAGTAGATTTCATAATTGTTTACCTGCAATTTTTATTAAATTAGAACAAAAAATAAAGGTGAGGCTAATTCTATTTTCTCCGCTGTATATATATATATATATATATATATATATATATATATATATATATATATATATATATATATATATATATATATATATATAATATACCATTCATTTTTGGATATTATGCACCAATAAGTATGCTAAATAGTTTAACCTACTTCATAGAGTAAAAAACTTTGAGTTAAGTTGAGTTGTTTCATTTAGAAAAAGTACTTTTAGGTGATAGGCATATTTTACACTCTATGTGTAGAACTCTATGTGTAGAACTCTATGTGTAGAACTCTATGTGTAGAATGTGCCTATTACTTAAAAGTACTTTTTCTTGATGAAACATGTAAGTAAAAAACTGAAAAAGTAGACAGGTATGATTTATCTATAAAATTTAGACAAATTTTTGGTTTCAAAATAAAAGAATCGGAAACTATTTTTTTATTTTTACCTGTAATAGTGAAAAGTCACTATGATACTGTGAAGCTGAGTTTTTCCTTTGTAGTTCTTTCCAAGAGGCTTGGTCAAAATTTTGCAATGCTTCAAGCAGTATTTCATTACGTTTTGAAAAATTATGATAGCCACTGAAGGATACAATGAACTCTATAATCAGAGGTAGTTTAAGAAAAGACACAGCTTCATTTTGTTTCCAAATATCAAAAATTATATTAAATATAACTTTATATTGTTTACCATTTGGTACTATACTGGAGCTATAGTCAAACTCCTCATTATAATCATCTGATAGGTGGCAAGGTTGTAATAACATTAAAAAAATTATGATAAAAACTAAGGTCATAATCCCAGTCATATTTATTTTCCAATATGAATTTTTAAATAAATAATCTAATTTTTTGTTTGTTTTTTTTTGTTTTGTTCTTTTGTTTTTTCAGACTTTTCTAAAGCAAAAATAATATATGTACTCTAGCTCTTCTAGTATCATTAGATAATAAACCAATATAATATTCAAAATAAGTAGCAAAGAATGAATTTCTATGTTTAGAACAGACACAACTGAAGAAGATAGCTGGTTAAGTAATCTTTATATCTAAAAGGCGTCAGGTTGTGAAATAAAGTTTAATTTAGATGATATAACAATTACATATTTAAGTTCAAATTTCTAAATTTTCAATTCAGTTTTTATTAAAAAGTTGATAAATTTTAGATTAAAAGTTAGTAATCATGTTAAAAATCATTTTGAGCGTGAAAATTGTGTGAAGTCTTCCTATATTGCGAAAGTCAAAGGTTAAAATTCTTGTTATGGATTTTAGTTTCTTTTTTAGCTTCTGTGGTCTCATGATAAATTTAACTTGATATAATGTTTTATGCTCATACATATAGTATGCGAGACCACGGCTTGTAAGACCAGGTGATAAGTCTTTTTTTACAAATAAAAAATTTTCTTTCCAAATTTTTATCTCTACCACTGAAGACGATGGTAACTAATGGGCTCTGTCCATTTAACCCTAACGGTTTTTCGCTTTGTTTTCAAGGCAAACTAAAATATGAGTTATCTCTTTAATTTGCGTGTGTTTTTATTTTGCTGCTTTAAACACTCAAGGAGATAACTCTGACTAATAAAGCAGCGCTTACTTGATATCTTCAGTAGGTGGTTAGATAAAACTTGGAAAGAATCGTTGTCATGAGATTTGCCTCTCAACTTTTTTATCTTGCAAATTTCTCACATGACGTAGCTTGCTACATTCTTGTGATAGGAGTATAACTCTGTTGTTATTTGCATGATTCGAAAAAATTTTAATGTTGTTTTTGGCAATCTCTGCACATACATTAATGAGGTGTTTTTTTTTGAAGTGTCGACTAAGTATAAGATTTCTTCAAAATATAATCCCACATTTTTTGCACAGTTGACTGTCTTAGATAATAGTCTTTCGCTTAAAAGGTAAGAATGAAGAGTTATTGCTTTTAAGCCTAAAAGATTGATCCTGGTGTAAACATGTCAGCTGCTGTACACTTTATTTTTTTAAATAATTTTTTTTAAAAATTCGTTGAATTTTATTAGAATGAGATAAGTTATATAAGTCATAATACTTAAATGTATTTACTTTTGTTTAGTTAAATTAAAGTGATTAGCTAGAAGCAGATTTAATTCTCCTTCACTTTACAAAACCCACATGTAGAATATAATCAGTTGTCACAGTATACTTGTGTGCCATGCACTCGCAATATTCAAATGAAGGTAACTCAACTGACTCCCCACCTTTATATGATGCAGTAGTTAAAAAAGAAAATGTCATGAGTGGAAGTATCTCTCCATTATATCAACTGCCATCATATTCAGAAGTTGTAGTATTATCAGATCCTCCTCCAAGCTATCATTCAATATTTACAGATGCAATTATGACAGTTTTTGATTCTCAATCAAGTGGTGAATATATAGAAACACCTGCTATTAATAGATTTGTATCACGGAATAAAATACTAACAGCTGTGATAAATGGATCTTTGTTTTTTCTCTTATTGACTTTCATACTGTTCCTTCCATTAGCAATGATCATTATAGGTTTTTTATATATGCAGGAATGTCCAATTCAAAAAAAAATTCCTTTGTATCTTATTCTGCTGGGATTTTTTCAAATAATGGAATGTTTTGGTCGAATTGGATATAAGATATTTCACTCAAAGTATCATTCTCATACAAATTCTTTGCAAGAAAGATGTCACAAAAAAGATCCCTTAGTTTATATTGTTATTATTTGGTTCATTGTGGGAAGTATGTGGGTTTATCAGACAAATCCTGGATGTCAGTACTGTTACACTGGACTGAAATCTTTAAATCTTAATAATTCTTCAGTATCTGGTCCATATTTGTACTGCAATAAAGTTGTGTACAACTTTTCTTTCGGAGTAATAACTTTTTATTACGGATTGATTGCAGTTTTTTGTTTTTTATTTTTACTTGACATTGTTTTGCGTGCTATTCGTAAGTGCTGTTGTACCCGACATATTGTTTAAAAAATGCAAACTCAGTTTTTAAGATAAACATATAAGATATATATACAAATAAGTTATTCTTAGTTAATTTTTTAACATTGATTTTGGGAGTTTGTTGAAAATCTTTGGTCCCTTTCTTTTAAAATTCTTAATAAAAGTTGGGTAATCCAAACAGAGTTTATCTAAATTTTTGTATCTGAAGCTTATATGTAAAAAAAATAACGTTATAAAAATGTTTATAAATTTATTGCAATCTTTGTTATTAACTGTTTACATTAATTTTAATAAGATATTTATGTGTAATATATTATTTAAAGTTTAATATAGTTTGCTAAACGTTGTATTATTTCGATAACGAAGACGTTAGACAATGTGTCTGTAGTTAATTCTTTTTTTTTTTAATACTAGCATTGAAATAATTTAAAAACTACCTATTTTCGTGTGTACTAATATTTCGTGAAGTTCTGAAAATCGTATTTTGTGGTCAGAATTGGCTATTTTGTGAGGGAGCAAAATCGCGAAACGTCATCACAAAAAAATGTTTTAGTAGTTACCTTAAGTAAATGAAACATAAGAAAAAATCAATGCTGAATAATTTAATTCAAAAGACCAAATGAAACTTGGAAAAATGTCAAAAGCTGCATTTGCTCAAGTTTTAACTGGTTTACACAAACATTTTTGTGACACGCTTTATGATTGTTTTTTTTTTCTACAAAGATTATTTGATGGATATTTAAGAAGAAAAAAAGGCCAACATCTTCTAAATTAGTTTCCACTCTTTTTCCCAATTCAACTGTTTTAAAACTACTAATTATTTGATGCTACTATCTGATACTTCTACTAATGTTAGCCTAATTTTTATTGAAGGTTGCATAAGGTTTCAAATAATGTAGTCTAAGATTTATTTTTGAGATTTTGAGAACTTAAAAGCTCAGATAGAAATGGTTCAAAAAAACAATTAGGGAAGCAACAAAATGCTAGTTAATAGATAAAAAGATTGATAAATTGACTTGAATTGGGATGAAGCTGCCACTTTAAAATAAGCATACTCTCAAATTATGTGTATAATGTCAATCGCGGAGTTTGCTGTGTGGTTCGTAACCCATCCTGCTGGAGCTATTTTTCGTTTACAAGCATATCGTTTAATTCGGGTCAAAAGGAACTGATTATCATAGAGCTCACCCTTGACGGTAATGCCTCACCAACGTCTTTTTTGAAGAAGTGTGGGCCAATGACACCACCACACAGTGAGTCAAAATTCAAAAAAACTGGCTAAAAACCCCCAAAAAACAATTGCTAGGAACAAATAAATTGAGTTATAATGTAACTAAGACCAACAGAAAACTGGAATTAATTGCTTTTTGGTTAATTTCTAAGGATTCACTAATTTTTCACCTTTTCCCAAGTCACATTATTTTATTTTTTATTGCGACATTCGCGCACAAAATGTTCGTTTTAGTATCACTCTCTTAAGGTTGATACGGGTAAACACAGTTCAAAATTTAATTTGAAGGCATATGTTTAAGATAATTGGTAACTATAAACAATATTCTTGGCATTGCATTTTGATTTTAGATTGTCATTCCTAAGATCTTAAAAAAGTGCCCATATTGATTTTTTGTTGTTCTTGTTTAATCATGAATTTGGATGAAAAAGTAAGAGATTCCACGAGAATCCATGGCAGTTTTAACATTTTCCCATTGATAGGCATATATGAAAGCAGAAAATAAAAAAATCTGTCGACCGAACTTGCCAAAATTCAATATACAACAAAAGTAAAATGAAAAATTTCATGTTAATTATTTTTCACACATTTTTCACACATTTTTCACACATTTTTCACACATTTTTCACAATTCATCAGCACTACAGAGGTAATTTTTCAAAACTCAAAAGCTAACATTCAAATACTCATGCTCAAACAAATCGTTTTAAATTTCAAACCTCAAAAACCAAAAGTTGCATGATCTGACTGCCTACTGCTTGAATTAAACGTTTAAAAATAAAACTTTCATACAAAATAACGAATAATAATTCATTGCTTACATTCATCATGAAAATACATTTAGCTCCTACCATTCAAGAGTTAGGAATTAATCATGAAAATTTGCTTGAGTCTCTTCTACTTGAGTTTCGTAGATTGGAAGATATAGACCGTGGAGGTATTGATTAATTTGAAATGATAAATCTCAAAAAAGATCTATCAATATTTAATTGAAAATTCAAACCTAAGTAACTGAAAAACTCAAGACTTCTGGAACATGAGCAAATCTGGTTGGATAAAGAAAAAACAGTTAACAGAGACGTTGCTGCAGGTCCAGGTAGAAAGAACAAGGACTGGGAAGGTTTAAGTGAGGAAAACAAAAGATTTAAGTAATAAATCAATTAAATTCAAACCAATTCAAAAAGTAATTTACTCACCTAAATATTTAATATCATCTTGTTTATGGTTACCAAGTTGGCTGAACATCCTGCTGAAGCATTGGCATTAACTTCAATAAGAAAAGACTTTTGTTTTTGTCATAAAAAATGTTACAAATCTTGGCAAAGTTAAAACTATGAAGGTTAATTTTCCAATAAAAATGAAGATTGAAGTTGCCTTAAGCTTTAAGCTCAGTGTAATATTTCCGATGAACAGTATCAAATGATCAGAAATTCATCCATAATACAAAATGCTGATATTTATCCTTTACTTCATGAAATTAAGAATAAAAGACAGAAATATTATCCTGAGGGTGTAGCTCTGACAGAAATACCTGCTTCAACTTCTCTACGGAGTATGTTTAACAATACTCTGAAAAGTATACTAACTTACTGAATGTCAAAACTCTATGAGAATATTTGCTGAGAGTGGGGGAAAGTTTTAAGGTGTACTTCACTTTAAAGGGGGTTTTGATGGTGTTTCCAAGATGTGTATAAACAAATACATACCGATAGAAATATTGGCGAGGCCCAAGTTAATGAGCAAAGTCATTTTCATACAGCTATTGTTTCACTTAAATTAACCATCATGAAGGAAACAGTAGAGTTGAATAAGAAGCCCTCTAGTACACATTACTGTAAACCCCTGCATCTCTAATATCAAAGCAACACGCGTGTGTTGTACGCGCCTTAGATACACGTAAAATCTATTTTAAAAATACGTGGTATAGAGTTTATACGTGGTATTATATGGTATTTGAGATGGAGGGATCCAAACTTTTTAACTAAATCATTATTTGCGCGCATAAATGGGACCAAAACGCGTACACGCGCGTAACACGCGTCTTAAGTATGCGTAAGATTTATTTCTAGTAACAAATTTGGCTTTTCTGACCCAAAAGTACTAGTATTGATGTATCACATGTTTATATTTGAAGGTTATATAATTTTTGCCGTTTTTTTACCTTTCTGACTTTGCGCCAGCCCAAAATCTCCTCTAAACACTAACTTTTTGTTGATGAATTTTCACCTGGTGAGTTGATGTCGTCCCATATACGGAACTTCAGCTTGTTACCATTTAACTTCAACCAATCTTTGTTGGAAAACCCTTTAAAATAAGAAACATTTTAGAAAAAAAATTGCTGTATATGCAAAACCGATAATGATAACCAGAGAAAGACTTATAAGATTAATCTTGGTCTCTTTTGGACTGCCTTAATTTTCATCGAGTAGGTTTGTGTAATATCTATACTGAATATAGTATCTATACTGGTTGAGATGCATAGCTTGAAAAAACGCAGTTGGGAAATACTTTAATTACTAGTTATGGTTACTGTTAAAGCGGCAACTTTGATAGTAGTTTTTATTAATTCATTATTGGATTCAATAATATTAAACGAGTTTAGTCAACTTAAAAGGTAATCTTATATAATTGAAAACATAAAAAAAGCATTTGCGAAAATTGGCAAGCAGATCACATCTGCGTTTTAAGTCATGAAAGAAGTTCTGGTTCGATGGAGTAAAAAAAAATTATCAAAGATCTATAAGTACCAGAAAATAATTATATATTATGTAGGTGTTTGTGATAGTAAAGTTTCTTAAAGTCGTGAAAATAATCCTTGTCCTGAATCAAAAGTAAAGAAAGAAAAATGTGTTGTTTATCTGCGGAAAATAATGGGAACACAATTACATGCGATAAACAGTTTCTGTTGAAGGAAAAACTCTTGCCGATGGAAAAAATATACCCGGACGTAAACGCCCTCCTGATCGAGTTAAAATTTCAATTCAGAACCATTAGAGCCAACAAAGGAAACTTGAATGGTATGAAAATGGCAATAAAATTGTACAGTGGCACGAATTCGAAAGGTTTATTTGGCTACAATTATTCATCACTGCTCCAAAAACGGTCCACATGAAGAACGTTAGAAGTATTGTTCATCAAATTCAACATGTAAGTACAAAACTGATATTGAAAATTAAAGTAATTAATTTATAAGTAAAGTTAAAATTCCTCTTGCTTTAAAAATAGAAATAAAAGATATCTTCAGTTATAAAGACCTAGGTAAAGATGCACTGCTTAACACATATCTTGATGGCGAAACGCAGAACCTTTATGGAGTGTTGAATAGTTTAGTTTGGAAGCGGTGCCTTAAAGAAGTTTTTGTTGGAAAATTATTCATTGATATTACAGTAACGTCTGCATTGATATGTTTCAATCAAAGTGGGTGTGGTTTGTTGAGTGTTCATAAAAATTGTTTTGCAACCTAGAGTGTTTATGAATTGGTTTGCAACCTAAAGTGTTTTTGTGTAAATGGTTTCGGTTATTATGATATGGAACGTGTAAAATGGTCTGACAAAAAGATAAGTTTTATTTATAAAAAGCCTAGAAAAAAAATCAAAGCAATAAAAAGGGTAATGTTAAGTATTGTTTTTGTTTTATGTCTTTAAATGAGTTTTTCTCAATTAATGTTTATTTTTAACTTTAATCTGGAATTGCTGATGATCCTTTTTGTCAAATTTTTTGAATCTTTCTGAGTTCATTCTTTACTTACAGATCTATGTTTAAAGCTAAAAAAAAAAAAAAGTTTTTTTTACAACTTTTTCAGGAGGTAAAATTCTCTCTTAAAATTATAAACAACTTTAAATTACATTTTAGAATTATATTTGAGACTAGAAATATATTTGAGAATTTTATTTAGAAGATAGTGATATAGTCTCTTATAAAAAAGATTAGGAGAAAGTGGGCTTGAAAAAAGCCCGGAGAAAGTCCCTTTTTATTATGACTTCTTTTTTTTTCAACTTCGTTTAAAGATTTCTTAAACTTTTGAATAATAGAAACAAATTAACAACATACCGGCAAAGTTATCGATCATCCGCATGAACACCAGGTGAAGAACTGACATCAGCACATGCTCTGAAGAAATTTGGATTAGTGAAATGGAATACAAAGCCGTCAAGTTGGTTGTAACAGATTTACTAGAATGTAATCCTGCAGTTAAGGACAACTTTTCTAGAATCCACTAGCGTTACTAGGTTGTTTTTAAAAATCCGCACAAACTAGAGACTTAAAATCCACAAATGCGAAATGAACTAGTGAGCAATAGGTGAATATTTACCTCATTAGTTGTTTATAATGGTTTACACTTGTACAATACTTGATGAAATGGTGGTCTTGCCAGACTTAGATACACATTCTACTTCTTATGGATGGAGTCAGCACAGCACAATAATCATTAATGAATGCATTAAGACCGTGTTTGCAGAAGTGAACATGTTTGTTAGTTTTCAATACTGAGAAGGTGGTGATAAATCTTTTAGCGGTGGTTTTCTTTAAGATGCTGTTTACTACGGTTTTCAATGTTTTAAAAACCGGTTTTCCGGTTTTCTAGTATATCTTTTTATTATGTATATTTCAGGGGAACAACAGCAGCAAAAACATAAATATATATAGCAACAAATTCATATACGTACATTGAATACAATTGAGCAGCAAACAAATAAGTCTTTTTAATGGTTAACTTTATGTTTCTTTAGACAATAAGCACGTAAAAAACATAAAGCATTGAGTGTTTCATCATTTAACCTTATATATAGCAACAATTTCATATACGTACATTGTATAGCAACAATTTCATATACGTACATTGAGTACAATTGAGCAGCAAACAAATAAGTCTTTTTAATGGTTAACTTTATGTTTCTTTAGACAATAAGCACGTAAAAAACATAAAGCATTGAGTGTTTCATCATTTAACCTTATATATAGCAACAATTTCATATACGTACATTGTATAGCAACAATTTCATATACGTACATTGAGTACAATTGAGCAGCAAACAAATAAGTCTTTTTAATGGTTAATATTACGTTTCTTTAGACAATAAGCACGTAAAAAACATAAAGCATTTCAAGTGTTTCATCATTTAACCTTGACCTTAGTTTAGTGACAAATAGACTACTTGCAGAAAATGACTTTTCAGCCTCCACACTTGTTAGGGGACGTCCATTAAGTACGTACGCAGTAAAACCAATGCTTTTGGACCCCCCCTCCCCCCTTGTACGCACTTGTACGCTTTTAACACCCCCTCCCCCTCTGCGTACGTACGCGTTATTTATTAAAAAAGTATGACCTCCCCCCCACCCAAAAAAAAAAGTTTTCAAATCATTAAATACAAAAAAGATCAATTTAGCTATTTAAATTTCCACAAATGGTGACTTAAATAAATTGAAAATGTTATGGAAAACAGGCATGACTCTGCTTCTAATATTTCATTAGTAATCTCCTCACTGACTTCTTCACTTTCACTTAAATCACTCTCCATATCAATCTTTATTTTTTGTTTTTTATGTGCTTTCTTGTGCCGTTTGATTGCTGCCTCGCTCGGCCAGTATTTATTGCATTTGTCGCAAATTCCGTTTAAAAGCTTTTTTTCCAATGAAGGACAATACAGATCAAATGGTATAATTTTGTACTTTAAGCCTTCTGTAGGTATATCTTGTAGCAAAAGCCTATGCGTCAGAGGTGCAAAGTTTGAATGGTTTGATATGTTTTTAAAATATCGAGACGGTTCCATCGCTTTGTAACCATTCTCGCAGTACTCGTAGATGGCCGGAAATGGAATGAAACGTTGGGCGATGGTATTCAGCCAATTTGTTTCAAACGATGAACAACATAACTTGTCCTGGCATTTCACAATTTGTAGAGAGTATAGCGATTGCTGGCAATGTTTCTCTACCCAAACAGGATGAGGATTCGGCGGTTTATATGCTTTTCCAACTGGTACTGCCCGGCAATTAACAAGGTAACCGTCGATGACGGTTTTCTCCCAAACTTGGGATAAAATGTCAGCCGCTTTTTGGAAATTTTCTACCTCCAGTTCTTGGTTGATTGTCTCCCCAGAAGAATCAAGGTGATTCTTCTGGGGAGACAATCGTTGTTCCCCAATCATGGGGAATATTTCTTCCCCATGATTATTTTGGTGATCGCCAAAATAATCATGGGGAAGAACTATTCCAGCCAAATCACGAGAAAGAGGTGCCATTCTTCTTTCAATGGGGTTGAAGGCTGAAAGCCCAGCTGCATTCACACCGTGAAGCAAGACATCTAAATCCAGCAAGCGGAAGAGATCAACAGCAGTTGCTAACCACTTAGGGAAGCGTGGTGCCTCATCTTGAGCTCCATCAGTCTCCATTAACATAATTGGTTTACGTCTAACCATCTTGGTTTCAAAAAGCTCCCTAACATCAAAAGCATGTGTAAAAGCATTCGATGTATCGTGTTTTCCACTTCTTATGCGTATGAAAGTGTCTCCACTGTAGGATACATTTCCATTATTGTTAACTTCGCATTTGCCATACACCGATGGGATTAACTTGTGCTGTGGGCCAACGACAAAGTCATGATCCATAAGTTTGACCTTGTATTCCATATGCATCAGCAACGGCGCTTGAAGGCTTGCAGCAGTAAGACCCAACGGTACCCTGGCTTTATCATCATTGGACATGAAAAGCACAGCTTTTGGCCCAAACAATTTTCAAACTTCAAACATGTCATCAATAAAAGATTTGGCAAACATTCTACCATCATTTCTTTTTCGCAGTGAATTTTCTGGACGTAGAAGCTTCACAGGAACTGTTTTTACATGCTTTTTTCCTTCATGAGTGTTTTCACGTCGTGGTAAAAGACGAAGGTACAAACCACTTCTACTCAAGTTGAACCCTATTTTCGTCAGCTCTTTCTGAAGATCATCCAAAGTGGAGACACTGCGAAGACATTCTGTTCTTCGACGCTCATCTGATGCTGATGAATTTTGCACAATTTTTATGATTGTTGATAAAAGTTCTGGTTGATCAATTTCGAGCCGTGGTCGTCCAGGATGGTTTCGCATAAACTGTTACAAAGCACTTGATACTTCAGGGTTGTATTGACAAACTGTTTCGATGCCCTCTTTAAGTTTTTGTCTCCGTTTTCTTTGTCGTGCCGATTCACGAATCAATCTGAAAACAAAATATTACACAAATCTTTGATTCCGTTATAAAACCTTCTATACTTAAGGTTTCCTGGATTCTGCGAACTTTGTAAATCCTCAATTAGAAGTTCTTATTGACAATTTGAAAAACAAAATTTTGAAAATTACTGCCTGCTTAAAAGTTTGTTTTTTATGGCCAAGACGTCTGTCTATACTTCTTAGCTCTATTCGATATATCTCTTAACATTTACCTGTCCAAGTTTGTTTTTTCTTTTCTTATGCTTTCTTTCACATTGTCTAATTGTTTCCTCGTTACAGTAGACAAACCAGAATCGCGTAAGATTATCAAGGATGAAAGCTGTGATTCAAGATCTGAGATTTTCTTCCGACTTTTAACTTGCGCCGGATTTGCTCTTTCCTTCTCGTTTGATGTTAAATCTAAATTAGGAAATACCCAAAAATAAAATATTATAAATTCTTGACAGTTATAGAGATTGGATGTAGAGAAAATGGTCAAGTTGTCCAATTATGATGAATAAAACTATGCAATTGCAATATAGTCGTACAATGTAGTTTAATTACCAATTCGGTTGAATTCAATATATAGAAAATCACGAGAGAAAAAGTTTGTAAATTATTACAAAAAATGGGTTACTAAGTTCAATCCTTTCAGGTTCTGTCGTAGTTGCGTTCGGAAAACTTTGTATTTTATTTGACGAAGACGGCACTGGATGGATATCTTTTTTCTTTTTGCTAGGCGGTGATAAAGCATTTCCCCAGAATGACATGATTGATCCTTTTGACTTTTTTGCTTTCACTTTTAATTCGTTTACTTTTTTTTTCATACAAAGACTGATCATATTTTACTATTTTCCACAACTCCTGTGCGTGCTGATACTGCTTTTGTTTTTCAAGTGTTGAATATGCTTTCTTATATAACTCAAGGAGTTGAAGATACTTTTTCTCGTTCCCAACAAATTCGTTCGACATCTTGGAAATAAGCAGTTTTTTTTTGTTGCAACGTTTTCAAGTATTCGATTAGAAAGATAAAAGTTTTTTTTTATTTGGAAATAAACGATTTAATCATAAGATTCAGTGTCGTTAAAGCGAAGAACGTAAAAAAATAACCCGACTCAAATTAATTGGAGTTACATTTCGCAATGAAAGGTGTTGGTCTCTATTAGCATTAAAATTGTTTTTTTTTTAAATAATTGTTTTTTATAATCAGAAAAAATACATTTAAACTTTAATAATAATTTGAAGTAGTACATTGTTAATAAAAAGTTAATAATAAAATATTAATTTAAAATAATAAAAAATTAACTTGTTGTAATGTTTTAATTGAAAAGATAAAAACCAGTTTGCGTAATTTAAAAAGTTCATTCGAAAAGTTCATTGCTTTTTATACAGATCAAGTTTTAAAAATAATTCCTGAGAAAGATAGTCAAACCGCGTACGTACTCGCTGTCTTGAACACTCCCCCTCCCCTTGTACGCATTAGTACGTTTTTTGATAACCCCCTCCCCCCATACCTGCGTACGTACTTTATGGATGCCCCCTTACTTGGATTGACTTCAAAGCCGTGTACAACAAATCTAAGTTGCTTGTTCGTTTTTTTGTTAGCTCAAATACTGCCATTTCTTTGAGCGTTAGTTTGGAAGTTGATTCTATTTTTTGTTTCTTTGGTGAAACCCATTTGACTGTCTCTCTAATGGAGAACTCGAGCTCTTCTGACAAGGGAGTAAATTACTGTACTTGTTCCTGACTAGTTTCATTATCTGACAAGTTTTCCTCATCTATAAACTCACTTCTCTTTTGCTCAAACAAACGATTAAACAAACTTGATGCAGTAGTAGCAATTGCATTTCTCTTTGGCATGGAATTTTTAAAAATCTCATGAGTTACTCCATTAATGACATCAGGATTATTCAGATATTTAACTAAGTTTACTAATATAGCATTCCTCCTCTCAGTGACTCTTTTAGTAAATGAGTCAACTAGTTCTTGACTAAAGGTGTTTTTCTGGCTTTTTAGCTGCTTGAAAATGAACTTCAGAATGCCATCAGATGAGAGCAAGTTCGAATCTCTTCTGAAAAGTGCTTCAGCACCAACTTTGATTGGTTCTAAAGCATTTACTAGATTTTGTAAGGTGGTAAATTCAGACTCAGAAATCATAATATCGCTTGATAACTCAATCAGTGACATTTGAATACATTTGTTAAGGGTAACAAATCTTGAAATCATATCTAGTAAGCTGTTCCAACGTGTCTTAGAGTCTAAGATTAGCTACAGCTCCTTTCCAAACTCAGACTGGACATGCTTTTGCAGAATCATGTCATTTTTAACTGGAGACTTTCGAAACAATTTGACAAATTTTCTGACCTTGTTGATGAGTTCTGTGACATCCTCCCTGATCATTGGAAGAGCTGATGCACCTACTT
The DNA here is from genome assembly GCF_058129835.1 of Hydra viridissima. Classification (NCBI taxonomy): domain Eukaryota; kingdom Metazoa; phylum Cnidaria; class Hydrozoa; order Anthoathecata; family Hydridae; genus Hydra; species Hydra viridissima. The sequence continues at coordinate 6,004,396 of NW_028324309.1, forward strand.
CTGCTGAAACTTCTAATCCTCCTTCCTAATCGCTGTCGTCATCTTCTTGGTCCTCTTCTAGAATAGTGACTTGCTCAGGCGTGCCATTATCTTCTTTCCTAGATTGTCTATATAGAACATCACAGACAGCCAAGTGGATTCCATGTCCGAGGCAGAGCTGATGATCTGGTAAAATTGAGCTACCAAATTTTTTCATTACAGCAGCTCCGTCTGTGGTTACTGCAACAATATCACAGGCAAAACGTAGCCCAAATTTTTTCAGTTTCTCGTCAACAGTTACACAAAATTTCTCTGCTGGCATAGACCCATGTACCCTGATCATTCCAAGGTTCCAATAGTCACTTTCCATATGAACATTTATGTTCATATATCTTCTGTTTCTGGATGAAGTATTCTCATCAAGGGTTAAGCTAAATTTGTGACCAACAAGCTTCTTTTCTGCAAATTACTGCTGATATGTTTTCTTGATATCTTCATAATGTTTCATCAGCAGAACCTTAATCGATTTAGCATCTTTGGGCAATTTATATCCTTGTGTCTCTAGAGCTGTTCTCAAACGTTGACTAGTTGAGAAAACACGAAAGGGCAGCCCATCACATGAAATAAGATCAGCCAAAACAACATCAACAGGGTCCTTTGCCTTAAAAAATGAATCAATGGGTTTGATGACTTCGAGTTTCCTCTCAGGAGTAACAACTGCAGCAAATGTGATGTTGTGCTTTGTCCTCAGATGGTTTCTCTTGGAGTTTGTGGTTCCTCCTTTGCACTTAATTTCTTGGTCGCAGAGCTTGCACTTGGCCAATTCAAGTTCTTTTGAGTGCAAAAAGTGCTTCCAAACTGGTATGTTATCCTTTTGGACTTCAGAAAACGACATTTTCGTTTTTGTGAAAATTTGTTTCACTTTTTTACATCACAAATTGCAGTAAAATTACTGTTAAAGTTCAAGTGGAAGCAAATTTAATGTTTTCATTTATTTTCTTGAGCAACTTCACATCAAGAAAAGTGGTTTAGAATTGCCAAATAACCAAGTAAATTTTGTACAAAAGATATACAGTATAATCTCTCTAGTTCGAATCTCTTTAGTTCGAAAATCTCCATAATTCGATTAAATGTAAAGTCACCGTGAAATGCGCAAAAGAAAAGTCAACTTTCTATAATTCGAAAATCTCTCTATTTTGAACTTTTATTTTTTCCCATAAAGTTCGAATTAGAGATATTGTACTGTATATCCAAAACCGGTTTTGAAAGTAACATTTTCGGTTTTCACTTTCCAAAAATTTCAGGAAACCGGAAACCGGCTTTCCTTTCCCTAGTAGCAATATACTAACATCCAAATCGTAATCTATAAGATAATAATTCCTATTCTTTCTCGGATTTTATAATAGCAAGTAAATAGTCCTTTATATTTAACTCAAATATATTCTAAAATTTTAAAAATACAAATGGTAATGTGCAATCAAACGTCGTTTAGAAAATCTTCTCTCTTACCACCTTTGAGATTCGTACCAAAGTTGTCTATACTACTAGAATTATTCTCACCATACGAATCTTCTCTTTTTCTTTGAAAATGTTCGTTTTTTTTTGTTTTTTTTTCTTTACCTCTTCTTTCTGCTATAAAAAATCTCTTTTCTCTCTAAAATCTCTTAAAAATCTCTCTTTCAAAAATCCTAAAATCTCTTTTCCATTTCCCGAAATCTGCTAAATTTTATCAACTCTTCTTTTTCTTTTTCAATCAGCAAATATTTCTTAAATAAAGTGTTGATCTAACATAGACAATCAACTTTATCTTAACGTTAGTTCAGTGTTTTTATTTCGACTTCTGTGTCATGGTTCTCTGAAAAAGGTTTTTGCCAGTTCACTTTTATTTCAGCTGTCTCACACTTTTTATCCTTCAAATAAGTTTTATATGTTTGGGCCATTCATTTTCCCTCCTCACAATAAAACTAGTAAGAGCGAAAACGTCTGACGATGTTTAATGAACAGACGCGCTGTTGCATTTGATTGAAATGGTGCGTTCTCATGTCAATTACTATTGTTGCTTTTGCAAGAGCTATTCACTTGCTGAAACCAGAGATATTTTTCTAAATAACCATGCCAAAGTGATTTTAGAAAAATTATCGGCTTCAGAAACGTCAACAAATCCCATTCCCACAGTAAATAAGAATTTTCATTTGTTGTTTCTGACTAATTCTGGAATAGATTTCACACCATCATTAATGTTTATAGCAACATCTATAAGCAAAAGAGATTTAAAAGAAACTACGTTTTTGCGAAACATCTCACCAACTGGAACAAATGAAGAAAAAAGCTATCAAAAATTAATCACAAGTATGAACTATTACAAAACTTTAAAAATGGTTTACGATTCTTTTCCGATATGATGATTGCTTCTTTTGTTTTTACCTTTACTAATAATGCTTTTGTTAGAAAGATGACAAAAACTGGTAGAAGTAAAGTAATGCCCATGTTTCCCGTATTAAAGGGTTTAATAACCACGATAGGTAGTAAATGTCTAAATCGAACTCTGATATTACAGGAACAAGTGTCTATTGTTTCTGTAACCTGCGACGTTTTGCTTAAAAAGTATCAAAGCCTGTTCTTATAAATATTGTGTCAAAAAAAGATTTATTTAGATATTTACATTTACTTTTTAAAGTTAGAATTTTTCTCAGCAAATTAATATTAATTAACTATTAGTTAGACATTTATTTTGTGCTATTGAATTCGTACCAGGCATGGCCATATCTACTTTGCCATGAAGATCCGAGAAATCCAATACTTGTAAATAGTTGCAAAAGCAATTATGCATGTATCAGTGGTAACATTGAATAAAAAATTACAATAAGTTTCACTTACAGTGCTTTACCTTATAATATTTGTTTTTTGTTCTCCTATTACCTGTTATTCAAAAAAACATATAGCCAAAAACAGGTTGCTTATCAACCAAATAAAACTTTTATGCACAGTGGGACAATAAAAAGTAGGTCTCGAGGAGTTACGAAAATGTCATTTCATGTTTTAACATTTTAGGTTTTTTTACATCTTTTTCGATCTTTTTTGAAGAATATGAAATGTAGGTACCTTAAATTTTTAAGACTTGCTTCTAAAAATCTCTTATCTTTTGCACCATATTTCGCATTTTTGAATTTTTTTCTTTATGTAAACTGCTTATGTAAAAGCAAGGTATAGTTAACCGAAAAATTTGTGTGTAATCTTTAGCAACTTTGCGGAGCGCATGTATTTCCAAGTTTTCGATATTTTTAGTCTCACCTTCAGCTCTACTTACGCTGTGCTCGACGGGAGTTTGCTCAATGTTCAACAAGTAAAAATGGTCTAATTTAAAAGACTTTTTTTTGGAGAAAAAATGAAAGTTCTATCTTTGTTGCTCTTGTTTTGCTTACAAAATACCCTTTGTCTCGTGCGAAAAACAAGAGAAGCATGTGTAAACAGAGTAGCTCATGAAATAGATATAGTCCAAATAATATCAGAAACTAGTAAAGTTCTGATTTGTAATAACGGCATTGAAGAATGGCTGATGAAAACAGATTGTAAGTTTCAATATCATACCCTTTTTTAAATCTACGAGATGTTTTTTGATATTCCAAAAATGTGTAAGGTTTAAGAAACTCAAAGATATTTAAAGTTTGTTGTTCTGATATCCAGAATTTATAAATAGCTTATTAAATATAGATACCATCGATTCCCCATGTGCAAAAGATGTAGTTCCATCCGCTGAATATCGTTCTATATATGCCGTTTGCGTTCAAAATGTTCCGACTGTATGTTACAAAGGGGACGGGTTAACACTAATCAACTGGCTTCATCATCCACATCAGCCATCAATGAGCGTGAGATCTCTGTTCCCTCATTCCTATAACAAATTGAATAAAGTAGAAAAAACCATTGATGACAAAGTTTAAAACTTATTTGTCGAAATAAAGAAACCATCACAATCCGATGAGAGCGTGTTATAATGCTAAGTTAATGTTTTTAATTATCTTACAATTGAAGCAAAACATAAGCTTGTGATGAAAGTTTTCCCTTTAAGTAAAAAAAGAAAACCCCTGCACCATTTATAAGAATTCAAACAAGTTTACAAATTAAATCTGCAATTTTAAAGTAACGAGTATAAATTATAAAATTAAATTATGTATATTGCATACGTTTAAATTTTTTAATAAATTTTTAAAGACTTAATGAGCTATCAAATTCCCAATATAAGTTATCTGAGGTCGCTAAAAGATTTAATCTGATAGTTTTTCAAAGTTTCAAGATAGTTTTTATAAGAAGTTGATTCAACAAAATAAAGGCTGCTAAAAGGACATTAATAAAGTTTCTCAATATTCTAATCACCTAATTGTTTAAAATGTTCTTTCGTAGTTGGATGCAGAAAGGTTGTTGTTGAAATGAGAATCAACTTAATGTTGTGGGAAGATAAAAGTTCTTAAATTGTATGCATTAATTTTTATTGAACTTAATAGTCTTAAATAGACCTTCGGAAACCGCAAAAAAAACCCTAGACTTTATTTGAACTTAAGTTATTCCCTTTAAATTGACTAGCGTTAAGAAAATTAAGAATACTTCGTATCAAATACACGAAATAGAAAATGACTTTTGAAGAAAACGATACAAAACGAACTTTTTTTTTTTTATTTTTGTTACTTAATAAAGCAGTGTTAAAAAAGGATGATGGGAATTATGCCTTTGCTTTGAGGGAATTTTATCAAACCCAATCAACAACTAACAATTGTTTTAGGTCCAAATAAATTCCATTCCTGGAAAATGCAGCAAGGGAATTAAATATACAATTCCGGTGATTTGTGCTGCTTTAGCAGGACTGTACAGTAGTCTAGTAATATAAAAATACTAACAGTAGATACCGTGGTCTGACCTAACAAAGTCCTCTGCTTTAAGAAAGTCCTAATTTAAGAAATGACAAATTTCGTATACATAAAAGAAATATTTGCGGAAAATAACTTTGTTGTTTTAACTAGATAGTTAGATAAAATATCAAATTTTCTTTTCTCTAAATGTCTATTTTATGTATACGAAATTTCTCATTTCTTAAATTAGGACTTTCTTAAAGCATAGGACTTTGTTAGGTCACACCAAGGTTCTTCGACCATAAAAATGCCAAAATGTTATCTTTTATGTAATAAAACTCTAAGTAACGTCACGAAAAAGAACCGCCTATCAAGAAAGGAATTTCTAGATCATTAAGTTCATCATTAACTATATCAAGTTCATTCTTAGTTTAAAATGTTTGAAAATGAATGTGACCTAATCTTTTCTCATTCTTGTTTAATTCACTAAGTGTCCAGTAATTTGAAGTAAAACTCAAGTAAAAAAACTACACTTTTTTCGATTACTTCCATGTAACTCTTAGAAAAAACGGTAATCTTGTCGAACTTTGATAAATAGACTTTTTAAACTTCAAAAAATTCTAAGTCCATCCGTATCAAAAAAAAAAAATCCGCTAAAAAAACTGTTGTTCCATGCTTACTTGTAAGCATCACAGCTTCGGTATGGAAAGTATCGTGTAGTCACTAAACCAGTCATTTTTTCCGGTACAAATACCGATACAGAATTGGCATCGGTCTCGGAAGGATTGATTTTTCCGATACCAACTTCGAAGTATCGTTGATGGTATCGTACATACAAGACTTCCGAGACACTGATACTTACTTATTTGTGCTATAGCTTGGATTATATAAGAACTCTCTTGAGCTCGTGAAATTGTTTTTGATCAGCTATTATCATATTAATGGTCAAAACCAAGTTGTTTTCAAAAAGATCACTTAAACTTTGAAGCGCGTTTTGCGTACGTCGTATAAACGAAAGAACTTACATCGGTATTATATTCCGCACTCAAATAGAAGCAAGTATTTGCATCATGGGCTACAAAGTATGAAACACTATTAATTTTAGCTTATTTCTTTAAGTATATAGATTTACAAACTATATATTCATACATATGAATATACATTTACGTACATATACATATGGTAAGTTTGTTACAACCATTGGAAAGAATCAAAATTAGCAAGCAAAAAATTAAACTTAAAATTTATTCAAGTTGTTCTATTCGCTGTCTAAAGCTCTTCAATTCGTCCCATAACTCAGTTGGAAGATCATTAAGAAATTCATCTTCATAATATTTTTGAAGATCATTGAGCTGTGCAATCCAATATGCTTTAGGAGTTGACATTAATTCTTTCATATTGATATCCCCAAGTCCACTAATGTCAATACTTCCTTCTTTTGGTATTAAACCAACAGGAGACTCAACTGCAACATCTTTGTTGTTTACTCTGTCAAAAACCCACTGTAATACACGTATATTGTCACCAAATCCTTAAATATGAAAAAATGATTAATGTAAAAACAGAATAACCCCAAAAAAGTTTATATTTACACAAATATATTTAGATTAAATACCTGGCCATAAGAAATGTCCAGCTGCATCTTTTCTAAACCAGTTGACATGGAAAATCTTTGGAAGCTTGCGACCTTCTTTATTCATGCTTAACCAGTGTTTAAAATAATGACCTGCATTATAGCCAAAGAAAGGTCTCATTGCAAAAGGGTCACGCATAATAGTTTTTCCAGAATGTTCAGCAGCAGATGTAGCCTCAGAGCACATTGAACTTGCAATGAAAACACCATGTTGCCAACTAAAAGCTTCATAAATTAAAGGCACACCTTCTGGTCGGCGTCCTCCGAACAATATAGCAGAAATAGGAACACCTTTAGGATCTTCCCAATTTGGATCCATCATTGGGCAATTTCTAGAAGGTGAACAAAAACGAGAATTTGGATGAGCAGCAGGTTTATTACTACCAGGAGTCCAAGGTTGACCCAGCCAATCTGTGACAGTTAAACCAGTCAAATCTATCTCTTCCTCCAAACCTTGAAAAGTGAAGGTTATTAAAAAGCAAATATCAATCAAGAACAAATTAAAAAATAACAAAGTTAATAATCAAATCTAAAAGTAACTATAACATCCCAATACCTTCCCAGTAATAGCCACCATCACTAGTTGTTGCAATATTTGTAAATACGGTATCATGTGCGCAACACTCTTCAGCTACTCGGTTTGTCTTCTTGGAAGTACCTGGAGCAACCCCAAAAAATCCATATTCAGGATTAATAGCTCTTAAAACACCTTCTTCATCAAACTTCATCCATGCAATATCATCACCAACACATTCTGCTTTCCAGCCAGGAAATGATGGAGTAATCATAGCAAGATTGGTTTTACCACATTGGCTGGGGAATGCTGCAGCAATATATTTTTTCTCACCTTCAGGACTTGTAAGACTCAAAATCTATATTTAAAATTGTTTTTCAACTTATGCATGTTTTAAAAAAAACTTCTTTAAAGTTTTACTTTCAAACAAGTGTAAAGGCAAAAAAAAAAAAAACTTTTTTACCATCATATGCTCTGCCAACCACCCTTCATCTCTTGCAATAACAGATCCAATTCTCAATGCAAAACACTTTTTTCCCAGTAATGAATTTCCTCCATAACCAGATCCAAATGACATGATTTCACGACGTTCTGGAAAATGTGCAATAACTGTTTGCTCAGGATTACAGGGCCAATGATAAGGATCTGTTGAAACTGGTAAAGGTTGTCCAACTGAATGTAGGCACTTAATGAAATCACCTTCTCCAAGAGAAACAAGAACATTGCTACCTAATCGGGTCATAATACGCATGCATAGAGCAACATAAGGAGAATCAGTTAACTGAATTCCTGGCTTAGACAAAGGTGATCCTAATGGTCCCATACTGAAAGGTAGTAGATACATAGTTCGACCTAGGTAAAAAAAATTTCATACTTTTAATAAAACAATTGTATTTAATACAACTAATTTAACAGCAAACTAATATAGTAATTAATTTTACTTAACAGTAAATTGTTTATTTTAAGAAGTAAACACCTTTTAATGCAACTTTAATGCAACCTTTTAGTGAAACTCGTACCTTTCATACAGCCATTAAAGAGTTTTTGCAGCTTTACATCTTCCTCATCTGTATCTGCCCAATATCCTAAATGGCCTTCAACACCCTCTTTGTGAGAAGGAAGTGTATCATGCATATTTTTTGTACAAATTATTGTTCGTGACTCAACTCGAGCTACATCTGCTGGGTTTGTTCGAACAGCATAACTTTAAATAATCACATACATAATATATATTTATATGTGTGAGTGTATGTATTTATGTATGTATGTATGTATGTATGTATGTATGTATGTATGTATGTATGTATGTATGTATGTATGTATGTATGTATGTATGTATGTATGTATGTATGTATGTATATATGTATATATATATATATATATATATATATATATATATATATATATATATATATATATATATATATATATATATATATATATATATAAAGCAGTATTTATACAATAGTGCAAAAATTAACATAAAAAAATTAGCTATTTAAGATCTACCAGTTTTTAAACTTTTCTAGTTTTACAGCAGTGCCTTCTTCAACCAATAAGTTTATTAAAAAATCCCCATCTTCACTTGAACCATCACAAATGTGAAGAGATACAGGCTGACATAACTTTACTTTCTCAACCACAAAAACTTTCACTTTCTCTGGAAGATCCTCAAACTTCCCCCAGGTAACTGTAACATTATCAGGAAGTACTGCCATGCTTCAGATACTATAACTTTGGTGACTATTAAAAAAATAAAAAATATGCTAATAGTTTCATAACTTCCACCAAGTTGAGCTGAATCATGTTCGGGTAAAAAAAAAATTGTCATTCAGTTTAACAGGTATTACATTAGCATATCATTATTGAATTAACAGCTGAGAAGATATTTTAGATAAGTTAGTTCCTAAAAAAAGGAAATTTTAAACATAACAACGTATATAAACAGCTATCTTATAGAAGATAGCTTCAAAAAAACAAGCTAAAACCATTTTAAAATGCTAAAAGCATTTAAAAATACTTTTAGCTTGTTTTTTATTAATCAAAAGTCTCCATAACCTACAGGGCGTCGCCTGCTCTCTCAGCAACATTTTTTTCGAATGTCTAACCAAAACTAAGGTTCTTGAAATAAACAGAAAGCTGTATCTTATTAAATAATTAATAGCTTCTTTTAAATGAAAATAAACCTTTATTTACTCTACTTTCGGTTGGCACAACCCAATAAAATATTAATAAAATTTTTATCAAGTAATTCCATCTAAATTTTAAAACAAAAACGTTATGTTATACTTGACGTACAATAGTTTGATGTCTTTGACGTCATCGGCTTTTATTACGAAGCCCAGATAATCTTAGAACTATTCTCTGAAGCGTGAAATAAAGCACGAATGTAAGAAAACGTGCTTACGTAAAAGATACTCCCACAGGATCTTGTAATATTTGTTTATAAATATTAACTTAAGTTCTGCTTATAAGGGAATTGGAGTACTTTGTAACGGTTGACAAGACATTAGATTGTAAAGCTTTTTACGAATTTAATATTAACTTCTAACGGGACGCAACGACGATTTTTCGTGAACATTACTTTCTCTCTAAGCCCGATGCTATTTTACAAACTTATAAGATCAGAATCTAAAAAAAATATTTGCAATTTTCTCAGGAATTAGCTTGTAAACGAATTATTAGAAATCAAACCAATAATGTCCTTGACCACACTGCCATGTCCGCCTTAAAGTACTACTTTCGGTTCGTTCCTCCCAAATTATATTTTTAAATAGACATTTTTTTAACAGACTCATGGAAAATATTAAATGAAAAAAAACGCATGGGTTTTATATCGCACTTTCGTCAGACATTCTAAAATACTAAATACAAGTTAAGAACTTATTGTTTATATTTCAAAATTTTCAAACCAAAATGCATAAATTTATATTTTATACACTGAAAAGCAGCATTCGGACTTTTTAAAGTAAAACTGTAAAATACCGAAAAAATTTTCCTCTTTTTTTTTTTAATGTAAATTACCAAAAAAAAAAATGTTGAAAAGAAAATCCGCACTTTTAATTTTATAGTATAGTGAAAAACGTCTGAAAGTTTAATTGAGAAAATAAAGTCTTTCGTTGTTTTTTTTCTTCACGCTTTTATTTTGCGGTAAAACTAATCAAGGAATCCTTAGTAAAGGCCGGTTTACGGTGCGTTAACAATATTACAAAATAATTTTAGGTTCTCGGACGTCCGAATTTAAAAAGGAGAGCGCAAAGCAAATAGTAAATTTAAAACAGGTTTTTATTGCGATAATATTACATCAAATTGGGACGTCCGAGAATATGGTTCTGCCTATGAAAGTGATTGTTGCATGGCGTTTCTCTTTTGATTTAAAATGCATATTTTTGTTGAGCGTTATGCTTAAAATTTCCATAAACTTAAAGATAATATATAAGCCTCTATACAAATGAAAAACTGATTGCATTTTAAAGCAGCGTTATTCAAAAACAAACAGACATTTTTTATTATTTACGTTGATAACGTCACTTTATGAAAATGCGATATTCTAAAGTTATTTTCTTTAAAAATCTCTTTCTGCAAGTTCTAGTTTCTCATTTTGCAAGTTCCAGTGGCTTAGCGACGGGGTTAAGGAGTGGTTAACAAATGTAAAAGCAGTTACCTCGTGAGCCATCACTGGCAGCAGTTCATTTAGATTTTTAAGTAATAGATAAATAGTGATATGAGAAAGAGTGAAGGGACATCACATTGATCAGCAACATCACATGTAACAAGATTGATTTTGCTTTCTTTTTAAGATATTTTATCTCAGAAGGATAATAGGAGTCCAACTTGAACAAATTTACAATGTGCATACTATTATTAATTTATAGTCTGAGAGAAATGTATATCGCTAAAAGTCTGGAGGGGTAAGTGTAATAGCGACGTAATTTTTTTTCAAAGCAAAAAACTAAAACCATACAAAAAAAAAAAAAAAAAAAAAGATCAGTAATTATTTGTTACTGAAACAACGCAAGTATTTCAATTGCTGCACAAACCGTTCCAAAAACGACTTTACAATTTTTAATCTCGATTTATTGTTGATTATAAGAAAACGACGCAAACTTTAATTGTTTGTAAAAGGCAAATATAATCTTGTGAATGCATTGATTATCGAACTTCGGCGAGTAAACAGCCAAGTAAACAAATTTTAAAGTTGGAAATAGAATTTTAAATTCACAAATGTAATTGTCAGGACCAAAAACATAGTTTCATTTCACTGTGAAAAATGAAAGAGACTGCGTAAACTTTTTATTTGCTTATATTATTTTTTCACTTCTACTATGTAAATAATCATAAAAGGTTATACCACGCCAATATCCACGCCTCGGAAATCCTTTTAAAGATCAGTTTAGCTATTCTTTGATCATTTTAAAAATAGATGATGTGATATTTTGCGCTAAATTAAAATTAAATTATTTTATTAAAATTATTTCTAAATAACTTCGTGATTTTTTTAACTTAAACTTGCAACTGCTGAGATTTTTCTGCTAAAGCTCCTCTTTACACGTTTGTACAACTTTACACGTTTGTTCTCTTTGTTTATATCCTTTTGATGCTGTAGCAGTTACGGGTACAACTCTGAACTTCTTATTTATCTTTACAGTTGAGACCCCATAAAATGTAAATTTAATATTAACTTTCGGAAGTTTTCGTATGTTGAGACAGAATCTTTTGTTAACTGCGTCACATTTTTATCACATTGCATCATGATCATCCAATCACATCATCATAACACCCCATAATTATCATCTTTGGTTTCACGATTTAATACTAATTCGTTTTGTGGAAATAGATTATCAAGGATGATCTATGTTGAAACGTATGATGTGTGATGATTGATAAACCTATATCGTTAATAGATACTCCATCAACCATAATACCACCTTAATTGTTTGCCCATCCTATTGCTCAAACTTTTCAATCATTTTACGTGCAGATTATGATTTTATATACGTGCAAAAACTTAAAAATACAATAATGTTGATGTATTTAGAATAATTTACTGATTGTAAAATAACTTTCGTTTTAAAAAGAAGATTAAAGAGTGATTTCGGTTTTTATATGGAAAATTACTCGGATTAAATTTCTAGACGGGAAGCAAGAACTATAAAACTAATGCAAATGCAAAAGAAATAAACTAGTAAAAATACTATTCTGTCTTACGGTTTGAGGCTTTTGTAATATTAACAATGCGCTAAGCTTTGTTAATGATTTGCGCTGTTTTTTAAGTTTACCATATAAGAACCTTTGTAAGTTAATGCATGCGGTTTTATAAGTTAATATCTTAAACTATGTTTATGTGAGATTTTGTATGCTTACAACGTGTTCGGCTTTACAAATTAAAAACGTGCGCATCTCTTAAAATAACATTAATAAAAACAACGACGTCAACAATATAAACATAATAAAATTAAAATCTTGATCAACAAAAAACTTGACTTTAGTTTTGTAGTCACAAAAGAAAAAAAAGTAAAGAATTATACTAAAAACGACAACATTTACAATGCCGTGAGAAAATAATAATAAAAAAAAAACCCAAAGTAAACTTTTTTTGAGAAAGAAAAAAACTGATGATTTATTTACAAAATTATTTCTTTAAATTAATGTTGCATTTATATCATTTTAGTTTATTCTTGTATTTGTTACTTATTTTTTGGAACCATTATTTGTGATTTACGAGTTTAATCAAAACTTATTTTGGTTATTCAAAAGACAAACAATAAGATTAAAAAAAAATTTACCCTAAAAACCCTGTTTTGTAAAAAAACATTTTGAAATACAGTTTATCATTTCATCGAGCTTGCTTTCGTCAACACTTTTCTGCTATAGTAACGCAGGTATGACTGAAAAATCGGCCGAATAAGTTGCATGATGATAACGCAGCTCCTTTTTGATTCGACAGTTTTCACCAAAAGAATAACGTGATCTACAATGTTCTCTTGTTGATATTGAATATCGCATGTATCTGGCTGTGCTCATTCAGTTGGACATCTTGCTTATAAAAAACATTCAAAATTTGTGGTATAACAGTAAAATAGGACCAATCACCAGAATTTTTTCGATCAGGTAATAATTCTTCTATTACAAATTGCAGTGTTTCGTGGCGTTAATCAGACTCCTCTACAAGAATCTTTCGTCCTGTATGTCTGTGTATTGAACTAAAGCCCAATCACACTGCTGCTACTAAATTTTGCTAGCAAACTTCTCTCATAAAGTTTTAATTGCCACTAATTTGTGTTTATTTACATATTACTAGACAGAGAGATCATCATTGAACTCTGCAATTATAGAAAATAATGTTTATAACGTTTTATTTACAACAGATATTATAATTTCTCTTGCACGTAAGACATTATATATGTAATCAACTCTTACTTGGTGTTGTTTTACTGGGCATCATTGAAAGTAATGTATCTGGCGTAGAAATAAAAGATCGATTTCAAAGAAGATAAATTTTGACAATCGCTGTAAGTTAGAATAAATTTACGTGACAAAACTGCACGATCAGTAGAGGCACTTGCAGTCCTTAAACCACTTGCAGTCCTTAAACCACTTGCAATTAGATTGTCAAGCATATGCCCCGAAGCCATAGTTTAAACTTTATGGGTGATACTGTTTAGCAGAATAATCAGGTAAATACCACATATAACTCTATTGGTTGTTTCAGTGTTTTCTCCCGTCTTTTACATTTATTAAGAATATGTTTTATATCGAAAACCTCGATTTAAAAACAGTTCTTGATATCAATTAAGTCACTTGTTGCTGAGTTAGAGCAAATCAAATGTTTTCTTTTCGTTTGTCTAGTGAAGCCATACTTGCTAGCAACCTCCCTATACGACACTTTAAAAGTATTTACTGGGCATCCTGCAACTGATTTTCAGTTAATTGTGTTCATTAATTTCCATTTGGTGTTTTTATTCTGATGTTACAACTGAATAAATCAAGAATGAACTAAATTAATTTTCTTAACAACGTTAAATACGCTCAAGTAGCAATCACCTAAATATGGTATCTGAAATAGATACATAAGAAGAGGTTTTTTTTCATATTACATGTAAGAAGCATAAGATCTGAATTATATTCCTCTGAAAATAACAAGGTGTTGTATATCCCGATTTTTAGGTATAAGGAAAAGAATGAGCAGTCGTCAAATATCAACAAAAATGGTTGCAGCTAATAAAAAATAAAAAACATTCCCAAAGGTTGTGAGGTAGACTGATATAAAACTTTAAATTGAATAAAAGGGGGAAAGCACTGGTGGTCCGAAAAAAGGGAAGCCGTAATCCTTGAACAGGAAGGGAAATGGTTTAAATAATTCTTTTGTAAGATTTTCTAATCAAAGAAATTATAAATGAGAGGAAAGCTTAAAAAAACTAGACTTTCTATAAAGATTTTTGTTTTGTAGTGAAAACTCACTTTACAGGACAACAAAACTTTGCGCATTTTTTTTATTAAGTATTTTCTAGCTTACGCGATATAGGCAATCTGCTTGAATTCTGCTTGAATTCTTGCGATAAAGTAATAAAAACATTTTCGCGAAAAACAATAATTTTCCAGAATAATACAATAAGGTGTGACGAGAAGTCTGACACCTTTAATCGGACAAGCGCATTACTGGAAAGTCAACTACTTGAGGGTATATTAAGTGATATTCAATGGAAATACTGAGCTCTGATTGAACGCCATATTCATTGTGTACCCAAGAGTCAGTAATCTCGCTAAACAAAGTAAAAGAATCATTTAAAACTTTATCATCAAGCATTTTGTTAAATGTCCTTTTATTTCAACTGAAATAACGATAATAATAATAATGATGATAATAATAACAGAAGAGAGAAAAGATGTTTTTAAACTGACTAGTCAACCATTTTTTATAATTTTAAATTTACACTTCAGTTTATTTAAGTTTATCAGTTTATATGATTACATGATTTTACCAAGTTTACATGATTTTTTTAACATTGGTTGTGAAAGATACCTATTGATGGAGTTCTTCCTGGTAGTATGATTCATTAGGCCATGCATGTTCCTTTGCTGGGTTTTTAAAGTTTATCACATTTTTCGTCATGTAACCCAAAACTCAAATGGATTACATTGGCCGTAATTTCTGAACGGATTGGAATACAGACGCTATTTTCTGCAGGACTTAGTTATAATATATATCTCTTTAAATGATTTTAGCACAGCAAACTTACACTGTACTTAAACTATACTTATACTTCAATGTACCACGAAAGCCACGTCATAGGTATCCTAGAAACCACGTGGGTTTTGTAAAGATATTAAATAAAAAAGAAAAATTAAAATTTTTACAGAAGTACTCTAGATGTTTATTGTCCATAAAAATAACTAAACATAGCAACGTATAAGCAAAAGATGAATAGGTTAAAAAGGTTTAACAACTTTTTTTTTTACATTTAGATTTTTGAATTTATTTTTAGAATGAATATTATGAAAACATGATAGGAGAGACATGTTCAAAAAAGTTTAGGAATGTATAAAACCTGAAGCATCAAAACCAACCTGAAGTATTAGAACCATCATGTCCACCAGGATCTGATGGAGAATAAATGAAGTGAGCCTGCAACATTAGCGTGACAAGTTCTAACAAGCTGTAGGAGCTTTAGATGAGTTCCATTAAAAAAGCATCCAACCAACTAAAAAAAAAACTGATTTCAAGAACTTCCAAAAATTCAAACAAAAGCTGTCAAAACCCAAAAAATCAAAGAAAGCCAAAAATGTGATAAATATTGTAAATGAGATTACGGAGAAAAACCACCAAACAAAAGAAAGATGCCGAAAATGTATTCACAAAAACAATTTAAAAGGTCTTGCAAAGGAACCAAGATGTCTGTTTCCGATAGAAGGTAGTGATTTTAACAGTGAAGAAGGTTCTGCTGAAGGATAACAAAATTGATGTTTCAATATAAAGATGTTGTTAAACATTTCAACAAGAAAGAACATAAGAACATCTTGTTGAAAGAACATAAAGAACATAATATCATCTGATTGTTAATAACATCTCATGCATTAGCACAGAGCTACTCAAATATTCAAAAAAGTATGAGTTTAATCTCAAACCATTAAGCCCAATAAAACCCTCAATCAAATGGTCTTAGTGGATTGGGTGTATATATTATATATTAAGAACCTAAAAAGAAAACCAATGTTATTTAGTATCTACTTATAGCATTTATATTCTTACAAAAGTCTGAAGTATCTTTAGATTCATTTCTGATCATAATAGTCTTGTAGAGCTGTTTTTAATCATATCTTTTGTTTTAAAATGCACCCCCAAAAACCACACCTAGATTTCCACCATTTGAATGCAAGTTGAAAAAATTTTCACAGTAACTAAAATGTCGGTTTTGGACATTTCCTATATTACCAAATCCATTGTGGTTAGAATTAAACCAATATATATCCACTTTGAGACATTTCCTACTTTTATTTCTGCATTTTCTGACTGTATTTTTTGGGGTGATTTGGTTTTTGAGGTGCACCTCCATGTACTGTTGACGTATCAGTTGTGTTATTAATAAAATTACGAAAACAAAAACAACTTTCAGAACAAAATAAAACTTTATAACTGTAGCAAAATTACTGAGAATTTAATCGAAGTACTTTTATCTAATGGAGTGCATCGTATTTACTTAACTTGTTGAACAAGAAGCTACAATAATTTGCCTATAAGATGGTTAATTATACACACTGCTCATTTTTAGAGGTTTTAAGTTGAAGTTATTTTTACTTCAGATTTTTTTTAACCACTCTTTCGAGCAGGTTGACATGAAATAGAAACCGTTGAAAACGAATTAAAAACCGCATCTTTTTTCTTTTTTTGACCACTTTTCTAAATATTTAAAAACTTCAAAAAATGAGGGGGTCCTAAACTTTATGTGGCTGTATCTTTTGAGCGTCAAAATATATTTTGATAAAGTTTGAAACCTAATTACAATTTATGATTGATTTCAAGATAAAGAACTTTATTTTTTCAAAAAATAATTTCTCTCAATCAGGGGGATGCAGGGGTCAATTTTCAAGGGTATTTCTACTGTTGTTTGCAAATCACTTGGTTTGTGCCTGAAATTGAAGTTAGTTAAGAAAAATGGATATTTTTAATTCTGTTGTATGCGTTGGTATTGATGGAGGACAGGGATCTCTAAAGATTGTCATGAACGTGTTTGACCCATCAGTATTAGATTTTCAACCAAGAAACCAGAAGTACACTGGGATCAATAAAGTGATTATCTTAGGCATAGTTCGAAGCGTAGAAGAGAATCATCACAATCTGAAAATACTTTTCCTACTCCTTCAACTCAATCAATTGAAGTTTACCTTTGCTTCTGACCTCAAATTGATCAACATCATCATCGGATTATCAGTAAGTATCTTATTACATTTATATTTTATATTTTAAGTAAACAATACCTATAAGTTATTTTCTATAATCAAGGGTCACAGTGGAAAATACTCGTGTTGCTAATGTGATGAGCCGATGGATGAAAAAAGAGTTCAAAGGACTTTCGGATCACTAGCAGATGAATTCAAAAAATACCAATTTGATAACAAACCTCGTATACGGATGCAATATTATAAAAATGTTACTTATCCATGTCTGTTGGATGAGAAATTGACTGAAGAAATTATCAACATAATTCCACCACCTGAATATCATATTTATGAACACCATGTTAGTAAAATTTTTGATCTCCTCTTCACTGATAAAAATCTGAAGGAGTTTCATGAAAAGAAAACGGTTATTAGGCATGGCTATAATGGTGGTGGTTTTGATGGACCTAACTGTGCCAAAGTTTTAAGATCATTGGACGAAATGACACTTTATTCTCCAATTGAATATCTGGAATGTATTGAAACCCTGAGGAGGTTTATAGAAGGTACTTAATTGCTTTTAAAATTTTGTTTTGGGATGAAACTTGATATATCCTTCAAAGAAAAAATAGACAAGTTTGTCCATGTCCATGCTTCACTTAAAAGTATATGTCCATGATGTATTCGCAATAAAAATTACACTTGGATGGAAGTTTCACATAATCAGGTTCTATCTCAAGGAGTATCTCGGTAGGCAGAAAATCCCGCTCGGCATTAAATCAGAACAAACATCTGAAGATGTGCATAAAAACTTAAACAAGACATTGAAAAGGTTCGTTGTGTCTGAGAAAAACGCCCATCACGGTGAAAAGTTAAGAGCTATGGTTGTTGAATACAGTTCAACGAGATTGTAAGAAGATTTTTCAAGAATACATTTAGATTAAAAAAATACCTATTTCTTTTTCATTTTTGTAACATGTTATAATTTTTAAAATACAGTTTGTGGCATTTTATTTGTCTAATTTTGTTATCGGAGATTTATTCATGTTTTGTGTGTGTCAGTAGAGATGGAAAATTTGCATTCCTAATTAATTTTTGACAAGAAGATAATTGCAACTATTATTTTGCTAATATTCATTAAAATGATAATTATTTTGCTAAAAATCACGGCAGTCCGGATCACAGGGGCAGGAATACCCTTGAAAATTGACCCCTGCATCCCCCTGATTGAGAGAAATTATTTTTTGAAAAAATAAAGTTCTTTATCTTGAAATCAATCATAAATTGTAATTAGGTTTCAAACTTTATCAAAATATATTTTGACGCTCAAAAGATACAGCCACATAAAGTTTAGGACCCCCTCATTTTTTGAAGTTTTTAAATATTTAGAAAAGTGGTCAAAAAAAGAAAAAAGATGCGGTTTTTAATTCGTTTTCAACGGTTTCTATTTCATGTCAACCTGCTCGAAAGAGTGGTTAAAAAAAATCTGAAGTAAAAATAACTTCAACTTAAAACCTCTAAAAATGAGCAGTGTGTATAATTAACCATCTTATAGGAAACCATACATCTTGAAAAAATCGGACATCAAGGCAACATTAATGTTGTCCAAAAAGATGGAGGTGTTGAAGCACTGATTGATAATTGTTCCACAATCTCAAAAACCGATAATATTAAACCATTTTATAATAGAGAAAAAAAACTATACGTGATGGTATTTTCCATGACCTTATGATAGCCGTAGTGAGATAACTAAAATGTATTATGCTTTCCTCATGAGGGCATTTAGTAAAGCAGTACCATGTTTAAAAATAGTTTTAGTCGTAGAAAAATCTTTAATTAGTTCGACGAAAGTTTTATAAGTTCGCTAGACAGTTTGAGTAAATTGTGTTCTGATGATAAAATTCGGGATATTTTATTGTTGTTAATTACAAAATTTGATTCGTTTCCATAGGAAGAGAAGAGATTGAAAAAAAAAATTAGGGGAAAACCTCAATGAATGGGAAGGTTTTTGCAAAATGCTTTTTAAACGTAGATAAAATTGTTTAATATATACATGTTGTTTAATATATATATGTATATTTGAATATGTTTGATAACCACCGGCTCTTGCGCAATGATATAGTAAAACAAAAAAATTGGATTTGCATTTGGCTATTGGAAAAAAGAGAGTTTTTTTGGAGCATGACATTTGTCCCATTCATTAAGTATGTCTCATTGAATGGGACAAACATAAAAGAATTAAAAATAAACGTGTTCAATTCAATCATTTTTCAAATTAGTTTATTAATTGTAAATGTAGTTAAATATACAGATACATACATAAAGACCACACGAAAAATATTTTTAACTTTAAACATTTTAGTTCTAGTTAAATTTCAATCAAAGCAGAACTT
The DNA here is from genome assembly GCF_058129835.1 of Hydra viridissima. NCBI lineage: Eukaryota > Metazoa > Cnidaria > Hydrozoa > Anthoathecata > Hydridae > Hydra > Hydra viridissima. Next base: position 6,024,136 of record NW_028324309.1, read on the forward strand.
TCTCATTTTAGAATATTATATTTAGTTATTTTTATTTAAGTAAAATATTGCAGTATAAAAGTGTGTAAATAATACCCATTACCCATGGGGATAAAAGTAAGGGACTGCAGCATCCCTCTGCTGAGCTGTAAATAATACTTTGTTAAATTCATTCAATAGGTAGTATTTTGTCCCATTCAATATGCGCATCACTTTATCCAAAAATGATTAGTCACATCAAAAACAATTTTAATAATTAAGCTTAAATGTTTTACTCACTGTTGTACTAGAGACTGCTATCTTTTTAGGCATGGTATTTTATTTTCCATAACTTCAAAAGTTGCTGGAAAATCAGAAAAAAATTACTTTTTACATTCGAAAACACAATAACATCCATTGTCATTACGGTCATAGAGCAATAGGATGGATGAGTCGTTCAGTTGAGTTCTTGTTTCTATCACTCTTTGTTACAGGAATTTGAATATCCTAACATCGATGCTTCTATAAGAATTTGAGTTTGTCCCATTCAATAATCGTCCCATTCATTATGGTTCTCCCCTATTTAAATATGTTTTCTAAGAAAGTTATTGAAATATGTTTTCTAAGCTTTTTGATAATAACAGAGATAAACCGTTTTCAAATATTTTAGACACATTGCACAACAAAAAGATGCAGAGAAAAATTGCTTTTTTTCCAAAGGTCAAGAGAAAAGGTATCATAGAAAAAGATTTCCTTCCGTACATAGATTACGTAATTGAAGCAACTGTTTGTGCAAGCACATCTTTAAGGCTAGAATTGACGACCAAATGAACACTACGCATGTTAAACTTAGTTCTTTATTAAATTGTTATGCCAATTACTTTACACAAAAGATTGCTCATGCCAAAAGAGATAGAGTAAAAGAGTTAATTCAGTGGATTTCTTTTAGCAAAAAAGATTTATCTGAAGTCAAAAGGTTTTCAATGTCTAGTGAAAATGAAATCGGTTCAAAATCATGAGGAGCAAAATAACAATAGTAAAATAATTCAAAAATTATTAGAACTCGTAGAGTTTCATTTTTAGTACAAAAAAATTGAGAAGGAAAATTGAGAAAGAATGTTTAACGAAAAAAAGTATTGACGATGATCAAAGAGAGAAAAACGAAGATGGAAAATACGAAAACAATTTAAACAAATTTAAAATAATAAATGATCTTTTAACGGAGACGAGAAAGATTAAAACATACTTAATAGATTTACAAGAACTACGTCATGCCAGCACCCTGTGTAAAATTTACAACCACTAAACAAAGAAATTAAATTGATTATCAAAGTATTGCTTGGTTTTTCGGCTTTACTTTTATGGGGAGGCTTGTCATCTGGATCTGAAGATAGTATTAGAATGTCTTTTTCACGTTCACTTCCTTCTTCGTTTTGAGTATCATCACTTAGACTTTGTGATTATTGAGTACGTGACTGACTGGCAAGCGTTTTGCTCTTTTAAGCACGTCCGATTTTAATTTTAAAATCGCAGCCTTTCTCAAATAAATTCAAGAAACGGAATAGGAAACAGTTCTGAAAACACAAAATGATCCTTTACGATCTTTGCTGGGTTTGGCTTACCTTGAATTTTTTCGTAACACGCAATTATAGTCGAGCATTTCAAATAAAGGGTAAACTACAGTAATTTTTGCAATTAGATTGCACGAACAGTATAAAGGAAATATATTAAATTTTGTTTAACTGACAAAAATACCAAGTGAAAATAGGATTATTTCAACTATTGGGGTTATATTCCTCTCTTTGTAATTTTTTAAGAAATATCAATTATTTTTGAACAATATGGACCTTTTTCACACAATGCTCGATAACAGAACCGTTCGGTTTTCATTTTTTTAACTGGTAATCGGGTCTGTGTACCGATTGGATCTATAATATTTGGGTACTAATAATTTAAATTACCCGAAATATTTATTCGGACTAGGTATATAAAATTTCAACTAACCAATCTTATCGGTGTTGTCGGGTTATACCCGCTCGGACAATCCATAAAATAATTTTTGGCTCCTATCGGTGCCCTATACCCATTCCAATCGAGTCTCATTTGGTTCCTATCGGGATTTGGACATTCCCTATTATAAAGCACATTTAATCTAAATAATTAAAAAAAAAAGATTAAAAATTCATTAAAACTGACGAGATTTACTAAGTCTAAGAAAGAAGAGCGCATGTGCAAAAAAATTCTCTTTTTTTTTGTATTTTACATCTTGCTAGTCTAATATTGCTTGCATCAAAATTTCTAGAAATAGAAAATTTATGGAAACAGAAAATTTGATACAAGCAATATTAGACTAGCCAGATGTAAAATACAAAAAAAAAAAGAAGTTTGAAGATCATAAAATGCTTTGGTTATGTTTCTCAGAAAAGGGTTTTTAAAAAACCTTATTTTTTGAATAAGGAGATTTCAATGAATCAGTATAACTTACATATTTAGGCCAGATCAAGCAAGACCTCATTAGGCTAAAAGTGTGATTTGAACCAAGTTAACGTAAATTTCGTCCGTTAAAATGAAAATCCTGTAAATGTACGGGAATGTCACCTAATAGAAAACTTTTCGGCTGTTTTAAATAAGCAAGTATACAAGAATAATTAGCGAGCAAAAAATGTTAAACAACTCTACCAAAGGATACAGTATTCTCTTAATATTTTGGATATGAACCTGATGCAACGGCTATTTTCATCAGTCAAGTCAAGGCTTGATACTGTTAGTCATCAAAACTAGATAAATGTTTTAAAATAAACTTTGATGATGCCTTAAAAAAACTCTATTTGAAATTTAGTTTTATCTGAAAAGTTGAAAGAGGAATGAGCTTTCAAACTTTGTCCTATTTTTTTATTTGTTGCTCTTTATTTAAAACCCGACTTCTTCATCTCAGCTTTAATTTACAAGATTGAAAGCAATTGGCAGTTTAACGATCTTAGGGTTTCAAATTGTTTTTCTTTGAAAACATGTGGTACTAGTTGAACTCCCATAACTTTATAGGATAGCCTATAACTTTACATATTAATTTCTCTATATTTAGTTAAAAAACTTCAGTACTAGGTTTTTTTGGGGTTCATGACGTACTTGCCTACTGATCCATATTTTCTCTTTACTTGGAAATATTTTAGCAATTATCACTGTAACAACTAAAAAGTCAAGTTTAAACTTACTATTTTTTTCATTTTGTAGTGCTTCATTATTAGTAAAGTATTCAAATTCTCTTCAAATTTAAATCTATAAATTGGTCAAATTCAAATTGAATATTTCTTGATTTACATTTACATGTGAAACAGATATATTATTTAATATGTAAATTGGTAGCTATATAAATATATACACCCAATTTGTAAAGTTTTAATGATAACAAAAATTTTATTCGTTTAGCTTATTAATTTTCACATACTGAAATTGTGGCTTCAACATTCTGTGTTTGTAATCATGGTTAATAAGTTTATTGGAAATGTTGTTAAAATGATTGAAATTTTAATTTTTTTATTATCCATTTAATCGTAAAACACGAATATACTGTAGATGCGACAGACAAAAAAAGGAAGCCAGATTTGGAATAAGCGTATCAAATTTAGCTTAAAAAACAACCCCTAAATTTAAGTCAGCAAAAATCTATTGACTAATGTTATTAGTCCACTGTTTTTTAATTGATCATTAGGGAACAATTGTGTTTTCAAATCTGTCCATTTTAAAAGCACTTGTAACAAAAGAAGCCTTGAATAGAGCAAATTTACTTTTGCAAATATATTTTTAAATTCATGCTGGATGAATGACCATATGTTAGACAATACGATTTATCAAATTTTCCAGTTGTCTTTTCCTCTATTTTAGCTCGTTTAAATTTCGATAAATTTAAACGAGCTAAAATAGGGGAAAAAAGATTTGTTTTTAAAAAGTTTGAATTTGAAGAAATTCTTAATTTGAAAGTTTTTCTAATCTGTCAAACATTAAAATACAAAATTGCAAAATAAAATATGAGAGCATATTTTAAATCCAATTATCAAATTAATATCGGTTTCCTGGCAGTAGAAGTTTATCGCCATTATGTTTTCGAAATTATCGAAAGAAAAAAAAGTTCTTAAATTTTATTACACACGATAAATTTTTTACTCATAAATAAATCTGATCAAAAATATTTTGTTAAATAAGAATTTCAAACCGGATGATGAGAATGTTTATAAAGAGATAAACATGTCTCAAATGTAATTATTCGAGAGAAAAGTTTTAAAAATCATTAAATACTCAAAGCTAATCAAGCGAGCGATTATTATTAAAATCTTTAGAAATCTATACAAACTGGCATTTCTAAATTGCAAAAAAAAAAAAAAAAAGATAAAAAAAAGAAGAATCGAGTGCGGGTTAAAAAAATCAAAAGACAAGTACAAAAAAAATTACAAATATATCTTATCACGCGAAGGCGAAAACCATATGAGAATACACTCATGAGTTTGCTTCACTAAACATGTTGAGCAAAATGCTGGCCTCTTTATCGATTTTTTAACTAAACAATTACGTCAATGTCTTTTACATATCCATTTAAAACTTGGTTTACATTTCACCAACTCAATCAAATCGCTGCCAGTCAACCAGCTGCACTGACAGCAATAAGCCCGATAACCTTAGAAACAGATTGCATAACAAGAGCTTATAAAAAACTACTTTTACAACAATAAACTTCGTAAAGTTAAAAGTTTAAATAATGACAAACTCGCTTTATGCTGCTGAAAATTTAATTAGAATATTTTGTCATCTAGATTTTTCTAGTTTTTTTTTTGTCAAAAAATTTAAAAAATAGACTTTAGTGAGTGAAGCCTCCTAGGGCAAAAATCCCCGGCCCAGAAAACTCTATTCCTTATTTAAGAAGTCTAAGAAATAAACTGATATTAATATTCATCAAGAAATAATAATACAATAAAACTAATCAACTTTTTTCTTACAGACAAAAAAAAAATTACCATTTCTAAAAAGAAGTACAGACTTTAATCGATTAAAATCAGGATAGCTATTTCTAAACACTAAGTAATCACATTTGTCTTCTTTCCACTCAAAGTTATCAAAATATACAACTCTGTTATCACATGTCAGACAGTGTAGTTGATCACATAACCTGGATATAAAAGAAATCCCAGGGAAAAGTAATTAAATATTGACAAATAAAATCTCTTTTTATTTATGTAATTCATTAAGAACTTATTTTTATATTTGTATAATTCATTAAGAACAAAATTTGACATTATCTATAAAAAAAACAGTCCAGAAGTAACTTAATAGAAGAATCTTTTAATTTAGAATGGACTTATTCTGCACAAACTAATCGAGATCTTACTTTATACTTTTACACATTTGGTTGCATCAATGAAATCTCAAATATTTGGTATCTTTATTTCAAAGTTATTTTAAAATTTTCATCATAATAAATGATAAAACCATGGTATTAGTGATGCACTGTAATATGGACTATTGTAAAGACTATGGTGATCATACATGTTCCCACACTAAGGTTCTATATATCACTTTGATCACACACAAAAAACTGTGTGTGATCAAAGTGATATATAGAACCTTAGTGTGGGAACATTTCTTACACAAGAAAACAGGTGAACTTGCAAATAGCAAAAAACTCCCAAATAGTACTAAAAACAGCTGAATTTCATAAATCATTTTCAAGTTAAGTATTTAATGTTCCAATGACTTAAACCATAGTTCCAGCTAAGTTTTGTTAATTTATTAACTGTAAATACAGACTGAATTTATTAGACATAAGTACAGGTCTTAATTCATTAAATAGAGGTGCATGTCTGAATTTATTAATCAAAAGTCTGAATTCAAAATGTTAAAAGCACAGGGAAAAATTTGAATCTCACTTTAAATGAATTTACTATTAGATGTGGTAAAATTAAAACAAAAATCAAGTCATTCTTAAAAAACAAAAGCTTAGATATCTTGTCCTGAGATCATTGTTTAATTTATCAAAAAAAAAAAAAAAAAAAGAATTCAAACATTTCATTTTGAATTTAAAGTTTAAAGGTTTAAACCTTACACATATCATTTGTTTGAAATTTGTATGTTTGTTTTTCATAGTTTGTATTTTTTGTTTTTCTTTGAAAATTTTGACAAAATATTTACTGTACAATATTCCATCCAATTGTGAGTTTTAAATACACATTTCAAAAAAGTAAATAAATTTCCTAAATTTCTAATTTTGTCTTAAAGAGAGAGAAAAACATTTTAAACCTTTTATTTATATGGTTGGCAGCCCCCAATTGTATCAGTGTACCACCAACGAAAAGTTCAGAACATCTTAACTTCAGTTTAGATTCTTTTTCAGTTGAAGAAGAATTTTGAGAGTGATTCTAAAATAAAATAATACAAATAAAACAATAAATAATTTCAGTGTAAATTTTTATTTCATCAATTTAACTATGATTTGGTTTAGTTGATTGTATAAACTACCATAGAAAGTAAATAATTTTTTAATTACAAAGAGAGACATAAAATAAGCAGATTCTGTCTAGGATTTATTTCTATAAACATAATTTTCAAAAAAAGAATATTGGAAACAACATAGCATAAGTTAACTAAAATACTTTTTTATAAAATTAATAATATACTATTTTAAGACATTTGTCTAATCCATCATCTTTCATAATTTCATCAACAAGATCATCTAGCTCACTATGCCTTGATCTACAAGTATATTATATAAAAACATTTATCAACTTATGAAATTGATATATCTTAAAAAGCATGCTTAGATGGAAACACATTGAGATGTTAACAATTTTAAAATGAACATGAATCTAAAGCAAATATCATTAACTATAGAAAACATGACTTATAGAACTTATCAAATTCATAGAAAATCACTTAGAAAAAACCAAGAATGTTTTATTTAACAATCTAGTAAATCTTTTTCAAACCTTTCTCATAGAACTGCAGCAAGTAAATGATGTTTAAACTTGAATAATAAATTTTCTCTATAGGTTTGATACTTGCAATGTAATTTTTTATAACATTATAGATCCCAGAGAATAGCATTTTAAATGTTTTTAAACTTTGTTTTTACTGACACTTTTGTTTTTTTATTTTGCTTTTTTCATTCAAAAATTTTTGAATCAAAAAATTTCTTAAGTGCCAAAGAAATTTTTTTAGCAGTTTAGAAAAAATTAAAAGCTGTTCAAATATTTTAAAAGGCCTTTAAAGAAATAAAAACGTTTTACAATATTCTGTACAAAATTACCTTACTGCAGCTTGCTGTGAATCACTAAAATCCTTTTGAAATTTTATTTTTGTTTGAATCCTATTAACATTTTTTTCTTCTTTAGAGCAATACTTTAGTTCAACTTCATCAAGCAAATCATCAATATCGTCCATGTGATCTTTTTTACAAAACAAGAAAAATCACCTAATTTTGTTATAAACTATTAATAGATAACTTTAAACGTCTTTTATATGTAAAACATACCTCAGTATAACATAAAATGTGCTTCTTACATAATTACTAAGCTACTGCCTATATTTATATACATAATAGTGCCTTAATGTAGCAGAATAATAAATGCATGTAAACAGGTTATTTACAGTTATTTGCTTGTTTTATAATTATTGAATAAAAAATTTGAGCTAGAACGCCATTTTTATTCGTTACTATGAACGCGCTTAAGATGCTCAGATTTTAAAAATAATATTGAGACTGACTGAATGGGGTGCGATTCTGACTTAAACCTGATCTAAAACCGTGTGACGTTTAAGTTTTTGTGCATAGACAGTTTTCAACTAAAAAATTTTCTTGCAATGGGTAAAAACGAGTAATTAGGGAAATACTTAGGGTTAGGTTTAAGGCATAGAACCCTTAAAATGACTGATGGCGGCCAATCTCGGTTCTGCGAACTTGGGTCCATTGGTTTTATTAGTTTTTTCGCCATAACTTTGTTAAAGTGTTCCGTTTATTATAAAACTTTGAACACAGATTAGCATAAACCAAGCTAACAGATATTGACAACCTGTTTAATACAACTTGTTTAGCTATGGTTTTTTTGAAGGTGTTGTTTTTTACTAAATGATATGCCAAACATTCAGTTCACTGCAGTTATACTGTTTTTTGCAATTTTTTTCATGCGTCTCAGATAACCAAATTCTTTCCGTTTGTCACTTTGATGAATAATATGAGCCCTAAGAAGAACGTATAAAAATTTACGGCAGGCCATGATGTTGTTAATGCATCATGTTAGTCACAAAGTATGCACACATATAAGTCACGAAAAGCAGTTAGATTAGATCCATTGTTAGGAAGAATGGCAATTAGACTGATCCATTGTGCTTCATGAAAACAATACGACTTTTCGTCATGAAGCAATACGAATTTTCACTTTCTATGACGTGATTTAGTTCTTTTGTCTTCACTCAAACGTCCTAATTATTTAGAACAACTTTGAGCATTAACAGTTTGCTTAGGTTCCAATAACTCAAAATACAATACACCTTTTATATCCCATTAAATTCACAACATCACTTTATTACAGTAGTCTCTTTTTGGAGTCGAAACTGTTGTTTGATCACAACTTAAACTCTGTTTTTTATTATTATGGTTCTGAAAATAAGTCTATTTCTTATTTCCATTAATAATTTTTCGTTAAAATTCTTTTTCCTAAACTTTGCTAAATCCAATTGTTCAATCGTCGAATCACGTTTCTTTCACTCAAATCTCAAACGGAATCCACTTTCAACTTTTTTTGAACTTTTTCCTAATTAAATCAAACTTCTAGAAATAATTGATTAACAAACTGAAAGCTTTTAAGCTAATTTTATTGTCGTTTGACGTGGATTTTCATTTGGGGCGGGAGTTAAGGTTAGTTTTAGTCTAACTAAAATTAGCCGACTATTTTTTAAGTCTAACTAAATTTAGTCGACCAACTTCTTAGTCAAGCTAAATTTAGTCGGCTAACTTTAAAGCGTAACTAAAATTAGTCAACTAACTTTTTGGTCTAACTAAAATTAGTCGACTAAAATAAGATTTAGTGCTAATAAAGACTGAATAACCTATACCATGAAATTATATGAACATAATATGAATTATGACAAATAAATCAATTTAAGGACATTTATCAAAATTTATTGTTTTTAAGAAATTTAAAATACTTAATATAATTTGCGATAATTAACTAATAAAAATGTTTTTTTTGTGCCTAGTATTGCCCAAATTTTCTTTTATTGAATTAAACAAAAATTGGTTTGTTAGCAGAACAACTCCGTCAAAAACAGCTGATAATTTATACCGAAAACATAATTAGTTATTAGCATTTGAATATTAATTTTTAAAAGAAAAACAAAATTGAGAGTTAAACAAGATATATATTCAATTACACTATATAGAAATAATAAAAAACATTAATTGACTAACTGTTATAATCTTATTGTCACTGTAAACATCTGCGTTTTTATGAGTGTAGAACGAAATAAATTAGGTATCATTACCTCAAAAAATCATTGCAGGTATTATATAAAGGAAATCCGAAAATGCTTCTGCATAAAACACACCTTTCAAATATAATTCACTTTAGTTAGAAACTGAAAAAATCCAGTTCTGAACCGCTTTTCATTGAAAGTTAAAACAAGTACTTAACAATAAGGTGGAACTAATTAGGTAAGTTTTATTACTATTGCAAAATTCCAAGTGTATATCTTGCAAACCTTTCTCCGAAAACCTGAAAAACTCTGAAAATTTAACCTAGAAATAGATGTCTTGTAGATAAAAATTGCAACTTACAGCTATTTATAATTAAAAACATGGCGCTCAAACCACTTCACAACTAAGGCATTTTAAAAAAGTATTTTTTGGGTAGTAGTAACAATATATTTTTTGCAAATTAAAAAATTTATTCGACTAATATTAGTTATGCTGAAATGTCAGTCGACTAACTTTAGTTATACTAAAAATGTAGTCGACTAATTTTATTTAGACTAAAAAGTTAGCCGACTAATATTAGTTTGACTAATATGTTTTTCGACTAAATTTAGTTCGTCTAAAAAGTTAGTCGGTTTTTTAGTTACGGTTTTATTAGTTAAGTTAGTTACAATTTTTAGTTTTGGTCACAACACTAATTTTCATCAAGCAACTTTAAAAAATCATCATTTTTTGTTTCTCATGGTCTCCCAGAGCGTTGCTGGTCTTCTAAGTTATAGCATCCACTGCTAAGCCTAACAAACCATCCTCGACAAGTTCTTACTTCTGAAGCATAAATTCTAATAGCAGAACGAATTGTATTAGTGGCTTCCAACAGCAATTTTTCTTGTATAAAATCATATAGCATGCAATGTCTTAAGTGAATTTATTCCACTTCCATTTTTTCAGAAAATATTTCAAAAACAGTAAACTATCTTCACTTAAAGTAATAGCCATACTTAGGGTTAGGACAATTGTAATTGTAATGAAAACAAAAACAGTAACAATAGTTATTGTTATTGTATTAACTTAATTTAGAAACAATAACAATACTTGTGATTTATAACTATTGTAATTCTGTAATACAATAACAATAAAATTTGTATTGCAATTCATCATTATAAAACAATAACAATAACTGAAAAAAAAAATGTATTGTAATGACCCACTACGATAATAATAATTATTGTATTGTAATTTGTCTTTGTAATACTATAACAATATATTGTTATTGTAATTAAAAAAATTATTCTATTGTCAAAATTTAATAAATGTTTTAATAGTCCAGTTGCCGACTATATACCCTTGTACCCTTGAAATAGGGTACAACTAATATTTAATGACTGATTCTATTTTACTGAAACATAATGGGAGGGGGAAGGGGTGCCAGAATGGTATATTGGGCAACTTTAAATATTGAAAATCAAAATTAACGGGATCAAAAAAAAAGAAACCATCATTTTTCTGCAAATGAAAGGGATTCGGCAGACCTAAGACAGTGATTCAACATAAAATACGTCCTGAGAAAGGTAAAATAGATAATAAAAATGAAGTGAATAGTTTTCTTTAAGTTTAAAAATTAAAGAATATTTTACAATAATTGACCGGGTGAATAAAAATGAGCAATTGCTTTTACTCAGTAATTGCTCAATTTTACGTGAATAAAAACTTAAGAAAAGTTGTTGAAGTTTTTATTCACGTAAAGCTGACCAATTACTGAGTAAAAGCAATTGCTCATTTTTATTCGCCCGGCCCAATAAACTACAGAATGCTCGTCAAATTGCCCACAAATGCAAAGTCCAGTTACTTTCGCGTTCGGCGCGCATAAACCTTCCCAGTGGGTACGGAACGTAAAAAAAACACCTTTTAAATTCTTTTGAACGATTTGGACGTCTTTTCAACGTTCAAAAGACATCTTCTTTAGGTCCCGTGCCTACTGGGATAACACAATGAAAACTGGCTTTATTAAACAGTCGATGCAATGTTTTGATGCTCTACTATTACTTGCTGTTTTTTTCAGATGAATCTTTAAAGAATCAAAATCACTTATGTCTTTAGAGAACAAAAGTGAAATTAGTTCTTCCACAATCATACATAATACTCTAATACTGTGTGCAAACGTCTTTCCAGCCAACATAGCTCCAACACCTGCAATCGCAATTTTCAATACAACTTCCAGAACATGACATTAATGTACAAACACAATCAACAATTGCTGGATGTTTTTCAACTGCTTTAGCTACAAGCTTTTCCTGAAGAACTGAGAACCACCATTACCAACGTAGTCAAAAAGATTAAAAATTAAATTTCTGCGGCTTTTTGTCTGCAAACAAAATGAATAAATTAAAAACTGCACTCTTTTTATTTGGTACGGATTAATTATCAAAAGAACATTTGCGAACGTATGCCTTACGTAATAATACCAATAAAATACCACAATGAGCGGAAACTAAAAACCTTATTGCTACGAAATTATCCTGAATTAGCAATTTAAAATTCGGGAAATTTCTAACAAAACTACTTATAAGTAAAGTCTTGTATTGTAAAAAGAGTATACCAAAACTTCTATAGAATTTCATTAATTATATTAGTTGTAATTTATATAATATATTATTAAATAAAATCTTCTTAAATATTTTGTGGTTCATTCTCGGGTACAACCGATTTTACCCTATTCAAAAAATATTTTATGTTGAATTGCTATCTACTTAGTATTTACACAATAAACGTTTAATTAACTAAAATTTTAAACTTTGATAAGTCAAAAATTGTATTTTAACTTTAATTTTAGACTGCCTAATTCTTTCCAGCCGACTAGTACAAATTAGGTTTTTTATTGTTTTATAGTCATGGTTTTTTATTACGTAATAAATAATTCTTCCGCGGAAGAATTGACACGGTCCGTGTCCAGACAATATTAAAGCGTGTCAATATAAAAGCGTGACAAGTTAAACTTTCTGAGTTGCCTAAGTCAAAAGAAAATTTCAATTTTTGAAAGATTCATAATCAAATGCAGTAAAAAGGTTAGTTTTATGATTGCAGGTCAAATGGAGGCCACTGCAGCGCACTTGAAACAAAAAAATTTGTTTAAAGGACCACTCCATAAAATTCAAAGCTTTGTCAAGACACGCTGGAATAGTATGTTTTTTTGCTTGAAGTCAATTTTAGATGCGAAGCCTATTGTTCTGTACATACAAAGAAAAGGAAAGAAAAATGAATTCCCTGTCAAGCAGAATACCTGGTGGAGAGAAATTCCTGATAAATCCGTTTTTGAAATCTGGCAGAAAGTTTTGCCCTTGATGAAAAGGCTTAAAGGCGCAATCAACACCTTGTCTGTTGAAGACAAGCCATCAATTCATGAAGTCATTCCCGAAGTGTTCAACTTGCACAAAATCTTCTCTGACAGCATGACAGAAGAAAACACAGAAGATGTGAAGAACTACTGCGCAGCTGTTTTGTCCAAGCTTGAAGAAAAGTTTAAGAATCATGGCTGCGCTGAGAAAGCTTTTGCTGAAGCCAACTTTTTAGATTGCTGGTGGAAACAAAATGAATTTCGATTTCCACTTTTGTCTACAGCTGCTCGTGCTGTGCTCTCCGTCCTAGCATCTTCTGCAGCATCAGAACAAGTTTTCTCAGAGGCAGAAAATATTGTAACTCCACTACGAAGTCGTTTGGACCCAACTAATGTGGCTCGTCTGGTGTATATACATCACAACAGCAGCAAAGTCATAATTTAGTGGGATTTACAACTTGAATCAGGTAAATGCAGTTTGTTAGAGGGTTTGTTGGTTGCTGTAACAAATTTATCTTTTTTAATTCTTTCAACTTGATTTTTGATTTTACTTTAATTTGAAAAATTTAAATTAAAAAAATTTGATTAAAAGTTAAAAAAAAAATTATAGAACTGTCAAAATGCAAACTTTTAATTTAACTGACTAAAACTGTTAGGAAATATCCTTTCATATTTTGATACAAAGTGTCAAGAAGAGTAAAAATGCTGAAATAATGTTATTCAGGTCAACTTGAAGGTCCATCTAAGTCTCATCATGAACAGTTCCATGTCTGCTGCCTCCTCTAGCAGAATCTCAACTTCAGTTAAGCGCAATGCATATCACAGCCACTTTAAAGAAATTGATTCAGAAGATGATGAAGATCAACTTAATCAGGTCTCCAGTGGTTCCAGTCAGAGTTTTGATGATAATGATGATTACAAATCACCCTGAATTCAAACAAAGGCAACTTTAAGGTGCAGGTATTTATTAGTTGGAAATATTTAAACATCTAATAGTCTTATTCTTATACCAAAATCTTATAAACACAACTCATTCCAGTATAACTTTTAGCAATTAAAATCCTTGTAAGAAAAAGTATGAGATATTTGGAAAAGTAATGAATATGAAGATATTGTTAAAAATAGTACGGTTAACATTTTGTTTTATTTTCAGGCCTTAAACGCATCAAGAAAAATCTCCTTTTGGCTCTTCGTTTCGTCATCATTAATTTTTTTATGTTGGTTCTTCAACATTTCAAGACATTAACATTTATATTTAAGAAGAATTATTATGTTTAACTGTTTGTGTTACTAAAGTTAATTTTCGTATATATTTTAAGTACCTTTGCAGTATTAAAATCAAGAGAAAAAAATAAAAGGGCTGAATAAAATGATTTATGAATGTAATTTTTCATAATAGTAAGGCTATCATCAGACAGGCAATATTTTGCGGCCATTTAGAGCATAGAAATACATAACAAGATAGGTGATGCGAAATCTAAATATGTAAAAAATAAAATTTGCAATATGTTGCAAATCCGTAAATAAAAAAAAAATAGCAAAAATAATAGTAAGTTCGTCAGAGATGAATGTAAATACGTTAAAATACGTCAGCTTTTCTGCTATAATGTAAAGTAATACACTACAATAGTTATTTTAATTGTTTTCATCAAAACAATACAATAGTTATTGTAATTTTATTTCATTAAAACAATACAATACAATAGTTCTCGAATTTCGTTGTATTGTTAGAAAAAAAAAACAATCCAATACTTATTGTAATTGTTTTTCATCACAGCAATACAATACCAAAATAAAATTTTTTTATTGTTTCTGTAATATTACAATACAATATTATTGTATTGTAATGTGTAATTGTATTTAATTTTTACAATTACAATTACAATAGTCCTTACCCTAGCCATACTAAACAAGAAAAATTTTTCTTTCAAATCATGTTTAAAACACAGTACTTATATTTTAATTAGCATAATTAACTTAAAAGTTTGACGATGAAAATTTTTACATACTCCTAATCTATAATATAATCTATAATATAATTCCTACAGAAATGCTTAATGTTTAACGTTTAACGTCGTTTTGTCATTAGTTACTAGGCTTTGAAAGAGCGCGTTTTTCCGTTGCACGCGGCCAGTGGAGAAGGATCTCTTAAGAGAGTTGAAACTTTTTTCCTTTTGGAACTAAATTATTAGTTTAGATTTGGAATTTAATTATTAATTTAGATATATTATATAAAGAATCATATTAAGATAAATAACCATCGCTAAGATCATCTTGTAATTGAAGTAAGTATATAAAATAGTTATATATCAGTCAATCAATCAATCAATCAATCAATCAATATATTTCGTGTTAAGGATGTTACAAAAAACACAGGTCATTGCAAATAGTAATTCACTAATAAAACGCAATGACCTGCAGTGGCGTACCAACATGTTTTGGGGCCTAGGGCGGCACTTGGTAATGGGGCCTATATATATATATATATATATATATATATATATATATATATATATATATATATATATATATATATATATATAGACTACATTAATGAATGTATGTATAACACATTATCTTTCTCCACTTTCTTGAAAACGTTTGTAATAAACAAAAGTTAGCAAACACCATCTTTATCATTATCTATCAATTTATATGTTTATATATATCCATTAACGCCATTTTATCACTTATAGAAATTCATTTATGTACACAAATGACTAAAACATTAGTTTTGATTACTTATTTTAAATGATAATACAATGATGTACAATGTACAGTAAAAAAAACAGATTTACAGCAAAGAGTTACCTCTAGAAACACATTAAAATGCTTTCTTGCGAGCCTTGACTTCTGCAAATCGTTTGATTAACTCATAAAATATCACGTTTTGCAATTTCGTTTTCAACTGATATTATGGCCAAGCTCGTCAAACGAAAGTCCATTTCAATGATAAACTGAAGCATTTTCAAGGATGTCCATGCAGCTGCAATATCTAATTTGATGCCAGAAACCTTCAGATGCCTTCTTAGCCTCTTTAATTAAGGCAGCATTTCTTCCTCCTCTACATTATTGAAAGTTTCTGAAAACTGATGGGCATAGGTTACAATTTCTTCTACTAAAATCTTCTCACGCAGCCTTGTTAGGCCTATATGCAGGAATAAAATTATAACTTACCATGTAACTTGGTGATGACGAACTGAAGACGTGATTTGCTCTCGAATTATTGAGGTACTGAATGATAGAGTATATTAATCACATTAACGAAACAACATAAACATCCGTCAGTCTGCCTAAACCATCATGAACCATAGACTCGTAGGTAGGGCGGGCGAATCTATTTATTAGTACTCGCGGGTGTGGGGGAGGAAGCTTCGCGGAGGGCCTCCAAAACAGTCACGGTGGTTCTTATTGGCCAAGATGTCATTTCAATTTCTTACATCTTGGTTTGTTTGCTGTGGATGTTTATTATCTAGCGTACCGAAGGTGGGGCCAGGGGCGGACCGCCCCCCGCCCCACCTTCGGTACGCTACTGATGACCTGGTGGTAATTACTGTAATTTGTGCTTGACCGAAAAGTACCACATTATTACGTCGAAACTAGGCTTGGTCAATAAACGAAGCGAGCTAACATCAAAGTGCCACCATGAAAATAAATTTTTAATAAAAAACTTTAATGCAATTATAGCAGACACTCCATAGCACTTTTTTCGTATTTTTTGTCGTTACGTTTTTTACGGTGTCACAGGAAATTTTGCTGCTAGGAAATTTTGCGGCTGCGGCATAATTTCCTAGGAAAATCTGCTGCTCAGCTGCATTATTTCCTAGGAAAAATTGCCGCTCGCAGGAAAATTTGCTGCTGAATGCGTGACAAACAGAAATTAATCATGAGTCCATATTTAAAATATGAACGACGAAGAATACAACAATCTTGTTGATTTAATTGTCAGAGGATTATACCCTCATGGCATGGATAAGATTAGAAAAGATGGGTTAAGAAGAAAGTCCAAAAGATTTTTGGTAAAGGATGGCTTACTTTTTTATTACGATAAAAAAAGAAACATGGATCTGCTAGTAGTTCTAACAAGTCAAAAAACTATGATTCTCGAAGGCTGTCATTCGGCAATTCTTGGTGGTGGACACTTTGGTCGAGATAAAACGTTAGAAAAACTCTCCGAGAGGTATTACTGGAAAGGGATGGTAGATGATGTTAAGAATTTTTGTAAATATTGTGATAAGTGTCAAAGAGCAAACAGGTTTATTCCACGGTCATTTACATAAAGCGAAACAGCGCTATGTTATTATGCGCATGCTCCAAAAATAGAAATCGAAAGCGATGTAAACATGAAAAAAATTTATGATTTATCAATAGCTACAATCCTAACATTTTCTCAAACAATTTTACAAATAGGAATCTTCTAAAAAAAATATAAGTAGGGGTAGTTCCTATTATAAGCAAAGTTTACATCAGCCTTAAAAAAACCTTGAAATTTGATTGCGCGCGAATATAAAAAACTGAAAAAGCAGCTTGTCGATAAAGGTAAAATTGAGAATTTTTAAGTCAGGATAAAATAAAATCTGATCGTAGAATTTCTAGATTTTTTTTTTAAAACTGAAATTCAGTCTATATACAAAACAAAAAAGCAAGTTTTACTGAGCATTCAATTTTTTTACTTTACGTTAATGGCTTACAAGTGATGACAATATTGCACTGTTTTTGGCTGGTTCTAAACTATGTATAAGTGCTACAACTCAACTCAATCTGCTATTGTTGTTTATAAATTTGCATTCTCAAATATTATTTTTTTGTCTTTAGATGGAACTACACAACACAAATTTGAAATTCATGTGCAGAGTTTGTGGCAAATGGCTCGGAAAAAAGCAATACCCTATGAGTATTAGCCTGAAAATCAAAATAGAAGAAGTTTTTTTTGTCAAACTGACAGATTATAGAGAGTGTTCATCCCAAAAGAATATGTCATAAATGTCATAAAATGTCACTGCACAGCTAATAATGTTAGCAAAAGGAAAAAAACAACATCTGTGACTTTTATTTTCTGGCTGCTACACAACACAACATATTGGCAGCTACACAACAGCAACTGTGTAGTGTGTCAGATGGCTGAGAAACTACGAAAGGGAGCAATAGGCACAAAATCAATTTTGAAAACAAAGAAAGATTTTTTAGGAAGACCTGGAAAAAATAAACGTTGGACAGTTGCCATGCTTACATCAATAAAAGAAAGCTTAACACTTAACACTATATACAGCCTGAGTGAAAATATAGATATATCAGAGCTTAAAAATGAACTAAACCCTTACTTAGAGCTATGTCTATGCTGTATGTGTAATAAAATACCAAAATTACCTGTTACACTAAAACGATGTGAACATTTGTTTTGCTTTTTATGTCTAGTTGAAGAAATGAAACAAAAGCATTTAAATAAAACATTTTGCCCACAATGCAAAGAAAATATTTATTATGACGACTTGATGGCAAGTAAAAAAATTGATTCCCTGCTTAAAATGTTGACACTTGTATGTTCTGCATGCAAAAAGAAATTCAATGCATTAAAAGAATATCAATTATATAAGTTTCATAAAACTATCTGTATTGCAAAATCATCCTTATTATCATCATCATTGTCATCATCACCGTCGTCATCATCATCATCATCATCATCATCATCATCATCATCATCATCATCATCATCATCATCATCATCATCATCATCATCATCATCATCATCATCATCATCATCATCATCATCATCATCATCATCATCATCATCATCATCATCATCATCATCATCATCATCATCATCATCATCATCATCATCATCATATAGATCAAGTATCACTATATCTGACCATATACATCCACACCATATAGATCCACACCATATAGATCAAGTATCACTATATCTGAGATGTTTAAGCTAACTAAAGATAGTGATATTCCACTAGAAGTAGAAGCCACACTTCACATCATTAAACAAAAGATGGAAAAATCAGGAGGCAAATCAGTTCAATTTAAAAGTGGAGGGCCAAGAGTAAGTAACTTTTCTCTACTTCAAAACAAACAAACAAAATTAGCTTTATTAAACCATAAATTATAATTAATTTACTTGCTTACTTTCCAGCCAGTGTTATTTACACATACACCAAAAGCTTATGTCTGTAGCAACCAGGCAGCAAAATCAACCACCCGCTGTCGAAATTCTTCCATCAAGAGGCATCTTGAAGTTGTAGCAGGCACTTTAAATAATGCAGTTGGCTATCAAACTTCTAAATTAGTAAAAGCTCTTCCACCAGAGACAAGACAATCAATACTAGCAAATTCAACAGTTAGACATATTGAAATAAGTGCAAGTGAAATGGTAGCTATAAAAACAGATATGGGTATCCCATGGGAAAAACTTAAAACAATGTCCAGGTAATTGCAATTGGATAATGATTTCTAATCAGTTAGTTATTGATATCAACATAAGCTGAAATAACTTATTTTCTTAACAGGTGGCTTAAAACATTTGACATAGGCACAGCATCATATGCTTCTCAGAGAGTAGTTGCTGAAACCTGGTCTGGAGATGACATTGTGGTTGAAAATGCTCCTTTCACCTTGAAATAAATCAAGCACCTTGGGGTTAGATAAAAGATCTTTCAACACATATTCTCAGACATCTTGATAAACTAGAAAGTTCTAAAGTTACCTAAGCAAAAATTAAAATCTTTAGATAAAATATTAGTTAAGCAAATGTAGCATATATCAATTTGCAAATGACACATTTCTTACATTAAAGCAGTTTTTAACACTTCAAGTGTAGCTTACAGCATTAAAATATAATTTATATGATTTGTATATCTTTGTAAGATGCCAAATTATATTTTTGTTTATATATATATAGTTGTAATGGTCTTGTGCATCATAAGTTCATTCCTGAAAAAGATATTCAAGTTAAAATTGGAGGAGATTATGGTGGAGGAAGTTTTAAGATGAGTTACCAGATTGTAAATACTTTAAATCTAGATAGTAAAGAAAATACTATTGTTTTCAACATTTTTGAGGAAAGGACTACAGAGTCAACATCAAAGTAGCCATGACAAGATTTCAAGAACAAATAGAAGTTCTACAAAGAATGAAGTATAAGTAAGAGAAGCAAGTAATATATATACACATATGTGTATGTATGGAAATAATATATATTTATATATATATATATATATATATATATATATATATATGTATATATATATATATATATATAATATATATATATATATATATATATATATATATATATATATATATATATATATATATATATATATATATATATATATATATATATATATTATTTCCATACATACAAATATGTGTATAAATATTACTTGCTTCTCTTACTTATAATTTCTTTGCTGTACAACATCACTAAAAGTTAATTAAATTTTTTTTAATTATAACTCATACGCATACATTTGTACCAAGGTTTCTTTACCAACTCTGCACATTGCTATTGGGATTTATCTTAAATATTTCAACATGTTTGAAGAAGAAGCCCATGAATTGGATATTCTAATAGCAGCAGAAGGAGTATTAGATAATGATAGCAGCATCTGTTCTGAAAAATATCATGAATTTATGTCAAAGCAAAAACAACTGTCAGACCTTCAAAGTTCTATTTTTAATCTTGATGAACAAATGCAGCTGGTGAATGATGCTATGACAATGGCTACATTAAATAATCCTGAAAATGTGGAAAATATAAAGTCAATTTACTTCCCTCAACTTGATTTTCTAAAGAAAAGGAAAAAGGAAATGGTAAGGATTTCTTAAAAATTTGGCATTGATGACATGATAATGTTAAACTCTCAATCCTTTGATTTTCAGTGTAATATTTGTTAAAAACTATGTACAATGAAAAAAAATTCAGTGTTATTAAATAATATTTTTCAAACTTGTATTATAAAAAAAAGAGGAAAATTTTGAAATTTTATAGGCTAGTACCACCTTAAGTACTTTATTTGTTATATCTGGATGATTGCAGACCAATGTTTCCTCATGGAAGCTATTAATCCTGCTATTTAACTAATTTTTATTTAAAAGCAATTATAATACTTCCATAGAAAAAACAATGTAATACTCTGGAGCTTCAATCTACACTGAAGAAAGGTGAGGGACCATGCACACAACAGATTGAAACAACATTACAAAAACTGAAAGTTCAGGAACAAGCATACCATGGAAAAAGTTTTATCAGGAATCATGTGCATAAAATGCTTCAGGTTCCCTTTCTTTTATAAATGAATTTATTCGAAATCTGAGACATTATTAATAACAATAATAACAAATAATATAAAATCATGCAATATATCTTTTAAAGAGACAATTTTTTTTTTTAGAAAAACTCTATACTAATGTTGTGTAATTCTATTCCAAAGCTTGTTTTTGATGAAGGATTTTCTGGAACAAGCATTCACGAAAAAGCAATTGAAATCAGTAGAAAATATAAATTACTCTTTCATAAATTTTCTGCATGCTATAGCATATTCTCCTCAAAAAATACCATGACAGCAGAAATATTAAATGAACTTGGTATGTTTTATTTGATTTTTTTCTTTTTCTTTCTGCTTTTAATGAGTTTCTCAAAGCGATTGGAAATTTTATTGTGTTATAGTTATTGAGGTTGAAGAGTATACTGAAACTACAACAATACCTAGCAAGATAATTATGATGATTTAACTTATAAAGCTGGGATTATAAGTACACCATAATTCATGTTGCTATCATTTTTTCTTTAGAAAAAAATATTGATGAATTGATGAATTTTTACCGTACAACTTGGCCTGAGGCTTCAGTGCCTCCAAAGTTACACATGTTAGAAGATCACGCTATTCCATTTTTGAAAAAATGGGGTGCTGGCTTTGGATTCTATGGCGAACAAGGTGGAGAATCAATTCATCATGAGTTTAACAATTTAAAGCGCGTTTATCAATCTATCCCTTGCCCAACAAAGCGGTTAAAAAGCATCCTAAAATGTCACTATCAGAAAACTAATCCTAAAAGTAGGGTGTTAATTCCTGAATCATGTAAAAGAAAGAAAAAAAAAGATAATTTTAATAGTTAAAAATACTTTTGGCAACAGCATTTATATTGTTAAAAAATATATAGCTCCTTTTTTATTAAAAAACATAACTAAATAAAATGTAGTTTTAATTGTCAATAAGGTAATCCAGAAAAGCGTCTTTTTGTCCATTAAAAAAATTGAATGCAAAGAACAGCCAAAAGAAATAAATGGAAGAAGGTCTCTTCATACTTTTTCAAAAAATTTGGTTACATTTCCACGATTAGAAATCTAGAACGCAGGGTCCAAAAAGTGTAAACAAATCACAAGTAGTTAACCAGCCACCTTTCTCAACAACAAATGTTAACGAACGATTAGATGTTCCTTCTCTTGTTTTAAGTGTTTTAGTACACAACTGGGTTATCGTTAAACTAATTTGAATTAAAATAGCAACAAAAGATTTTATTTATGTTGGCAAATATGCAATTACTTGGTTTCTAGTGAAAAATTACGCTCGTTGCCAAGGACCGTAGCCATTTTGAAAGTGTTGATTTTTTTTCGTAAAAATTGCGCATGCTATAATAACAGCACTACTAAACGACCGTGATTCACTAAAATTAATTTTTTTGTTAGGCGCTACTGCAGTTTCTCCCCCTCCCCCCCTTTTTTTTTTGATTGATTATGATAGAGAATTTTACGCTGATTCAGAAAAATATAAAAACATAGACCTGAAAATTAACGGATAGTGCTCTAATTCGAAGTCAAAGTTGTAAAAAATCCCACTAAAAACCCTAATATTCGCCTTTTTTTTTCAAAACGCTTTCATTTTTAACGAAAACTAATTACCGTTACATTGCGCAACAAACAGACCTGGTTTCCATTAGCCTTTGCATTACTGTTTTAAAGTATTATAACGAAATTGTTATAACGAAATGAAATTAATGGAAGATTTCAAAAAAAGGTTGAACGTAGAATTTGAGAATGCAGACAAACTGATGAATAATTATCATTGTATCGTACGCTGGTTTTTTTTATAAAAAAAAAATGGTTTGAAGGTTACTTTTTCTAAATTTTACATGTGATAAAACAACAATGAACTAAGTTTCAAAAGTTCTTCTTTTAGGAAAAAAAAACTGTTGAATTCTTTTTTAAAAATTATTACAAAAGTACATTACTTGCAATATAGTTTATTCTCTAATAAATCAAAAAACGGCTACTTTCATTGCCACAAAAACTTGCGCAAGATAAATATACTTTAACAACTTTTTTAACGTAAAAACCATGCTATTAATGTACATGTTTTTTTTTATAAGCATAACGCTTATAAGCATATAGAGGCTCAGATTTGGAAAAAAAATAAGCATATGTAAGCATATTCCTGAGCCTCAATAAACTATTTTAAAAATTTAAATTTTATTTAATTAAAAACTTTAAATATATATATTTCTAAATTTAAACCAACAAAAACAACAAAAATCGAAGTTTATATTTTGCAATGCAACGACTTTATGAAGTAATGAAGTCATTGTGTTGCAAAACCTAAACCTCAATACTTAAACATAAAAACATAAAGTTTAAGAGTCGCTCTGAAGTGTTTTATTTCTCTCTTTTTTTTTCTCTCTCTCTCTCACTTTTAATGTGTAGTTTATTTAACACCATATTTAAAATGTTTATTTTATTTCTAAGCTCTATCTTTGATTTCATTAATAACGTTTGTATATAGTATATATGTTTTATTTTTTATTATTATACTATAACATTAATTCAGCTACATTAAAACCAAGGCAAATACAGAGCTTAAGTCAATTTTTTATTTTTCTTATACCCATTAACCTTTAGTAACGCGCACACTTTAAAAAAGTATTGAAATAAGCATATTTTATTAGAAATATGCTTAAGCTTAAGCATATTTTTGAGCCTCTTTTAACTTTTTGCTTAAGTATACCCAAGCCTGTTTCAAAAATTTCATATGCTTATAAAAAAAACAAACATGTATGGCTTTTGTCAGCAAAAAGATCATTAACTTATTATTTTCAAAATGGCGAATATTAGGGTTTTTAGTGGGATTTTTTACAACTTTGACTTCGAATTAGAGCACTTTCCGTTGATTTTCAGGCCTATGTTTTTATATTTTTCTGAATCAGCATAAAATTCTCTATCATAATCAATCATAAAAAAAAAAAAAAAAAAAAAAAAAAAAGGGGTAGTTCAGCTGAGTATTTTTCAAATGCTCTATAAAGTATATTATGAAGAAAATAATATAAATATGCATAATTTATATTATTTTCTTCATAATATACTTTATAGAGCATTTGAAAAATACTCAGCTGAACTACATCCTATTAAAGTTAAAGATGAAGTATGGAGTACTGTTGGAATTGATTTAATTGAACCTCTTCCTTTCACAGAAAGGGGAAATAAATATATCATAACAGCCACCTGTTTATTCTCCAAGTGGCCTGAAGCTGCTTCCTTATCTGATAAAACAGCTACAAGTGCAGCAGAGTTCTTGTATACATGCTTTACAAGACATGGTTGTTGTGAAGTTCAGATAAGTGACCAAGTCTAAGCCTATATCTGAGGAACTTTCTATTTTTACACTGACAATGAAAAAAGTTATACTAGATGGCAAAGAATTGACTGATGAACATATAAATTTAGCTCAGTTGATAATAAAGAAACAGTTTCCAGATATTATTGGTTTGCAGGATACCTTGTTGTCACAGACTGATGCATTTAAGGCAGTAAGTACAGATCAGGGTTGGAAAAAACCCTGGGTTTTTTAAAAAAACCCAACTCAAATGGGTTTTTTTGGGTTTTATGGGTTTTATGGGTTTTTTTGGGTTTTTTCAAAACTGACCATTTATACGAAATAAAAATTTCCAGAAAGGAAAGTTAAATTTCTAAATTTATAGTTCATTTACCCTATATGTTCTTATTTTTATTACCAAAGTACCTTAAGTCTCTAACATATTTTGGAGCTCCTGGACTAGTCTAGGAGAATATGTTGTTATGTTATGACTTTTGTTATGTTATCACTTTTAAAACTGCAAAGTGTTTCGGAATTTCCTGATTTATTAACTAGTTGACATTATTTATTTATATTTTAATCATAATAGAATTGATTTTCAGAAAAAAAAA
Source organism: Hydra viridissima (assembly GCF_058129835.1). Taxonomy (NCBI): domain Eukaryota; kingdom Metazoa; phylum Cnidaria; class Hydrozoa; order Anthoathecata; family Hydridae; genus Hydra; species Hydra viridissima. Next base: position 6,049,084 of record NW_028324309.1, read on the forward strand.
CATTTTTTAATAAGAACATATATTATGGCTCCTGGATCTGGAAGAAAGCTTGCAGATGAATGGAATGACGTGACTAAGTTATCAAAAACTGTTTCTGGAAAAGTAATACTGCAGTGCCAGTGCAATTATTGCAATGAAATTATTAATAGCCAAAAAATAGAAAGAATCAGAATTCATTTAAAAAAATGTAAAAAAAAAAACCCATCTGCTGATGTTACAGAACGAAATAAGAATTTTATTTTAAATGATGGCCAAGTATCATCTCAGACATCTGTAAACTTGTTGTGTAATTTTGTTAGCCCAGTTACTTCAGAATCTTTTGAAGCATCAAGCACTTCTGGTGTCTTTGGGAGTAGCTACTCTGGTTCAACACCAACCTCATATAAAAAACAAAAGTTAATAGAAAGCTACATTTCAAGAACAAGCTCAGACCAGAAGGATGTTTTTGACTTGCAAGTTGCCAAATTTTTTTTTGCATGCAATATTCCATTTAATGCTGTAGAAAATAGAGAATTTAAAAATTGTGTTAATTTTTTGAGACCTGGTTATGATCCTCCGAACCGGAAGAAACTTTCAGGAGAGTTACTAGATAAAGTGAACGATGAAGTAGTTGAATCTATGAAAAGTGAATTTGCAAATAATAGGAGTACTATTACAATGATACAAGATGGTTGGAGCAGTGTCAGAAATGATCCAATTATTGCTCACAGTGTACATAATGGAAAGACCCCATATTTAATCTCCGCTATAGATGCAGGAAGTGAAAAAAAAACTTCAGAATATTGTGCTCAATTAGCCATTCAAGCAATAAAACACATCAAGAAGGTTTATGAGCAAGATGTAAGTATAATAATACTGAATATAGTATTTATGTACATAGTATTTACTTTAATTTAAATTAACTAAAAATATAAGAATATTTCTCTACTTCCAACAGGTATTTGCCATTTGTACAGATAATGAAAACAAAATGAAAAAGATGAAAGAAGTTCTTAAAGAGGAGTATCCGTTGTTACTTACATATGGATGCTCAGCTCATTACTTAAATTTAGTTGAGAAGCATGTGACACCAAATTTTCTGGCACATTTAATTGAAGTGAACAAATACTTCCGAAACCATCACCAACCACATGTGAGTAAATATTGTTTATAATATATTATTTTAATTTTACAGTTTAATTTTTTTGTACTTTTTTATTCAGTGAATTATATCAACTAATTAAACTAGTTCTTAATTTCAGGGATGGCTTTTGGATGATAGGAATGGAGTTATGCCGCAACTTCCTAATGATACACGATGGAACTCTCAAGTAGACTGTTTAAAAACTTATATTAAAAATTATAACTACTACCTTGATATTATAGAGAAGCATGAAGGTGATATTAAACATAATATCAAGAAAATTATAGATAATGCTGGAATTTTCAGAGAAGCTAAAAATCTTCTAATTCAACTGGAGAAATGTGAGATAGCTTTAGATAAGGTAGATATGTAAAGCAAAATTGTTATTCATTAAAATATTTTAAACTATGGCTTCAATATACTATTAAAATATTTGCAAAGATATTTAAAAAAAGAAGTTATATTTATAGCTACAAAGTGACTCAATATCATTGTCAGATGCATGTGAAGTTTGGTTATCTCTCCTGAAGGATGAAGACCTGAAGCCATATTATATGGAAATTAAGTTAAAATTTGATGAAGCAATGGAACCTTTTCATTTTTTGGCAAATTTGACTGATATTAAATACCAAGGCATGGCAACCAAATCTAACCCAAAAATTGAAAGAACAAACTTAAAACTACATTATTTTAACTTATATAACTTACATAAGACATTAGTTGATTCTAGACTACAGCACAATTTATGACATAATATCCATATATTTACATTTCTCATTTTTAATATATAAAGCAGGAATACAATATTCTTTAATTTTAGGAAAATCTTTAAGCATTGAACAAGAAGCTGCTGCAGAAGCTTGGCTAAGTGATAGGCACAATGAATACGTGGCTGGATACTATGATTTCAGGCTAAAAGTCACAACTACCTTTCCACCACACATGTTCAACAATAACTTTATTTCTACAATTTCAAGTGAAAGATGGTGGGGTATAATAGATTTGAAGCAAAGGCTGCATCAAAAATCTTTACCACTGCCAGAAAGGTTTGCAAAATTTTTTCAATCTCTTCATAGTTGTCCTGCAAGCACTGGCTCCATAGAAAGAGTGTTTTCTACTTTTGGTATTGTGTGGAGCAAGTTAAGAAATAGGTTAGGGAGCGATAGAGCTGAAAAGCTTGTTCGGATATACAGACATTTGTGAGGCGAAGAATTTGATTGGTAAACATCAATGGCCAATCATTTTGTTAAGCTTTTGAAACTTGATGAAATATAGTTTGTAATCTTCATTGATTTTTCTTTTTCTTTTTAGGCGTTAAACTAATTTCCCTAATAATTTTTTCTGTATAACCCCAACCAGCTATACAAAAGATTAATCATATTATGGATTATTCTGTAAGGAGTTTGAACTAAAAAGTATAATATACATATATATTTCATAATAATAAATCCAATATTATTTACAATATAGGGTTTATAAAAGCTAAGAATCTGTTGTAAAAAAAGATATTTTTAAAAAAACCCAAATATCTTTGGGTTTTTTTGGGTTTTTTTGGGTTTTTTTAAGGTGGGTTTTTTTGGGTTTTTTTGGGTTGGGTTTTTTTGCCAACCCTGGTACAGATAAAATTTCTGTTCAGATCCATTTTATTAATTCTCATTGGGTCACTTCCTGTTCAATAAATGGATCAATTTCACTTTATGACAGTATGTATAACAAACTAGATTCACATCTAATTAATCAGTTAGCCAGATGTTGCAAGAATTTTGCCGATTATAATTGTGAATTTCCACCAAGTATTGTTGTAAATATTAAAAGTGTCCAACAACAGACCGGAAGATTGGATTGTGGATTATTTGCTATAGCTAATGCTGTGCATTTGGCTTTCGGTAAACAACCCGAAACTATATCATACAATCAAAAGTTTATGAGACAACATCTTGAAAAAATGTTTCATGCTGGACAATTTAAACCCTTCCCATTACTCAATAAGCGAAGTAAATTAAGTAAGCGAAGAGTCGATAAAGAAATGGTCACGAAGCGTTTGCCACAGGTTAACAAAGACATTGGAGGAGGTACCGGTAGTACTGTTAAAGAAGTATTCAATGAAGCTATGGCAGGTCTATTAGTGAAACATTTTGGACAGGATGGGAAAACAAAGCGCACCAGAAGAAAAAAAATCACACCTGGCAAAGCGATAACACAGCAAGATCTGGTGAATAACACAACTCCTACCACATCAAAGAATAACAATAACACCAAGAATAATAAGAAAAGGGCAAGAGTTGAACAAGTGTCATCATCCTCAGATGAGGATGATGACCTAATAGAAAATGACTTTTAATGACTTTCGCACAATATTAGGGAGCATTGTTGCAAAATTTTTTTTCAATTTAAATGTTTTTTTCATGTTTCTCTAAGGACTGATGATTTTTTAAAACTCCAAAGTGACCAATGTTACCCCATAGCAGGGGTATTATTGATCAAACATGATAAAAACCTGGGGTAACATTGGTCACTTTTCGGCGTTTAAAATATTTGTAATAAAAAAATGAAAGAAATAAATATAGAGTCCTATAGCCAAGACCTATAATGTTATTTTAATTATACTGCGCACGCGTAACGCATGCGCAGAACTATTTGTTAACTTTTTTAACGACTAACTTTTTTAACGCAACACCGCACAGTGACTCAAAACAGCAAAAAAATGGTAATAAACCCCTCACAACTTTTCTATAAGTTAAGTGCCCTTTTTTAAATAATATTAAATTGCAATAATTTTTTATTTCAAAAGTATAAATAATTGTTTCATAAAACTTTTATTTTGTATTTTATAGTTAAAAGAAGTAAAAAAATTTGATATTATTTTCAAAGAAATCTGAAAAATGTGAGATTTTTATTTAACTAAAATAGAGTATTTTTAATTTAAATAAAAGTGCATATTTATTTTAAAGATAATCTTTTGGCTCTATATATTTCAACTTTACTCAAAAGTAAAAAAAAGTCTAATTTTTTTGTTAAAATTTAAAGACTTTTCTAAAAAAAAGGTTGCAAGTAATTGTATTTTTTCTGTTTATATATCAGCTAAAAAAATGTTCCACCGAGTTCCAAAAATATATACATTTTTTCTAGTTAATTAACATTTCTACTTTTAAATTATAAAGGGATTACTGCGGTCTCCTGCGGTATTGGAAGTTATTAAAGAAATAAAAATGTTGATAAACACTTAAAAACCTCGTTTTCCGCCATTTTTAAAAGTATTTATTATTTGATAGGTACAACATGTTTGAAAAAGCTTGACTGAACAACTTTAGTATTTCCTGTAATATAAAGTTAACTTAGTAAAATAGTGTTATTACAGGATGTAACAATGTGACAATCGTTAAAGCCATTACAAAATAAAATTTTAAACAGTGTAAAGTAAAAAAATATATAATGTAATTTAAAATGTTTCTGATTTATTAGTTTTATTATATTGATGGTTCTTAAAAACAATAACAATGAAAAGATTAGATCTTATCCCAAAGATACGTGAACTAGGAGTGGATAAATTAAGATTATGGAAGGATTTACTTAATGAAATAAAAAATACTGAAGAAATTCGCAAAGAAAACTTAAATAAAGTAAAGGTTGCTTTAGTTATATTTATTTCAAAGGTGAAGAGAAAACTAACACAATGTGGACGAAATTATGATACATTTATACAAAAAGAAAATCGTTGGCTTCAAAGAAACCTTATGAACAATAAAAATTGTCATTTTGGTTCTGGAAGGCCCCATAAGCAATGGAATGTTCTTGGAGAGCAAAGCAAAAGAAAAAAAATAAAAGAACTCGCCACTGAACATCATGAAGCTCTATTTTTAGCTTCTGCAAAAAGTGCAAATGCTGCTGGAGAAAAAAAAAAAGCTTCTTTTTTAAAAAACAATATCTCAAATCTTTTAGAGATAGAAAAAGTTGATAAAACTTTGGATAAAACCTTTCCCATCATTATGAGTGTAGAGGAAGCTCTTGCATTAAAAATGAACACTGATCTCAGCGATAAACAATATCAAATGATCAGAAACTCAGCTCTTGTTCACAATGTACATATTTATCCTACCTTGCACGATATTTTGGTGGAAAAATTGAAATGTTATCCTGAGAATATACATTTTTCTGAAATTTCTGCAAAGTGTACTCTTCAAAGCATGTTAGATCACACTGTGAGTAGAATAACTGAAATGATTGATATGCCTAATTGTGGTCAAGGTAACGAAATATTTGGAGTTTTATATGGAAAGATTGGTTTTGATGGAGCATCAAGCCAAAGTGTTTATAAACAGAAATACTTTGAAACAAGCATCACAAGTATAGAACTTAAGAGTGAAGAAAATCTTTTTAGTACAGCTTTTGTGCCTTTATTGCTCAAAGTAAAAGATGGCGAAATTTGGAAAAATGCAAATCCTTCAAGTTGTCACTTTTGTAGACCTCTTCATCTACAATATAAAAAAGAGAGTCCAATTTTATCCAGAGAAGAAGAATCAGATCTAAAAAATCAAATAAATACCTTAAAGACGTTTTGCAAAGTTTTTGATATTGCAGGAAGAAAGGTGACCTTTAATATCAGCTATAGAGTTGATCTTACAATGTTTGATAATAAAGTAGTTAATGCACTTACAGAGACAAAATCCACTCAATCCTACAATGTTTGCAATGCTAAACCCAACGAAATGAACAATATTGATTTATTAAAAGCAAAAACTGAGAATGAGTCAGCCTTGGGGCTTGGAATTTCAGCTTTGCATTGCTGGATAAAATGCTTGGAATTTATTCTTCATTTGAGTTATAAAATTGAAATTAAAAAGTATAAGCCAAAAACAATTGAGGAAAAATTATCTGTAGACTTAAAAAAAAAACAGATTCAGGAACTCTTCAGGGAACGGTTAAGCTTATATGTTGACATGCCTAAAACTGGGTCTGGAAATACCAATGACGGCAATACTGCCAGAAGAGCATTTAAAAATACTAAAGCTTTTTCTGAAATTACTAAAGTTGATTGTGATATAATTGAAAGATTGCATAATATTCTCATAACCATATCTTGTGGATATTCTATTAATATCAATGAATTAGATTTATACTGCACTGAAACAGCTAAACGTATAGTGAGTTTGTACAACTGGTATGTTATGCCTCCCACTGTACATAAACTGCTGCTTCATAGTTCTTCCATATCACATAAATTACCTTTACCAGTCGGGGTATATTCGGAAGATGCACTGGAGAGTTTAAATAAACAGATAAGAAATTCTAGACTTAAGCACACGGCAAAAATTTCAAGGTTAAATACAATGATGAATCAGATGCACTACCTTCTAGTAATATCAGATCCAAAAGTATCAAGCATATCTTTTAGAAAACATAAGAGCTATCGAGGAAAACCGTTACCAGATGAAGTTATTAAATTAATTGTAATGTAAATAATAAAATGAATGTAATAAATTCAGTTTTTTTTTCTCTATGTATCAACCTCCTTTAAAAACCATTTTTATAAAAATATCAAGTAGAGTAATATATCAAAATAATGTGTTTGTCTTGAAGATTCTAAAACTTGAAAAAAAAAAATTTTTGTACGCGTATAGTCACCTTAAACGCGCGTATACGCGCATAAGCGCGCGTTATACGCGTCGAAGCTACGCATAAAAAAAAAATTTATTAATAAATTTGAAATCTTTGACCCAAAAATTATTATTTTGATATATAACATTATTGATTTACGATTTATGTCAAATTTTATTTAATTTTTACCGTTTTTTGATCGTTCTGAGTCACTGTGCACCGGTGTCACGTTAAATAAGTAGCCCGTTAAAAAAGTAGACAAGCGAGCTATCTACGCATGCGTCATATTACGGCTACTTTTTTAACGCCTATATGCGTTAAATAAGTAGTTCGTTAAAAAAGTAGACGAATTGAACTATGTGCGCATGCGTTGTATCAACAAACAAGCAGTCATTTAAGTTTGGAAAATGTTAAACAGTGCATGCGATATTTTTTGTTATCAGAAGCCATTATTTGATGTTTTATTTTTTAGCTTATAGTTTTAATATAAATTATCCGTTAAACTTAGCTCGTTCTTCTACAAGAAATTTTACGAGTTCATGCTTAAATTTCTTGAAAAAAGATTTTCCGACTACTTTACGCTTTTTGAACGTTAAATGAGAATTCAATTTAAATTATATAAATAGATGTACAGATACGCAGATAAATGGGAACTTTAACTTTAGATTGGTATTAACAGCACGAATTCGTGTAGAATTATTCTGATATTTTTGCAGAAACAGTCCAGGAGAAATAAAATTAATTCATTTACTGCAGAAAACTGAGCTTTGTAAAACACACGGGTTTCACTCGACAGCGATGTCACCTAAATAGCGTATATTAAAAAAAAAAAAAAAATGTGACCTAAATTCATAACTCTTTCTTTCGCTGTAAAATGCTTTAAATTAAAACGACGTTGAAGAAACTACACGGTTAATACTAAACATTCATTTCCAATCTTTTGTGTAAAGCAATCGGGTATATATATATAAATATTTATATATCCATCTCAATACAAAAAGAGCTCAGTAAAGTCAGCACGTGCTAAGAACGTTACTCAAAATACATTTTTCCAGAATATTGAACAAAGCGCAATTCTTGCTCGAGGATTAGGATGACGCTCTTTTTCTGTCATATTTATACATCAAGTACAGAACATTGAAAAGTAGTCAATCAGAACTCTAAAAACTGAATTGCTAAGATGTTTTTTCCTTCCTGTTCAAATGCAAATGCAGACATTACTCTCGATACAGTGCTTCTTAAAACTCCAAACAACTCTGTTATTTCTGTAACACTAGCGCCTGCCATACGTGCACCAAAAAGTGTCCTCTTTTGAAATTTGACTAAAAGTCCGTCAATAAGTTTTTTTTTATTTATTTCTTAATTATGATATCTGAAAAAAAAAAAAAAAAATTTTAGAGCAACATGATAAAGTACATGAATAATTAATAAAAAGCCACAAAAAATTTTTAATTTTGAAGATTTTGCTCTTTTAAAGCTGGTGTTTGTAGTATTTTGACCAACCCCTGTATATTTAAAAATCTAAAAGACATTGATATTATCAACTGAACTTGAATGTTAAAGTTTATACTAAATAATACTGACAAAACATTCCTATGTCTCTACAAGATTTCTAATTAAACAAAATACCAGCAGAAATAATACATAAAATTATCTTCAATTCCCAATTATGATTATAAATGCATAACAAGAAAAATTCAAATGACAATCAATTATTATTCTCTTGTCTGAGCATACAAAAAGAATTACAGTCAAAAGAAAAAGCACACCTTTTATGACTGTCTAACACAGTCATAAAAGGAAACATCTCTAATTTACCATTCTCAATACATTTCAGGTAATGTTGCCTCATTTCATTATGTCTCCATAAAACTAAACTTGGATCGATACCATTGCATAAAGCTGTTGCATTTGCAATTGCAAAAAGACCACAATCATTTCCATTTTTTTGTGTTTGACAATTCATCACTTCCACAGTTAAGTAGTTGCTTGTCTTACAATTCAAGTAGGAACGTGCAACTGTGTGCACTGATAATGGCACATCATCTTTATTTGAACTATTAAAAAGTGAATCGTAGTACTGGACACATTTTGAATGTGAACCAACATCAGAGGAGACATTACTTAAAAGTACCCAGTGTGATTTTCTATTATAATTGCTAGGAGAAGAGGAAGATTTTCTCACTTCATTAACTTTTATTTTTTTTCTCCCTAAATCATACCTTATTATAGATGTATGTTTTGCATGTGTTCTTTTACCTAATGCTGTGGAAGAGCAACTAGAATTTTCTTTATAGGATTCTTCATTTATATATATCAGATCAGTATTTTTCAAACAGTAACTATGCTCTTTTAAGATATCTGTATAGATCAAACCTTGATTTTCTTCTAAGTACGGCTTCATATTGGGTAAAGCTACAGCTGACTTCCAAAGTTTACCATTAACAGACACAACAGCACCAGTTGGTTTAAAATCATTAATTGTAGCAGGCCCAAGCCAATCATGCTCCATACGACTACCTTAACGACCAATCTTTTTGTAATTCCTTACTAAAACCTTGTCACCTACTTTAAAATTAAATGATTTGAAACCTTTCCATTGTTTTTTATTATAGTACTTTTGCATTTTTTTTTGTGCAATACAAATATTCTTATCTACTATAGCATGAACTGAAATACAAGAATCCATTCTTTCTTGAATTTGGTCTTCAGTTGCATTACCTTTCAAAATGGAAATATTATCACCAATAAAATTAAGATTACTATCATTAAGAGCTAAAGTTGAAAAAAGGCGTGCTTCTCTGCCAAACATTAAAAAAAATGGTGTGTACTTAGTAGAAGATTGTACACATGTACGGAGACCAAACAAGACTGGCTCTAATAAAGTATCCCAATTATCCTGGGTTTCATTAGCTACTTTTGATAGAGCTCTCTTAATAGTCTGATTCGTTCTTTCATCTTGTCCATTTGTTTGTGGATGATAAGCAGAGGTTATTAAATGCTTAACATTAAAGGTAGAAAATAAAAATTCATTTAAGTCATTTACAAACTCTCTACCTTGGTCTGAAATAATCTTTTTTGGAGGACCAAATCGATAAAACAAAGTAGTAAGACATTTAGAAACAAAAGAAGCAGACTTTTCTGGTATTGAAAAAGCTTCAACATACTTACTCCAAAGGTCAGTAACAGTTAAAATATATTTGTTACCTTGTGTTGTAAGTGGAAGGGGACCAATAAGGTCAATACCTAAAATTTCCCATAATTCATTAACCTTGATAGGCTTCAGTTCTGGAGCACATGTTTTAATTTTCTCCATCCTCTGACATTTGTCACATTCTTTTACCCATTTGGTAATATCATTAACCATACCTACATTACATTATAAAAAGTATAAGTATATAACTCTAGAAATTGTATTCTCTTTACAATAAAACTAAAAATAACCATGTTAAGTCTTTTTTAATGTAAAAAAAAGAGAATATTTAGTGAAAAACAAACTCAAATACTCTTACCTAGCCAGTAAAAAGCACTTTTTAGCTTTACTCTGGTGTTATTAAGCTTGCTTTTAGAGATGCTTTTATTTAATTAAGCTTGCTTTTAGAGATGTGCATAACTCCAACATGGGCACCATGATTTGAGTTATGCAAATCTCTAAAAGCAAGTTTCTTTTCTTCATCTGTTGAAAGAACTTGTAGCTTATGACAAGCGTTTACGTAGTACAAAATTCCATCTCAAAGAAAAGGATTAAATGGATATAAATCAAATGTGCCACATTTTAAATCAAACAGTACAGGTTATGGCTGAATTTTAAATTAAAAATAGATTTTTTTAAATAACATATATAAGTCATAGCATTTATATGGAATATTTATATATATTATATCTGCAATAACTTATCTCCAAGTAAACTTAAAGTTAAAAGCAGATATTCTTCTAAAAGTCAATACATACCAAAATATTGAAAATTCTTTGCATATTTTAGAAATGATTTACGATGTTTCAAACTAAAAAATTTCTTAATTTTCCCATCACAAAGATATTGCTTAACATCAGCAATAGAATAGTCATGGACCACCATTTTCTACGTTTAAAATCTCAGGTACTTTTTTAATGCTGTGGTTTAGGATCCTTATTTTGAGAGTTATAGTATGTTTGGGCATGCGCAGGACTGTTTTTCTACTTTTTTAACGAGCTACTTATTTAACGTGACATTTACCTAACGGAACAAGGCTACTTATTTAACGATAAATTTCACCTACCTAACATAAACTTAACATCATATCTGCGCATGCTTATCGCATGCGCAGAGCTATCTGTCTACTTTTTTAACGGACTACTTATTTAACGTGACACCGGTGTCACGTTAAACATATATCTATAATAAGGTATGATTTAGGGAGAAAAAAAATAAAAGTTAATGAAGTGAGAAAATCTTCCTCTTCTCCTAGCAATTATAACAGTAACAAAATGTTAGTTCTTGCTGAAGAGAAGCCAGTTGATTTTGTTTTAAAAAGTGTTGAATCAGATTTTGAAGATATCGTTAAAAAAAGTGAATGTAGAAGATCAGAGTTTACTAGAGTTTATCATGCAGTTTCTGTTGCCAGGAACTTTTATTCTAAGTTGTCAGCACAGGCTAAAGCTGAGGCTCTAAATATTTTAAAAAACCCATCTGGCTGGCTAGATGATACCTTAATTGATATTGCACATAGTTTACTTTCATTTCAGTTTCCTAGAATATCTGGGTTTCAAAGTTCATGTATTTTTAGTTCTTTTAATTCAGTTAGTTATATTCATTCAGAAAGTTATCTTTTTGTGCAAATAGTTAACGTTAGAAAATCACACTGGGTACTTTTAAGTAATGTCTCCTCTGATGTTGGTTCACATTCAAAATGTGTCCAGTACTACGATTCACTTTTTAATAGTTCAAATAAAGATGATGTGCCATTATCAGTGCACACAGTTGCACGTTCCTACTTGAATTGTAAGACAAGCAACTACTTAACTGTGGAAGTGATGAATTGTCAAACACAAAAAAATGGAAATGATTGTGGTCTTTTTGCAATTGCAAATGCAACAGCTTTATGCAATGGTATCGATCCAAGTTTAGTTTTATGGAGACATAATGAAATGAGGCAACATTACCTGAAATGTATTGAGAATGGTAAATTAGAGATGTTTCCTTTTGTTACTGTGTTAGACAGTCATAAAAGGTGTGCTTTTTCTTTTGACTGTAATTCTTTTTGTATGTGCAGACAAGAGAATAATAATTGATTGTCATTTGAATTTTTCTTGTTATGCATTTATAATCATAATTGGGAATTGAAGATAATTTTATGTATTATTTCTGCTGGTATTTTGTTTAATTAGAAATCTTGTAGAGACATAGGAATGTTTTGTCAGTATTATTTAGTATAAACTTTAACATTCAAGTTCAGTTGATAATATCAATGTCTTTTAGATTTTTAAATATACAGGGGTTGGTCAAAATACTACAAACACCAGCTTTAAAAGAGCAAAATCTTCAAAATTAAAAATTTTTTGTGGCTTTTTATTAATTATTCATGTACTTTATCATGTTGCTCTAAAATTTTTTTTTTTTTTTTTCAGATATCATAATTAAGAAATAAATAAAAAAAAACTTATTGACGGACTTTTAGTCAAATTTCAAAAGAGGACACTTTTTGGTGCACGTATGGCAGGCGCTAGTGTTACAGAAATAACAGAGTTGTTTGGAGTTTTAAGAAGCACTGTATCGAGAGTAATGTCTGCATTTGCATTTGAACAGGAAGGAAAAAACATCTTAGCAATTCAGTTTTTAGAGTTCTGATTGACTACTTTTCAATGTTCTGTACTTGATGTATAAATATGACAGAAAAAGAGCGTCATCCTAATCCTCGAGCAAGAATTGCGCTTTGTTCAATATTCTGGAAAAATGTATTTTGAGTAACGTTCTTAGCACGTGCTGACTTTACTGAGCTCTTTTTGTATTGAGATGGATATATAAATATTTATATATATATACCCGATTGCTTTACACAAAAGATTGGAAATGAATGTTTAGTATTAACCGTGTAGTTTCTTCAACGTCGTTTTAATTTAAAGCATTTTACAGCGAAAGAAAGAGTTATGAATTTAGGTCACATTTTTTTTTTTTTTTTAATATACGCTATTTAGGTGACATCGCTGTCGAGTGAAACCCGTGTGTTTTACAAAGCTCAGTTTTCTGCAGTAAATGAATTAATTTTATTTCTCCTGGACTGTTTCTGCAAAAATATCAGAATAATTCTACACGAATTCGTGCTGTTAATACCAATCTAAAGTTAAAGTTCCCATTTATCTGCGTATCTGTACATCTATTTATATAATTTAAATTGAATTCTCATTTAACGTTCAAAAAGCGTAAAGTAGTCGGAAAATCTTTTTTCAAGAAATTTAAGCATGAACTCGTAAAATTTCTTGTAGAAGAACGAGCTAAGTTTAACGGATAATTTATATTAAAACTATAAGCTAAAAAATAAAACATCAAATAATGGCTTCTGATAACAAAAAATATCGCATGCACTGTTTAACATTTTCCAAACTTAAATGACTGCTTGTTTGTTGATACAACGCATGCGCACATAGTTCAATTCGTCTACTTTTTTAACGAACTACTTATTTAACGCATATAGGCGTTAAAAAAGTAGCCGTAATATGACGCATGCGTAGATAGCTCGCTTGTCTACTTTTTTAACGGGCTACTTATTTAACGTGACACCGGTATAGCAGTCTAAAGTTAATCCCGTCAATAAATACTCCCGAAGTATTTATTTCCTAGGAAATATGTACTCCGGGAGTATTCTTATCCTAGGAAATAATTACTCAAGGGAGTAATTATTTCCTGGGATAAAAATACTCCCCCAGGATATAAGTACTCCCCTAAAGTTGAATTTTGAAATATATAAATATAACACTGAATTTGAGGTGGCGCGTCGCATCTCTGATGCGTATTGATTAAATAATTTTAAGCGTAACAACATTGGTTAAAAAACAGATGGTTTTTACAGTATTTTTACATTGAAAAGAGGTTGCATCTTTTATTATTTTACTTCCTTTAAAGTTTTCAAAAATATTATAAAAATACCGTGGCACCTCCAAATTTTATCAAGAGGATATTTTTTCTTTCTACTTGTACCGTTTTTTTTGGTAATCGGCTTTAATCGGCATTTTATTGGGTTTCCCATGGTTAATTTTTTATTTTTATTTTAAACAGTTATATCTTGTAGTATTTAGAATCCTTATGATTCCTTGGGATTATCATGAGAAAATCCCTTATTAAAAATTTCTTCCTAATTTTTCTTTTCTAAAAAAATGCTAATACTGGAACCCAGCACTATTTTCGGCCTGCGGTTTTGGTACAAAAAAATAATTAATAGATAAAAGTAATTATTTACAGTTTATAAAGTTTTACAGTTGTAATTATTGTGTTTGAATACAATATTTATAAACAAAAAAAATTATTTTGAGGAAAAGGTAAAAGATGCTGAGACTTTAAACATGATAACAAGTGTCCCCGCATTTTCAATACATCAAAGTTCGTTTCCATAGGTGATTTACCTGCTAATAATTCGGCTGCAAAAGCAACAGCAAACAATCCACAATTAAAATCATCTGTTTGTTTTTGTACAGGCAGAAAAGTTATAAGTAAGTCTTCATTACTATTAACATTGTTTTTATATAAAGACTGAACACATTTCAAAGAAACAGGATTCAGTGAATCATAAAGACTATCACAAATATTGACTCTTCCATTAGAACAAAATGTAAGAAACCAATGGCATGAACCATTATGCATAAGTTGAATATGTTCAGTATTGACTGGCTGGTATGGATTATTTGAACATTTTTGAGAATTTAGTACAGATTGGAATTCTGCATTTGGTCCTAGCTGTTTACAAATAAGCATTTGGGCAGCATCCATGATGTTGTCATTTAGCCACGAATTATGAGACAACAAAATCTGTTTATCTTCATTTTTAAGATGATAAAGATTTGGAAAATTTAACCATAGTTTTTGAGGTTTTAAAGCCTTTTTTGAGTCAACTGAATTGATTATTAGATGTGATTTCCAAAATGTTTGTTCAACTGTAAACCATGAATGTTTTTCTGCACAAATGATAATCCATGCAGATTTCCATTTTTCATTATTGACAATATTGTTCAAGCAAGCTGCAACTCCACTAAAAGATCCAAATATTTTTAATAACTTTTGAATACTTACTTTTATTCTATTGTTCCGTTGCATTAAACTTGAGAGTTCGTGATCTTGAAATTTAAGGAAAATACGCGGAAGAAGAAACTTTTTTTTTTGTTGCAAAATGTTTTTAAATCTCTTACAGGTATGATACAACGATTGATATGTTTCCGTAACAATAATGGATGTTTTCACTGCACTAATCAATATCATTTCAACAACTTCGTCAGGTAACATGCACCATAAACTTGTAACTTTTTCTTCAGTTTCAACACAAGAACTCAACATATCATTATATAATGACTTTTTATTTTTATCAATGTATGGCTTAAGTAAAGTAACGTTGTATTTTTTCTTTAGAGTAGTATTTTTTTGGTTAACCAAAGTGCACAAGTTGTTTTTAGAAATTGAATGTACTGTATATGGACCAAGCCATTTAAATGAAAATTTTCCTCCTTTTCTATCTATCCTTTTTTGATTTTTTAAAAGAACTTTATCATTAATTCCAATCAAATGAGGTGCTTGATGGCGTTTATTATAAACTTTCTGCTGTTTATTTTGAGCAGTTTGAATGTTTTTGAATGCGGTATAGTAAACTTTTTCTCGTAAAGAAATAAAAGAAGTAAGAACTGCATCAAAAGTTTCTCTGTCAAAACTTTCAATGTCATGCTTTTTAATATCAACCATTCCGTATTTAACATCTACAGGTAAAGTGGGTTCTCGATTATATAATAGAAAAAATGGTGAATATTTTGTTGAAGTGTGCTTGCTAACACGATGTGCAAATAAAATTCCTTCAATAATGTAGGGCCATTCTACAGCTTTTTCATCAAGAACTTTAACTAATGCTTCTTTTATAGTTCTATTCTGACGCTCACATAAGCCATTAGATTGGGGATGGTAAGCAGAAGTTACCCTTTGCTCAGTTCCTGTCATTGCATGCAATTTTTCGCTGACTTCATTTACAAACTCTCTTCCTTGATCATTAATTTGTATTTTAATGCACCCGTGTCGACAGGTTACTTCATATAAAAAGAGTGCAATTGAATCAGCAGTTTTGTTTTTAAGAGGTTTAGCTTCTGACCATTTTGTGAAATAGTCTATACAGACAACTAAATGTTTAAAACCATCAACCTCTGGCAAATTACAAACATCAATTCCAACTTGTTCCATTGCTTTACTTACAATTGGAATGGAATGCAGTTCTGTTGAAGAACTTATTATTCTACCATGTTTTTGACATTGATCACACTTTTGAATAAACTTTTCTACGTCGAATTTAATATTGTGCCAGTAAAACCTGCTAAAGATTTTGTGATGAGTTGCATCTCTTCCACGGTGCGAGGCCATTGCTTTTGCTTTGGAATTTTCACTAAGACCAAAATGAATGTCAGATATTATCTTTTGCTGTTGATCTTTACAAGCAACGACTAACTTTTTACTACGGTATAGTAATTGTCCAGATAAAATGCTAAAATTTTTGCAAGCTTTTCGAAAATTAGATTTCTTTCCTTTATCAGCTTTAATTTCTAGAGGATAAACTTTTTCTTTAAGGTACTTTTCAATTGCAACAAAATCAACATGTCTCGCCATTTTTTATTTTAAGTGTGTGTAAAATTTACTTTCGATATTGAAGGAACAATTTTACGACAAGCGATGTATCGCAATGTCTTCAAATCCTTTTTCAGCCTTGATATACTACTAAGTTCACTTGGTTTTTAATAAGTTTAAGAACTTAACTATAACATAATACTGCTCAATTTACCACAAAACAGAATTTACAAATGTAAAATCAATTGTCATTAAAAGATTGCTTTTCGAATTTAATTTAATTGTTAATAAGTACTCTCATTGGGAGTACTTATTTACTAAAGGGAGTATTTATTTACTAGCTTAAAATGACTGGGGGAGTACTTTTTGACTAGGAAATAAGTACTCCGGGAGTATTTTTTTACAGGGAGTTATTTTAAGCTGCTACACCGGTGTTGCGTTAAAAAAGTTAGTCGTTAAAAAAGTTAACAAATAGTTCTGCGCATGCGAAACGCATGCGCAGTACGGTCAAAGGAGGTTCGTTAGGGAATGAAATTAGACGTTAAAAAAGTTGCATTGTTTCATTAGGGTATGTAAAATAATAAAAATTAGTGTATACTTTATATTAAAAATGGCTGTCCATGTTTACACAGTTGATGAAATTATTTTAAACTTTATGTTAAAAATGGCTGTCCATGTTTACTCAGTTGCTGAATTTATAAGCTTTACTACTGATATATGGACCAGTAGTTCAAATGAAAGCTTCATGAGCCTGACAGGTCACTGTTTAGACAATACATTTAATCAGAAAACTGTTGTACTTAGAGTAGCTCCATTTCCTGAGCGGCATACAGCAGCAAATATTGCTGAATTGATTGAAGATAAGGCTGAATTTAAAATATCACCTTCAAAAATTCATTTAATAGCTAGAGATAATGGTAGAAATATTGTCAAGGCTATTAAAGATAGCCCGTATGATAGTATGGCTTGTTTTTACACACACTGCAACTAGTAATTAATGAGTGTATTTTTGAACAAACAGTTGTCAAGAATGTCATTGCAAACTGGCATTCAATTGTTGGGCATTTCAGCCATTCTCCCCAAGTCTGCCCTAAACTTAAAGCTCTTCAAGAAGCAAACAATGTTCCTAAGCACAAACTTATTCAAAATGTTCCAAAAAGGTGGAATAGTACCCGTCATATGTTAGAACTAATTTATGATCAAAGGAAACCTCTAACCATATATGCACTTGAAAATGGTAAGCTTCCTTTATTAAATGCAAACAAATGGATGATTATTGGACAGTTTTGTGTTTTGCTAAAAGATTTCCACAAAACAAGAGTTCGCTTGAGTGAAAGAAATTCTATTGTCTCAGATATTATACCACAGATACAGTTTTTGAAACATTTCATTAATAAACCTTTAATTGATGACAGCTAATTCAATGGAGAATAGTTTCAAACAATATACTGATAACTATAACATCATCTTGTCAATATTTCTTGATCCCAGATTCAAATTAAAAATGTTCAAAAATGAAAACACCTTTTCAGCTGCTAAAACAAGTACTGAGAACATAACCATTCAACTTATTAAAACCCATGAAAATATAAAAAACATCAAAGTTACTGAAAATGATCGGTCTGCAGCTTGTGACATTGAAAATATTGACTCAGAATTAGAAAATAATGGTACATTACTAAATGAATAGAAAGATATAGTACAAATGGGTTTTGATAATTGCTTTGAAGAACTTGTAGGATTTAATTCTAAATAAATCGGTCAACCACAAACTTTAATTTCAAATGAAACTTTATTAAACAAAATTCAACACAACTCAAATGAAGACCTTATTGACAAAGAAAGCAATCTTTTGCTGTGGTGGAAATCACAGAAAACCAAAATGCGACTATTAGCAAAGCTTGCTTTAAAGTAATTAAGCTGCCCACTGTCTTCTGTGGAGAGTGAAAGACTTTTTAGTATAGGTGGAAATGTATATACTGCAAAGAGATATAGCTTAACAGGAGCTCATGGTGAAATGTGAATATTTTTGAACTATAATATGAGAATTTAAAAATATTTGATTTTGTATATATTACTATAATTAGTATAGTATAATTCTTTTAGAAGTGAGTATCTATGTTCTATTTTTTCATGAAATATAATTTATTTAGGAGTTTAAAAGCTTTGATACAATGAGGAGGTCAAATGAAAAAGAAAATGTCATGAGAATTGTATAACTTTGTAGAATTAGAAAATTACAGGGAAAAAAAATTTGGAAAAAATAATTGAAACTCTCTTTGAGAGCTTTTGCTCAAAAATAAAAAAAGAATGCTTCCCAATGCCTTAATCAAAATATCAAAGCATATTCTGTTGTGGATTTGAGGGTTGCGCAAATTAAAGAGTATTGTAGCCAGGGTAACTTTGGTCAGTTTTGGCAGTTTTTCTTAAACATCTCTGAATCTTATTAACTTTTTACAGTTTTCTCTTGTGGTAATAACATTATAGGTCTTGGCTATAGGCCTCTATATTTATTTTTTATATTTTTTTATTACAAATATTTATTTTTAAACGCCGAAAAGTGACCAATGTTACCCCAGGTTTTTATCATGTTTGATCAATAATACCCCTGCTATGGGGTAAAATTGGTCACTTTTTGGAGTTTTAAAAAATCATCAGCCCTTAAACACTTAGAGAAACATGAAAAGAACATTTAAATGGACAAAAAATTTTGCAACTAGCTCCCTGTTATTGTGCAAAAGTCATTAACAGTCATTTTCTAGTAGGTCATTATCGTCATCTGAGAATGATGACACTTGTTCAACTCTTGCCCTTTTCTTGTTATTCTTGGTGTTACTGTTATTCTTGGTGTTATTGTTATTCTTTGATGTGGTAGGAGTTGTGTTATTCACCAGATCTTGCGGTGTTATCGCTTTGCCAGGTGTGATCTTTTTCCCTCTGGTGCGATTTGTTTTCCCATCCTGTCCACAATGTTTCACTAATAGACCTTCTATATCTTCATTGAATGCTTCCTTAACAGTACTACCGGTACCTCTTCCAATGTCTTTGTTAACCTGTGGCAAACGCTTCATGACCATTTCTTTATCGAAGGGAAATATTCCACTAGCCTTGAAGTCAGATCTCAAATTATCGCTTTTCAATTGACGTTGCAGTAGAGCAAGAAGACCGAGGAACTGATTTTTTGGTATTGATTCTTTGATGCGCGTTTCTATTTTTAGCGGACGGAAAACAGCAACGTCCAGCGGTTAAAGCAAATGGGAAGCGTATATTCCGAACTTTCGACTAGCCTTACTCTTCCAGTTAAACATTCTTTTATAGCATTGGACGTTTCTTGACTGTATGAAGTTGCATATGCTCTTGAACCACGCTTTTGCTTATATTTCCTCGGCATTTTCACCGGCTAAGAATTCAAATGGTTCAATAAATGTATCAGAAGTGTCAAAACATGCCAAAATAAACTCAATGTAGTCTACGAAGTAACTGTGCGATATTCACAAAAACTGTTGATATACCAAATTTGTTGATATAATAGTCGATATATATTGTTGATATCTCTAACAAAATTAAAACATGTTATCTTTGTTAAATTTTAGGAATTTAAAAAAAAATCAACAATTGACCCCGGTCAACAAAGTCACCCCGGCGACCAAAGTTACCCCGGTTGACGGTACCATTTTGAATACTTTTTCAACGGGCAAACTTTTTTAACGCCGCACTATGCGTCGCGCTGATAGAAAAAAAGGAAATAGCCTTATAACTAGAGAACTGTTTAACATTTTGAAGTAATTTTTTGAACAAAGCATCAATTATGAGAAATTGTTTGTTTTTATATTTATAAAAAAAGTCCGGTCTTTTTTAAAACCGGTTTTATTCCGGTTTTTTAGTTGGTTTATCCGGACTAATTCGATTTTTGATTAAAAAGATATAAAACCGATAGTTTTTGATATTTAAAACTGATATATCAGTTTTAAGTCTCTATTTAAGTCTGATATATCAGTTTATCTTTTTTAGGGGTTACAGGCATTTTTAGTCTCCAACTTATATTTTCATGTTAAATAAAAAAGGAAATAACATAAGTATTTTATTATAAATAAAAGTAAAATAAATACTCCAGTAGTTCCATTCCCCTCAAATGCAGAATAGAGGTTCTGATGCTAAAATAGGTTTTTAACAATATGTGGCTATGAAAATAGCCGTTTTTAGGTTTTTAACAATATGTGGCTATGAAAATAGCCGTTTATTAAAAGTTGCTTATCAACTACAGCTGCATGGTTTAATGATGCTTCCTTGATTTCTTTTTATAATATGAACCATTACTCTTTATCTTCCTAAAATTATTTAACAACACACATTAAAATTTTAAAAAGTTTTGTTAATAAATAGTATAGTTTAAGATATAAACTATTTATTATAGAAATTATCTATCAAATTCTAATTCTAATAATTATACATTCAAGAAAAAACTGTATTCATTGTAATAAATAGATACAATTGAAATATAATTAAAATTTTTACTCTAAACGTATCTCAGCAATCCTTATGTGGAGCAACATTTAATATTTACAACAAGCCTTCATGAATTGCACTATGAAAGTTTGGGATTCTTATGTTTCAACTTTTCTAACAATTAGTACTTTTTTTTTTTTTTTGCAAGCATAAAAAAAAACATACTGTTTGATTATGTAAAAAGATCTCAGAAATATCAGATTGGCTACCACCAGCACCTAAAATGTATCATTAATAAAATTAAACGATAACATTAAATATTTAAATTTAAAGATATACATAGCTTTCTCCAATATTTACCTTAAGAACAGTTATCAGCTTAATCTTCTTGCAGTATAGCTTTTATACCTCTTGCATTTTGTTCTTCTTACAGTATAGGTACATGTCAGATGTCATAAATAAATAATTAGCTGTATCCCTAGTATTTTCAGCAAAAGAAGTTAATCGTGCATGACCTACTCGTGCAGTTTTGTTGGCTTTGTTCCTGGCTTCAATGGCACTCTCAGACAAAGAACCTATTGGATACTTAAAATATTTAATAAAAGAAACACCATGAACTACCATTCTATGCACAGACTGTGACATTGGAATGGCTTTTAAAAACTGATCATTAGAAATGAGACCAAACAGACGTTCAGATTTCTGCTTGAAAATTTTCACATCCGGTCTTGCGGTTGTACTATTTATATCAATTAGCAGGTCCCTAAATAGTTTGATCATAGTGGTATTCAAATTTAGAATTCTTCCAGTCACAGATGGATTATTAAAGAATTTTTGTGCAACATTGCCAGTGTTGGATGTACCACTTCCCTTCCTGTCAAAGATACCCTTATTTTTTATTGTATTTTGAATAAGTGCTGGAATTTTTTTTTGTTTTCAATAAATTCTTGGCTGTTTTTTGCTGGAATTTTTCTTCCTTGTTTCACTGCTGGAAGTTTGCAAGCAGTATTGAAAACCCACTCCATGCTGCATATCCACAAATGAAGACTGCAAATTCCAAGTTTCAATATATTCTTGTCTACATCTTTATCTTTATTCCAAATGGTTTCCAAATTAAACTCCTTAGGACTTGCTTGACATACATGACAGCACTGAGATGCTATATTTTTTTTAAGCATTTTTGATACCACAGCATTAAGTGTTTTACCATCATTCATTGTGGTATAAATAGTTGACAAACTTGAATTTATAACAAAAGTATTGTCATGAAGTGTAAACTTAATATTCTTGTAATTATAGCGTTACTTGTGAATAATTGTGTGCGTAAAAGATGTCATTATAGCGTTACTTGTGAATAGTTATGTGCGTAAAGGATATGTCATTAAAGCGTTACTTGTAAATAATTGTATTTGTGAAAAGATATGTGTGAATGCCTAGGGAATGCCTACTTGTAAATAATTGTATGTGTGAAAAGATATGTGTGAATACCTAGGGAATTAACTTGTATATAAATTGTGTTGAATTTTACAAAGATACATCGGCGTTTACGCACAACTAAAAAACGATCTTTTTTATGCGAAACTACAAGCTATTTCGGCGAAATGGCGACTAAACTTGATTTAAAGTTAATTCCAGAGTTTAGTGGAAACGATCAACAGTCAGTTGCGGAGTGGCTGGAAAAGGTTGAATTGGTATGTAAAGTAATTGGTGTAACCGATCTGGCACGTGTGGTTCCTCTCCGTCTCACTGATGGTGCATTCGTAGTGTATCAACAGTTAACAGAGGCTGATAAAGAAAATTTTAAGAGAATAAAGGAGGCTTTGCTTGAAGCTTTTGCCGTTGATGCATTCACAGCCTACGAGCAGTTTGTCACGAGAAAGCTGAAACATGGAGAAGCAGTTGATGTTTATTTGGCAGAACTACGAAGATTGTCTACCCTAATTGGTGGGCTACCAGACAAAGCGATCGCGTGTGCCTTTGTTGCTGGGCTCCCCGAGGAAGTTCGACGAATGCTGAGATCGAGTTCTCGTATGGACGATCTTACAACTGTTCAAATACTTGCGCGAGCAAGGACTCTGATGATCGAGGAACGGAACAACGGGATGGTGGAAAAATTTGCTGTAGCTGCAATGAAAAGTAGTGATCCGAGGTTGCTAGAAGATAAAACACAATCAGTGTGCTATGAGTGCAAACTTCCCAACCACTTTGCGAGAGATTGTCATTTAAGAAGACATAATTATCGAAACAAGTCAAGTAGAAGACGGGAGTCAAGCGATGTGCTGTGTTACTCGTGTCAAGAGTATGGACACATATCAAGAATGTGTCCAAAAAACGGAGTGAGGGAGAAGACGTCTGCGCCAGTTCTCTCCCTAAACAATCAATAATGGCGTTACCTACCATGCTCTTGGATATTAACGGTGTATTTCAGGATGTGCTAATTGACTCAGGGTGTACCTGCTGCATCATCTATAAAAAATGTGCGACAAAAATAACGAAGAAAGAAGTGAGCGTGGTAACTGTAAATGGACAACAACAGCAGTGCGAAGGTGTTAGCCAAACTCAAATCACCGCGCCAAATGGAAATACAGTGTGTGTGGAAGCACTTGTGGTCAATTTCAAACCGCTGGGTTTTTGTTTCATAATGGGTATGAATGGAATAGTGGCACTTGGTGGAGTATCGATTTCTGCAACGCGGGATGTTTGTTTTATGAAAAAAGAAGCATGTTTACTTGGTTTAAAAAGCGATTTGTCAATAGATGTTCATGATATGAATATAACGGCTCGGGATTTCACAGCTTCATTTGAAAAGAAAAATAGAGAATGGATAATTGCGTGGAAATGGAATACCAAACCTGAAAATCTGGTGAATAGAATTGCTGAATATACCATCCCCATCGGCATAAAACACGATTACGAAAAAGAAATTGAAGGGTGGATAGAGAAAAAATGGCTGCAAAAGTACGAAGCGAAAAAACACGGTCCAGTAAAAGGTTTGGTTCCACTTATGGCAGTGGTGCAGCAAAACAAAGGGAAAGTGCGACCAGTGTTAGACTTCAGGGAGCTGAACACGTTTATTGAACCATTTACGGCGAACACGGATGCATGTGCTGACAAACTTCGAGACTGGAGACGGCTTGGAGAAAATATTTCAATTATTGATTTATCATCGGCCTACATGCAACTCAAAATCAGCGAGGAACTCTGGGCTTACCAAACTGTTGTGTTCCGTGGACAGAGGTTTTGTTTAACACGTTTGGGATTTGGCCTGAACGTTGCGCCCGTCATAATGAAAGCAGTTTTGGACAAAGTTCTATCGCAAGACGAAAAGATCTGGAAGGGAACATCATCATACATTGATGATATTCTTGTAAATGAAGACATCGTATCAGTTCGCAGTGTACTTGATCATTTGGATATGTATGGATTACATTGTAAGCCGGCGGTTCGTGTGTCCGAAGGGGCGAGAGTTCTAGGATTACAAGTTGGAATTGAAAATAAGAAGTTATTTTGGAAGACGAGACAAACCAGACGCCAATGTTGCGAAGAAGCACCCGAAAAAGGATGGCACCTGAGCGATATAGTCCGTGAGGTGAAGTGGTCGTTATGACCAAGGGGGAGTGTAATTATAGCGTTACTTGTGAATAATTGTGTGCGTAAAAGATGTCATTATAGCGTTACTTGTGAATAGTTATGTGCGTAAAGGATATGTCATTAAAGCGTTACTTGTAAATAATTGTATTTGTGAAAAGATATGTGTGAATGCCTAGGGAATGCCTACTTGTAAATAATTGTATGTGTGAAAAGATATGTGTGAATACCTAGGGAATTAACTTGTATATAAATTGTGTTGAATTTTACAAAGATACATCGGCGTTTACGCACAACTAAAAAACGATCTTTTTTATGCGAAACTACAATTCTCTAAAGACAAAATTTCATTTTGTAAATGTTCAAACTTCTCTTGAATAAAACTAGTAGTCTCTTTGGCAAAACAAAACATAAGATGACGGGTTGCATCTGGACTATTTGGATTACAATTTTTCCATAGTATCTTTTTTCCACTTCGAATCTCCAACAGTACAAACACTATACTATACACAGTGGAATCATCCACACCTCTCTTCATAGTTGCTGCATTCTGAAATTCAGATTGGTCACTCTGACCATCACCACCCACTTTGCAAATAACATATATGTTATCACGTTCCTCCTGTGCTAAAAATTTAATAAAATTATCATCATCCTCCAAAAGATACTCAAACACTCTAGAAACTGAATGTTTGATCATATTGAATAGACTACATTTTACTTCAGTTTCTGAATATTTCACCTGCTCTGGATATGTCAATTTTTTGTATTCTTTTAACTTGGTTAAACCTGGAGGAACAAGATGATGATTTTGTGTAACAATTTTTTTAAATTCAGCCCATGTTCTGTCTGTTAGTCTCAAATTGCAAAAAGTATGCAATGATAAATTTGGACCATATAAATTAGACCTGGGTGCAGTAGAGGGATTAGAGGCAAACCTTTTTACAGCATGTTGAAGTTCTTCCAGTTCTTTTCCCTGAAGATTATCAGTTCTTTTACGTTTCATCCTACTCGTAAGTTCTAAAAAAGATTTTCTAGGTTTTGGTGCTTCAGGTGTTCCCATTGTTACAGTATTTCTCCTAAAACATGTATAAAATGTGTGTACAACTTTTAACTTTATATATATACATATATATATATATATATATATATATATATATATATATATATATATATATATATATATATATATATATATATATATATATATATATATATAAATACACACATACGTACCTGTTTAACTTCAGTCTAAGACCTTCAAGTATTAATTGGCCCTCCTTCATTTTTTGTTCACCCTGCTTGATGAGCAGGTTACCCTGCTGAATCAGCTTTTCACCCTCTTTTAAAATAAGTTGTCCCTCCTCATATTTCCTTATCTGTTGCTCAGGATCTGTTTCTAAGCTATATATATATATATATATATATATATATATATATATATATATATATATATATATATATATATATATATATATATATATATATATAACATTTTATTTTAGAATTAATAAAAAACTTACCAGACATATGATTTGTATTCTATTTTTTTTATCCAGAAAATCTTTGTATTTAGTGAAGAACAAACTGCTTTTTTTTCCACATTTGTTAAAGTTTTTTATCAACTCAAAAGCTAGTCTTCGAAAAATTTTGAAACTAACCATACAACCAGCATTATTTAGTGCAATAAACTTAGACTCCAAAAGTTTTGCACAGGCTTTAAAATTTTTTCTTAAGAATATATGCCTTGGGGGAAATGTATGTGTTAAAAGTTGACGAAGAGTGAATGTAGCCATTTTGATAGTTAATAAAAATCATCGCAAGGTAAAACTGAATCAAATAAAAACTTACCGGAAGTTGTTGAACTACGGAATTTTCATTTACTTCACAGAATTTAGTCGGTTTTTGAATAAAATTCACAATAGTAAAAATGATTTTTAAGCATGAGGTCACAGAGGTCGCCTCAATTTTTTTGCATGGCAGTAAATTCAATTCGCAGTAGCTATATTTTATTCAAAAAAAACGAGGCGACCTCTGTGACCACATGCTCAAATCAATCAATGTTTAAGAAATCAAAAAATCAGCAAAAAAATGCTATGCCAAAACCCTTTTTTTCTATTTCTAGTTTTACATTCAATTAAATACATGATTATTTTAATTTCGCATAAAAATAATATAGAAATTTAACACTTATCATATACTTTGAAAGGATTTTAACAAAAATGCGAGTTTTTTAAAACCTCAAAAAAACCCTTAAGATGTCAGAAGTTTAAAAAAACTTAAAACAATTTTTTTTTTATAAAGAGTTAAAAACTAAATGCAAAAAAAAAAAACTTAAAAAGTTTAAATATGAAAAATCACTAAAAAATATGCACAAAATCCTATTTCCGCTAAGCGATGCATAGTGCGCCGTAAGGCGTTAAAAAAGTTGTAATTATTTTGCGCATGCGCAGATTTCACATTTAATAAACTTTTTTAACGATTAACTTTTTTAACGCAACACCGTAATAATACGCAAATCCAAAGTGGTTTCTAAATGTCCATGCCGTAATATTACGCAAACTAAAAGTGGTTCCTGAATGTCCATGCCGTAATATTACGTTTTAGTGTATCTCCTCATAATTTCTGTCTTTTTATGAGTAATTATACTTCTAATCGTCACAAAATTAATTACTAGATAATTAATAAGCTTTTTATTCAATAATTTACTTTTGCACGTGTTCACTTTTATTTTAAATATGGCAGACAGCATGTTTTTTCAGTGGAAAAATTATTAACGAAAAAGCAAAAATTTACTCACGAGGAAATAGAAAATTATATATTCGATAAAAAAGAGGAGTTGAGTGAGATTTCAGAAGAAGAGTATAGTTTATCGGCGCTACTCCACTTTCTCCCCCCCCCTAATTTTATGATTGATTCTGATAGAGAATTTTATGCTGATTAAGAATCGTATAAAAACATGGGTCTCAAAATCAACGGAAAGTGCTCTAATCTGATGTCGAAAGTACAAAAATATACCACAAATCGCTAATATTCGCCATCTTGAATTCACTAACTTTACGGTTGATATTGTTTTTAACCGCAAAACATTGCCAGCCTGGTTTTTACTATAAGGAATTTTTTCTGGTTTAATATAGATAGCGATTCCACGGCTCAACGAAAAACATCTGACGTTTGACAAAAAACACGAAATTTTCTTTTTATTTTCTTTTCTCTTTTTATAACAAGTATTTATTTATGTTTTTTTGAAGAATAGATTCTAAGGATTTGTATACAGAAATTATGTATATATATATCTATATTCCTTTGCATATTTTATGACGTTTTTTATTTTTATTTTCGCGACGTAAGAATCATTGTATATGTTTATTTGAATTATAAAAAAATCGTCTGGAATGGCTAATATAGACGCGTAAGTTCTTTCCAGAGCTATCAGGCAGACGATCGAGTTATAAAGTTATAAAACGTGTCGCTCTTGCGAAATTGCGATTCCTTCTTATGAAATTTAGTTTTGTAACAGAATTTACGATTATTTTTTCGGTTATTTTTTTTTTTTTTGTTATTAAAGAAAAAAATTAATTGGAAAGACAAACTTTCATGGAGTAATAAAAAAGGGCTTTCTTAATGTTCTTTGCAAAAAATGTTCTTAATAATTTTGTGTGGCTATGAAAATAGCCGTTTTTTGATTTACACAACCTTAGGCATGAATTATAATGTATGTTACGTTTGATGCACACAGGATGTCAAACAGGATATGCTGTTAAAACTTGATCCCAAAAGTGAAAAAACCGGTGTTCGGAAAATCTCTGCATCCACATAAACTCGGATAAATAATCAGCTACCATTTCGCGATTAGTTGGCCCCATCATTGATTTGAATTTTGCTTTTGCTCGACACCACATAGCTTCCACGTGATTTGTTGTTACACCTGTCTGTGGATCTACAAAGTTGAGGGTGTGGTTAACGGTACCATGTAAATATGCTGGAGCTTGCAAATCATTATATGCTCTCCACATGTCACTCCAGACAATAGAGCCAGGAAGTATCCATTGATGTATGATAGGAATTAATGTTGCAGCATCGCGGTTCTGGACAGGAATCAAAAAGCCTTTCTTCGTTGCAGGTTCATACCCACCAAATATCCACTGCTGCGGGATTATTCTACCAACTTGATATTTTCTTCGACAAAAAACAGATTCATCTATTTCAACAATGCACCCTGGACCGCCTATTGGATCAGGGTTATTGAGGAAATATGAGACGCAAATGTCTCTGCAAAATTGATTCCAATCAACAATGGTGCTGTCGTTTCCGATATTTAACTCTTGCCTTAAATCACTTATTGATAATCCCCGGCTCTTACCTGCACTTCTACTCCAAGCGTAAGTTAAGCCCAATATTTGCCACAATTGTAGGTGAGATTTCTCAAAGAAGCTGCCTTTTCTAATGTTAAAGGTTCTTTTGCAGCGCTTGACTGGACATCTCCAAATAACTTGATCAACTGACCCATTCTTTGTTTGCTGTGTGCAGGGCACGTTATATACACTACAATTCATGCTTTCAGCGAGTAAACCATAAGTTCTGCACCAGTGAATTGTAGCTTCGATATCGTATTTGAATTTTGCTCCTATTTCTGTCAAAGAAAGTGAGTCAAAAACGTCTATTGTTGGTCTTCGAAGAGCCATGATATGTAGATAAATGAAGAAGCAGAAAAACTATTCTGAAGCACTCCTTTTTATATGACAAACATAATGAAAATGAATTCACGGGGGGTTAACTTGAAGTTTTAAAAGAAAGTCAATAGTTTTAAAGAATTATTTTTATAATTAAAAAATTTTTATCTTGTTTTAAAGTGAATTGTAAAATATAATCAATGAAAGAATTTTTCAACTTATTTGACAAAAGTTTTAAAAGACACTCAAGCTAACAAACTAAGAATCCAGTTGAAGCAAATTGACGCGATAAGAGTAAATGCCATTGAATTTCATTACCTGGTAAGAGAAAAAAAATGCGGTCAATACACCTGATTATGAAACTTAACGCACCGGTTCTTTGTTCTTTTATTCGAAATCTTTTATATAAAAAATAAAAACCAGGCTGTTGATACTTTGAAAGGATAACTTTTAAACAAAAAAAAATCACTTTTCAAGATGGCGAATATTAGCGATTTGTGGTATATTTTTGTACTTTCGACATCAGATTAGAGCACTTTCCGTTGATTTTGAGACCCATGTTTTTATACGATTCTTAATCAGCATAAAATTCTCTATCAGAATCAATCATAAAATTAGGGGGGGGGGGGGGAGAAAGTGGAGTAGCGCCTAGTTTATCTGATGTTTCTAATGAAGAAAATTCCGAACCAGAGATATTAGAGTTAAGTGTAGAAGAAGAAATGCCTGCATTGGTCGATGCTCTTAGTTCTAGTGACAATTCCTTAGAAAATGTATTTCCTGGCTCATACATACCGATCTGGAAATCTGAACCTTCAAATAATAGAGTTCACCCCTTTGAATTTACCGGTATTTCTGGGTGCAATCAAGATATAGTCAAAAATGATCCTCTTTATTTGTTTGAGCTTTACTTTACAGATGAAATTTGTGAGTTTATTGTTAATGAAACCAATCGATATGCTTCCCAAACTATAAATAAAAAAGAATTATCAGTTAAATCCAGAATGAGGCGTTGGTTGCCTGTGACAGTTTCAGAGGTCAGATAATATATTGCAATTTTTTTATATCAAGGAGTACTTTGGAAGCCCACATATGAAATGTATTACACCAAAAATCCATTGTTTGCAAGTGCTGGTATAAAGTGGTTGTTATCCTATAACAAGTTCAAGTTAATCGATAAGTTTATTCATTTTGTTGATTCTACCACATTACCAAATAAATATCCTGTTTTATCCAAAATAAGCACAGTATGGGATTATTTGACAAAATAATTCCAAGAGGTGTATACACCTACACAAAATATATCAATTGATGAGTCACTTTTGTTGTGGAAAGGTAGACTTTCTTGGAAAACAGTTTAATCGCAGCAAAAGTGCCAGATTTGGTATAAAAACTTTTTCATTATGTGAGTCAGATTCAGGATATGTATGGAAATCCATTTTATATACAGGATCTGAGCTGACTAATACTCTAAGTTCAGATTATCGCTACGTTGCAACAAAAGTTGTTATGTTTCTTATGAATGGCTTACTTGATCAGGGTTACAAGCTTTACATTGACAGCTGGTATTCTTCCTACAAACTTTCATCAGTATTATTGCTAAGATCTACAGATACCATAGGAACACTTCGAAAAAACAGAAAAGGTTTACCTATTTCTTTCCATGAAAAGCTAAAAAAAAATGAACGCAAAGTTCTTTACGAAGAAAAAACAAATATCATGATAACACATTGGAAAGATAAAAAGGATGTTTATACCATTTCAACTTGCACTATTGATGGAGCTAAAAATGTTTTAAGAGCTGGGAAAGAAAAATTAGTTCCTTTAGTTATTGATGATTATAATCAAAATATGGGAGGCGTAGATAGAAGTGACCAAATGATGACATCATACGAAGTTGAAAGAAAAAGGGTAAAAAGTGGTACAAGAAAGTGTTTACTCATTTAATTAATCAAGCTGCATTTAATGCACAAATAATTTGTAAAAAAATGGGTCGTAATATGACACCTTTAAACTTTAGAACAATGTTAATCACATCAATGATTCAACGATATGGCCAACAGCCAAAAAAATCTCACTCTAGATTGGTAGCAAACAACCCCTTATGATTGATTGACCGACATTTTCCATCATATGTGCCAGCATCTGAAAAAAAAATTAATGCTCAGAGAAGGTGTGTGGTATGTCACAAACACAAAAAAAGAAAAGATTCTAGATATGAATGCGTAGAATGTGATGTAGGACTTTGTGGAGCTCCATGTTTTATGACTTTTTACACAAAGACTGAATATTAAAACTTATTTTTTATAAACATTTTCTATTATTATAGTATGGTTATAAATTCTTATACATGAACAATAGTGTTTTTTAGTGTTTAATAGTGTTAAAATAGTGAAAACTTTTTTTTAAATTAAAAGTAAAAAAACGAAGTTTTTAAAAAGCCGGGACATTTAGAGACCATCTCAAAAAAAACGCAAAACTTATAGCGACCGTTTTTAAGAAAACGCGCGGACTGTTAAAGGCTTAAATAATATAAAAACGACCGTCCCCAGGACATCCCTTTTATAAATAATTGTATTCGTCCCCAGGATTTACGAAACAACGGATTTTACTTGAATGTGCAGTCCTTTTTCTTTTATGAAATTTCATTAACTTAACTTACAACTTCGTAACATCGTAAATTTATCATGTCGACAAAAAGTCAAAGAAAAATTAATTTAGAGAAAAAAGCAAGGTAACTTTCATTAATTCTTTCTTTTGAATAAAGTTAGTTTATATTTTAACTGCTACGTAAGGCTATTTGCAGCTGCTACATATATCAATATATAGAAATAGTAATGCTATTAATATATTGCCAATATAGACTACATTTCTCTTATTCGAATAAGAGATATGTAGTTATTCTTATGAATAAGATTACTTTTATTAATAAGAACAACTTATATGTAGTCTACGTAAAAAATAATTATTTATATTAATTATTAATATAAATCTAAATTTATTAGTTATTAATAAGTTAATAATAATTAATAAACTTAGAATTCTAAGTAGACTACATTAAGCTTACAGATTACAGTCCATGTAGAAAGAATATAAAGACTACATATACTTATTCTTATCTAAAAATTAACTATACGTAGTCAACGTAATAATATATTCTTTCTACCTGAATAGCTTGCATCTTGTTTTTGTTTTATTTTGGCTAATTCTCTTTGGTTTGCTTAGGCAAGTGCTATAATAATTCATATTGAACTCATTTTCACTTATTACCTAGACGCATTTGTCTAATAAATTTTAAAATTGCATATGTATATATATCTTATGTGTTTTGCTTTTTTCTAAGGAAAAGGTACAGACGTTGGCTTAATCAAAGGAATTCTGTAGTTATGTTGTCAAATGAGGTTGGATCAAAAAATGATAACAGTGTGATAGAATCTTTTGTGAACCAGAATAATATTTTGTGTGATGCAAGTAAAATATCTGAATCGAAAAGTTTTTCTTTGGAAAAAGTTAGTAATACTGAATTAGAAAATGTTATTGATTCGTGTTCATATAATACATTTCCTCTTCAATATAATTTATCTGAGTCTGAAGGTGTTTCTTCACAAACAAATAATGTTAATGATGTTGATTTTGAAAATGTTAGTGGTTTGTGTTCAGATTTAGTTTGTGAAAATAGCTCAAATAGATCCATGTTAGATGATGAATATCAATTTTATAAAAAACTTTGGGGAGATATAAAATCTTTAGCTTTAAAACACTCTTTAACAAGACAATGTATAAACGATTTGATCCAAATTTTTGTTGAAAAAGGTTGTTCCTTGCCAAAAGATTCCCGTACCTTATTAGGCACAAAACAATCAAATATCATTCAATTGAAAAATAATGATGGAAAATGTATTTATTTTGGCATAAAAAGCAATTTAGAAAGAGTTTTAACTCTTCATAATCATAATTCAAAAAAAATAAATCTGAAAATAAATATTGATGGAATCCCATTATGGAAATCAAGCTCCTATCAACTTTGGCCGATTTTGGTCCAATTTGGGGTTTTTAATCCTTTTGTTGTTGGGATTTTTGGTGGTAACAAAAAACCAAATGTTAAAATTCTTCTATTTGATTTCATAAAAGAGCTAAAAGAACTAGTTGCTAAACCAGTTCAAATAAATGGCAATCACTATGAGATATCTATATTTTGTTTTACATGTGATGCACCTGCTAGATCTATGTTAAAAAGTATTGTACAACACACAGGGTATTTTTCATGTGAGAGATGTACCATAAAAGGTTCAAGTAAAGATCACTGAATTGTGTTTAATGACCAAGAAGATAATGTTGTTTTGCGTACCAATAAGTTGTTTCGGGATAACAAATGTTGTGAGTCTGACAACAATGGTAAGTGTCATCAGTTAAATAAGTCACCTTTGGTTGAACTGCCATTTAATATTATAAAAGACTTTTCACTTGATTACATGCACCTTGTTTGTCTTGGAGTCATGTGACGAATTTTATATTTTTATAAAGGAACATTTAAAGGTGTTTTTGAAGGGCGTCTATCCTCTGTACAGCAAAATCTTTTGTCTGATTGTTTAGTTGCTTTGAACAGCATATTGCCTACTGACTTTGTTTGTCAACCAAGGTCTCTTTCAGAATTGGACAGATGGAAAGCGACTGAGTAAAGAAGTTTTCTTCTTTACACTGGCATAGTTGTTTTAAAAGGTATTCTTAGCAAAGAATGTTATAAGCATTTTTTAAGTTTATCTCTGGCCATTAGAATGCTATGTGAAAAGAGTGTCAAGTGTCTTGAAGATTTGTCTTCAGCTAAAGAATTAACTTATTATTTTGTAAATAATGCAAAGCATTATTATGGTAATACTTTTGTTGTGTATAATGTACATTCATTATTACACATCACTGATGATGTAGAGCATTTTAGCTCTAACCTACATGATGTTTCTGCATTCCAGTTTGAAAATTATTTACAAAAGTTGAAGTGTCTTGTATGTAGTAAGCATAACCCAGTTTCCCAGATTGAAAATAGGCTTAGTGAGCTTAAAGATGTATCTTGTTTAAAAGAGGTTTTTTCATCAAAGATCAATGTAGGAATTAAGGATTCCTGCTTTTTGGTTAACAATGGTGTTGTATATATTACTGGAAAAAAAAATGATGGAAGCTTCAGATGCCGGTTTTATAATGATTTACATCTGGAATCCTTTTTCCATTGTTTTATTGATTCAAAAGAATTAAACATTTATAATGTGAAAAAAAATGCTCACTTTATTTATTGCAGAAAACAGAAATCAGATTTGATTAGAAAATGTGTGAGTTTACCATACAAGAGTGGTTACATTGTAATTCCTCTTCTAGAAGATCTTTAAATTAGTTTAAAAAGCTCAATGAAACATTTTTTTGCAGATACTGTTGTATATACTCTATATATAGTAATTTTAGTCAAGATCAGTTTATGGTTATTTTCTGAAAAATTGAAATAAGTATAAGAATATAAGAGTCTACAATTTCATTAAATAATGTTATAAACAAAGTTTTTTAAAAAATATTGATATCATTTTTTTTTTAATGATTATGCATCTAACATCAGTATTTATAAGACTATTTTTCTATTGGTTTTATTCAAACTTAAAACAATAATTTGAACATTTTGCTTATAATAGTTATGAATCGCATGCAGGAACTGCCTTGCAAGTTAGAGTTTTAAGCAAATATTTTTAATATTTATTATAATTTAGGACAAATAAATATACCACTAAATTATTTATAACTTATATCAAATACTTTTTGATAGTTTTAAGAAAGTTGTTATGAAGTTATTCTGTTTTTGATAATAGCAAATTTAATGTGAATATATTACCTATTAGACTATTCTTTTTTATCATTAGTATGTTTAGTTTAATAAAGGAATATTTTTCTCTGTGTATTATATGAAACAATGATGAACATGTTGGTAAAAGAATAAAACAATGATAAACATTGTTTTATTCTTTTACCAAAATATCTTTTAGTCAACTATGGTCAGCTCTGGTTATTATTGAAAACAACCAAGAAGTGAAAACTGTTGCGCCATGTCCTTGGGTGGATTTAGAAAATATGATTCTGTACTGGCCACCAAAACACAAATTGTTAAGTTTCTATATTTCTCGATGGTCTACTCCTGAGAGCAACTGGACAAATTTGGTGATAGTGAAAGTTTTATTGGAATCTGGGTTCAAATCAGTAGCGCAAGATATGATAAGTTTTTTGTCAACTACAGAGAATGATACAAAAGTTGACTCTGAAAAAAGTGATTCAGAAATGGAAGAAAAAATTGGTTTGTTAATTTATTTTATTAATTAAAAGTTCATAATATTTTTCGTTTTATCCAAATATGCTGATAAATTATGATCCATATTTCATTATAATTTTTCTGAAATGTTGGCAAAAACATAATTACTGCCCTACTCTATCAGACATGTAGAAACTATTATTATTTGTTTGTTTTTATGAAATTTGCAACCTTAAGACTGAGGAGACCACTACAGTCAAATAGGCATTTTGTTATACTTTTTATAATTGTGGTTACAACTCTTTCTAAACCTTTTAACCCGAACCACAATGAACTGGGCCGCTGCATAAGACCAAGTGTTTTTAATTTTGTTTCCAGAGTGTTTTGTTTTTAATTTTGTTATAATAATAAAATATAATGCAAAAAGTTTTTGAGTTTATTTAGTTCACTTTTATAATGCTTTTTTTGAGTTTTTTGTTTTTTTTTTTATAAAAAAACACTCAATTTTTTTAAATAGATAAATGTGTTGCAAGTCCAGTTATAAAACGCAAGTGGTCAATTGCCCTAATATCAGAAGAAGATACCTTATCTCAATTTCCACAACTGGAAACTTCCAACTTCCATACACCAACAAGTAGCTCAAAAGGTGAAAAATTATTTTAGTGTATGTTTTAATTACTTTAAGCAAATTATATATTAAGATATCTCCCACTATTTGAGAAATTAATTTTTTGATAATAGTAACCAACAGAGGCACGTGTTATGTTCGATTTTTTTTTTCTCTAACCCAACCAGATTTCTTTGTTCGGGTTAAAGTCACTTAGTATTAACTTAATTTTTGATGAACTTTTTAAAATTTTGTTTTTGATATAAAGTTTTATTTCCTTAACTTGTTCCAATATATAAACCTATTTTAACATTTTTTTTAGGAACTGATTCTAAAAGGTTTTTTGCAATATTTCCATCACCGACAAGAGTATCTTTTTCGGTAAATCCAATAATATCAACAAAAAATACATGTGGGAAATTTAAAACATATACTGATGGTGGAACCTCTTTTAAGATGTCTACCAAACGTAAGCACTTAAAAGTTTTTTTTTTTATTGTTCTATGTAATTTTTATACCATAAGGTGGATATTAGACATGATGTAGAATAAGATATTGTCTGGGGTTGGGGTTTAGATGACATTGAAAAATTTAATAAATACTGAGAAAGTAAATTCAATTGTTTTATATTTCAATGTCTTGCAGCCACATCCAGTTGGTCCCCAAACCCATTATAGATTCAATTGCCCTCTGGATTTTTTCTACCCTATCATGATGCCTCATGGGTTATTACTTAAGTATTAAATTATTTTGGTAATGCAAGGCTATTTCCTTATAGAATTTCAATACTCTGTGCTTATGCGGCTAGCAAAATTAGAAGAAAATCAAAAAAACATTTCTGAAACACTTGGATTGCTTCGAGATAATGATATGGCAGTAAATAATGATTCAGGCAGTCTAGAAGTGCTCCAAAGCATTGCAGAATTTGAGGCAGAAGAGAGTAAACTCAAAGACAATGCATATTTTCAAAAGAAGGTTGTTTTCAATTCTTACCAACAGTTACAATTATTTTAAACACTTGCAGATTTATAAATTTTTATATTTGTTCAATTAATAGTTTAAGATTATAATAAATTAAGAATTTCGTTTCAAAGTATTAAAATTAAATGAATTATTTTCAAAAAAATAATTTTTTTATTTTGCATGAATAGCTTAAAAACAAAAAAAAGTTTTTTAAAATTTTTGATTTAATATCTTTGTTGGTTATTTTTACACCTAATGTTTTTAATCAAGTTTTTTAAATTTCTGTCTTGGCTAATTTCTTTAGAAAAAACATATAAAAGAAATTGGAGGAAAAGACGCAAGAACGGCAGTAAGGCTTGCTCTTGATGGAATGATGTCACGAGAAATACAGAATGGCTTTAGTCTGTATGGTTTAAAGAACAAGCAGTCTTTTTCAAAGACACTTCACTATTTGTGTTTGATAGGTATATGAATGTAATAAATTTATTGTGTGAAAGTTGTTTAAGTTATTTTTGAGTATAACTTCTGTTACAAGCATTTTGATTTAAGGCTAATTTTTCCATTATGCTTCTATTTAAAAAAATGTTATAGTCATCATAGCGCAATATCAGCGATATATCAAAAGGAGGCGTGTTTAATCAATTTAAAATCTACTTAAAATCATTTTTTTGCACATTTTGAAGGTTAATTATATTTTTATATATGTAAAACACAAATAAATGTTAGTATTAAAATTTGTGATTTAGTGGCTTTCTTGTGACTTTTTATTTTTAATGTTTTGTGTTGTAGGTGCACTACTTAACAGCAGCAAGGAAGACTATCATAAAGATCGATTAGATTATCACATTGGTGATATTTTAAAACGAGCGATTCGAAATAAAGCAATGAGAAATCCTGTAGTTACATAATTAATAAATGGATCTTCTCGTATAAAACTGGTTCTTTCTTTGTGGTTTCACATCAGACAAGAAATATTATTTATGATTACTTTTATTTTTTCATTTTGTAAATACATTTTTTTAAATCATAAACAGTTTTTTAATATTTCTTATTCTAGCGCATGTATACACAACCAACAGAATTTAAAACAGTTCTTCTTTATAAGAATAAATGTTTTGTATAAATGCATTATTATACTATTATTTTGTCTTGAAAGGTTATATATAATTATAGTATTTAGTACTGGATAATGTATGTTTTTATAAAAGTAGCACTTACATGGGTTATAAGGGTTATAGTTGCAAGTCTTACACTTAAGAGTAAATTAAATGTTCGGAATCAACTAATGTTTAAAATGGTTTTAGGACGTGCCGAAGACGTATTTTTAACTGCCTGAATAGCGATCCAGGACTTGTAGAAAACGTCCGTAGGACGTGCTATAGACGTCCTTCAAGGTCGTCCTACGGACGTCTCTTTAGATCCTCGTTGGACGGACGAAAAGCGTTTGATTTGGTACGTCTGGAGGACGTCCCTAAGTCGTCCCGTGAGACGTCCCAAGGACCAAAATGGACCTCTTTCGGACGTCCCACGGACGTCGTTTTGCCCACTGGGTGTGATGTGAAAAATGTGAATGAGGAAGCACAAGAAGAATTTATAGAGTTAAAGAATAATACCACTGCTAAGGATCACTTCAAAATAACACCATTAAATAACTTCTGGTTGAAAATGAGGAATTCATATCCATTGTGTTCAACAATTGCACTTAAAGCCCTTATTCCTTTTTCAATATTATATTTGTGCGAAGCAGGGTTTTCAGCCATGTTATCTATAAAAACCAAAAAAAGAAATAGACTTGAAATTGATGCAGATATTAGATGTGCTCTATCAAAAACTAAACCAGATATTCAGATATTAATTGCTGGTAAGCAGTGCCAGAATTCACATTGACCAGTTTTTGTATCATATATTAACTAAGATAAAATATTTTTGGGTCATAGATAGTCTATTCTATTAAAAAACACCTTGAATAAAATGTTGTCCTGATGAATAAAAATTACATTATTAAAATGTTCGCCTTGTAATAATTTTTAAAAGCAAAGGGGTCCATGGAGATTTTATGATATATAATTTGGGGAACGGGTTAGAAAAGGTTGGGAACCACTGGTGTATAACGTTAAAATATTTAATCAATCTAGCTTGGAAAGTAATATATGCATAATATATGCATTACGTAATAAAAGTTTCATAAGAAGAAAACTTAAAGTAGCCATATAATTTAGTAAATCATGTACTTCCTCTTTTCTCCTCATATAGAAACTCATAAAGAATCCTATAATAAGTGCCTGCTAATACATTCTTATCCGCTCCACTTATAAACTTTTACATTTCTGCTTTATAACAGTAAAATATTAACGAGCGCAGTAAAATTTTAAAGTTAAAATATTACTGCGCAGTAAAATGATAATGTTAAAAATTTACTGTGGAATAAAATTTTAAACGGAGTAAAATATAAACATTAACACCAGCGGAGAAATAAATCCTTCGATTCCTCCTATACGCCTACCTTATAAGCTTTTTCCAAACATTAAAATAGTGTATTTATAATCTATTGTTTTTTTGTTTTTTATTTAAGCAAATATTTAACGGTAAAATCATAAATCAATTCACACTTACTTCATTTAAGTAAATTATAAGAACTGGATAAGATTCGTACAATAACTCACGTGACTTGTTTTTCTGGGAACACGACTGAATATTTTGTAATATGGAGGAGCAGTATGTAAAAGTTTATTACTATAAGAATATTATTTATATAACGAATTGTGAGAGACTCGTTAAACAAAAATAAATAAGTTAACATGTATCTTAATCTATTTTTGTATAAAAACTGAATGTGATTGGAAGTGACAATAAACAGATGCACCACAAAATAACGTAAAAAATACTAATGAGAATGATAATAACAACAATAATAATAACAATAGAAAATTATTATTAACAAAACTAATGTGATTTTATAATTGCTTTTTATTGTTTATGAAGTTTCTAAACCCAATTTTTAGGCAATATTGGAAACACACCATTAAACTAAACATTAAGAAAATCTAAAGGGCTCATTTAAACAATTTCATTTTTACCCTCTACTTTTGCACAT
This sequence comes from Hydra viridissima, assembly GCF_058129835.1. Classification (NCBI taxonomy): domain Eukaryota; kingdom Metazoa; phylum Cnidaria; class Hydrozoa; order Anthoathecata; family Hydridae; genus Hydra; species Hydra viridissima. The sequence continues at coordinate 6,089,234 of NW_028324309.1, forward strand.
AGAATTACCTTTTGTTGTATACAGTATTTATTGGTGTATATGTCAAGGCTTTAAGCCATTAAGAAGGAGTAAAAAGAAAGTATAGGCAAGCCATTTAGAGACATTTAGTAAAAGACCAAAACTTATAAACAAAATTAACTTATGGCAAGTAAAGTATTAAACTTTTTAAGATCAAATATAAAAGAGAGGTTATCTATGGTAGTTTTACTTATACAGTAGATTTTCAAATAAATCAGTATATACAGTGTATATAAGTTTAATATATGTTCAAAAAAAAGATCTAAGTTTTATTGAAGTTTTCTTTTATAGGTTTTTTCATCTTGGTAATCAAACACATAAAGTTCCACGGGAACTTCATGCTCTTAACAGGAAGCGATTAGTTGAAAAAGTTAAACCAAAGGTATTAACAAGTCCTGCATTTATCATTTTGCAAGGTGGTGAGTCAAAGACTCAATATTGCAGTGATACAGAAATTTTATTTAGACAAGTAAGTATTTAGACAAACAAGTTTTCAACTTAATTGAGCATGTAAGACAATAAATAAAAACAACAGTTCTACTGAGCCAGGGAGCCAATATTTAAAAGTTTCTAATTTTTTAGAATAATGCATTAAATTTAAGTACAAATTAATGACATTTACAAATTGACAAGTACAAGTTAATGACAAGTACAAATTAATGACATTCTTTTAAAGCAGTATCTGGAATTAAATTAAGAATTAGCTAGATTTACATTCACAATGTACTAGTGTTTGGTTCAGAAATGAACACAATTTATTAGAAAAGATGTTTATATGGTTAGAATAGAGTTTTAACTATACCTGATGCAATGTTTTATGCTATTAGGTTTGTAGATAAGTATTTTTACATAAAAAAAATTTAATTTTTTTATTAGATTTTTTGTCTTTAAAGTTATTTTTAAACACCTGGAAAGTATTTAACTTTCATGTCATTTTTAGGAATCATTTTTCCATTGGTTGTTTGGAGTGAAAGAACCTGACTGCTATGGTGCAGTTGAAATTAGCAGTGGAAAATCTATCTTGTTTGTACCAAGGTTGCCTGAGTCATATATTGTGTGGATGGGCAGGCAAGTTTTAAGTGTGTTAATTGTTTATGTTATGTTTGAGTCTGTAACAAGTATTTAGTATAAAAAGAGATTTTTTAAAATTAAACATGTTTAATGATGTTGTATTTATGTTTTAATCTCATTAATTCAGCAAGTTGATGATGCTGTGCTCTTAGTTCAACTTTACAATTTTTGTAAATTTTGGTTCAATATTGATCAACAAAACTTAAATTGAAAATTATTTTTCAGTGCGTTAGTTTGACAATTAGAAGCATGCCATCATATATTTGTTAGCATATATGATAAATTGTATTTTACAGACCATATATATATTTTTGATTTTTGTAAATTTAGAATTCATCCTACAGAACACTTCCAGAACTTGTACGCTGTAGATGAAGTTTATTTCACAGATGAAGTAAAGGAAGAATTATGTCTTATGTCTTAATATTAAAAAAATATAGTTTTTGTAATTTTGTTTGTCTGCTGTAATTTTTTTTTATTTCTCTTTACGAAGAAAATGCTGCTACAGTATTGTTTCTGAGAAGGTTTTAGCCGTAAGCTAAAAGTAGTGGTTGATTAGAAAAGTTAAAATCAGATAAGGTATCATAAAATTTCAAGTAGCTGTATGCTTTTATGTTCAATACGTAGTTTTTTTTATGTTTTAGATCTCAAAAGTTTTATCATCAAAACATGCTGCGTTGCTTCTTACTCTGGTGTGTTTTTTTACTCTAATGATTATTAGATGAAATGGCCTCTTTTTTGGTTCAGCTTTTATTTTGATATTTTATTAATACTAGCATGGACTTAACACAGATAGTGGTAAATATACATCTGAGGCAAAGTTTGATGGTATAAGTGGGTAGGTGATATTTTTACAACTTTTATTTTTTCATAAGGGTCAAACAAGTTACAGAAAATCCCCAAACAATTTTGTATTTATGTTTAGTGTTAAAAACAACTCCCAAAATATACTTTATTCATGTTTAAAATTAAATGTAATTGAGTTTTTAAATTACTATATTTACAAATTTCTTAGTTTTTAATATATGGCAGTTATATTATAAGTTTTTCATTTCTATTTCAGATTTCTTGTAGATGATAAAATTCTGTTTCCTGAAATTACAGAATGGTTAGTTATTTTTTATAGTTGATTAAATTATTAACCTGTTGATGAGTTGCTCTTACAATTTAATATGTTTATTAAGTCGTGTATTCAAGACTCCATTTGAAATTGATGTCATTCGCTACACAAACAAAGTCAGCAGTGAAGCCCACAAAGAGGTGAAAAAGATTTTCAGAAGGATTTCATTGTTTTTATTTTGATTGCAAAAAGACGTTGAAATTTAGTTATTTTTCTGCAAAAATATCACCTTCGTTGTTTGAATTATTTTCAACATTGTTTTTCCTCATCTTCAATACTGTTAATTTAAAGTATGAGTTTTCAGTTATCAAATAAATGTTTTTGTTTTTGTAGTTTACCATTTATTTTTCTTCCTAGGTTATGAAACATATTCGTCCAAACATGAAAGAATATCAACTGGAAAGGTAGCCATTTTTTAAAGTACTTTAATTGTAACATCTTCAAAACTTTAAATGATTTTAATTGCATCATCAATTTTTTTTTTTCTTAAATAAACATTATATAATTTACGAAAAATATTCTTTTACTCTCCATTTTTATTATCTCCATCTTCATTTCCCTCTTCAATGAAGAAGCACTAAAAATTGAAATAGGTGAAGAAAAAAAAAAAAACTGTAAAAAAAATTAAATGTCATTAAGTGAAATAAACTCGATTGTTAAATTATTCTCAATTTAAGGTCAAAAGTTTTTATCAGTAGTTATTTTTGACCTAGCATCTGAGTTTGATTAACAAGTAATTTGCGAATTTAAGGTCTATTCAAAAGTCTATCAGTAGTTATTTTTGACCAAGCATCTGAGTTTAATTAACAAGTAATTTGCAAATTGGCAAAAAATTTCAGCTTAAGTTCTTCGGTAGTTGTTAAGCTGGATGTCAAGCTAACCAAACATCAATTTTTGATTTCTGTATATTGTCATTGCTAACATATTACATCAATGGATAGTTCCTAACGTATTACATCACAGCTATCTATTCTATGGTTATTTCTAGAGCATAAATACATTTTATATCAATTATACCTACAAATGAAGAAATCTTAATCTATCTTATGTTTTTTTTTTAGTTTGTTTGAACATTATGTTCATGCCCGAGGCGGGTGTAGACGAGTTTCTTATTGTTGTATTGCTGCCAGGTATTTTAATTTCTCTTAAGTATCTTTGTGAATGTGTGTGATTGATAAATACTTTACTCAATAAAATATCTGCATTATTTTCAGTGGTGTAAATTGTGCAACATTACATTATGGTCATGCTGGAGCGCCGAATGATAAAACAATTGCTGATGGAGACATGTGGTGAGCTTTGATTGTTTCATCTTAAAATAAAATAGATTGTTAACTTGTTGTTTTTTTTTAACGTTTCTCTATTGTTTTCTTCGTATTTTTCTTTTGTTGTCGGAATGCTTTCTAGTGTTTCTTACTTCTTTCATATTGAAATTATCAAACTACAAGTATTTCTAGACGAAAATTTTGTTTTTAGTTTGTTTGATATGGGAGGCGAGTATTACTGTTACGCATCTGACATAACCTGTTCGTTTCCTTGCAACGGGGTTTTTACTCCTAAGCAAAAAGTAATATATGAGGCTGTTTTAAAATCTAGTTGTGCAGTTATAAATGCTTGTAAGCCAGGTAATTAGTATTATTCGAATGCTATTTTTAAAATTACTCTTTTTTGCTGAAAATTTAAAATAATTTTTTAACAATCCAATTTGATTTAGTTTTTATTTAACTTTTGATTGGTACACCCTAAAAAGAAAGATTAAAACTGTTGGTGTTACGTATTTAATGAAACTTTTATTCAGAAACTTAAACACTAACTATTTAGTGAGAAACGGCCAATCAACGGCATTCCAAATTTTGAATAAGCACTGCTACAGAACTACTATGGAAAAAAAAACAAAAAAAACAAACAAAAAACAAAAACAACAACAAACAAAAAGAAAAGAAACTAATAATAAAGAATGCACTAGCGCGTTTAAAAGTATTTTCTAAGTGTCGCTGCTTAACTTTGGTTTTTTGATGCATGGTTCTTCTGTTCCGCTATCCCTTATGCTTGTGTTTGACCGCGATTCCCGCGATTCTTTTGGAGTGATTGTCCCGAGTTTTCCATGTGGTAGGTTTTCCTTGTTTTTCATTGGTCGAAAAAGTACAACATAGATTCTTGGAGCGAATATAAACAAAAGCGTACTTGTTGCAGACATTATGTTAATTATTGGAAGCATAATCTTTCTAAACAAAGATATACCTCCAAAATGTATGCATGGTAGTACAACGATCCATTCAATCGCCATTGTAATCATGCATAACATTATATTCCTTGCTTCATTATAGTTTGCTGGAACATTACGTGCTAATATGGCTTGATAAGTACATGCTGCAATAAGCAAACTTTGGAAAACCCAGCACAGACTTAATATATTTATATTGAAACTGCATTCTACAAGTAAGTATGGTTCTGCATCTTTGTCCACATGTTTTAAATATAAAGGTGGATCTTTTATAAATGCTGTTGCAAGTGACCCTCCGACCTGTACTAAAACAATCGATGAAACGATAACTCGCTGCCATCTTGTCCTAACGAATTTCGATATACCTAATGCAAATAACAGAAATATAGTTAAGTAAACTTGTTTTTGATATCGAAATGTACAAGGCTTAAAGGTTTTCAATTTGAACCTTATTTATTATTAATTTCTTACCTTTGTATAATACATCTATTGTGAATATTCTGTATATACGATTCGTCTTAACAACTAAAGGCCCAACAATCAGACTGGAGGCGAAACTTGACACTATGGCATTTAGTACACATGCCACTTCCATAGGGTGCTCAATAACGCAATACGGCGTTGTAAACGAGAGAAAATTTCCGAGCAGCATCAAATAAGACATTTCTTTTCCTGAAGCACGAATCATGTGCGTGTGACGGTACTTAATGAACGTCAACGCCACTAGGATGACAAGCAATTGGCCCACGGTTGCAGTCACGATAAGTGCGATGCTTATTTTTTCATTCACTAAGAGAATTTTCTCTGAAATCTTTTTACATGCAGAAATGTTAGATGTTGGTGTAAAAAAAGGTGGACACGATTCGCAACATCCATCTGAGTTGACATACTCATCTTTCTTGCATTTGATGCAAATCGAGCAACAATCTTGAGGTAATGTTGGGATCTTACCCCACCCTAACGAACATTCAGAATTGCACGAGGAGTTAGAAAAGATCCATCGAGATAGATTTATGATGATTATTTTTTTCTCGTCTTTGCTGTTCCAAATACCAATTAGCCGACGCTCGAGTTTAGTTTTTCCTTCAATTTTAAAAATCTCATACTGACCCATCACTTGACCTTCTTGATTGAACTCAAATCGATAGCCAAGTGCGCTGGCAAATGTTGCGTTTTGCATTTCGGAAACGAGTGACCTAATTTGATTTTTTTAAAGCTCATCCTTTAGTAAAAGATTAAATAACAAATATTCGGAAAAAAATCAACAAATCAACAACCGTTTATTAATGCGTTTATTATAAACGTTTATTAATTTTATGTTCACAAGTTTTAACTAACCTTGGATCCTCAACTATGCACTCCAGACCTTGAGCGCAGTTGTAACGTTTTGCTAAAGCATACGCCACCAAATTTACGGCGTCTATGACGTACGGTATGAAAAAAGAAAACTCTTTTGATTCCATGCAGTTTTCTTTTATGCATTGTTCTGTAATGGGAATTAATCGATGTGCTTGTTGGTTTAAAAAATGCGCTTCGATAAACTTTTTGTATTCGCGAAACAATTTGCTTCTAAAGAAATTTGAGTTTGTTGGTTCACAAGAGATAATTTTCATTTCGGTGAGTTTAGTTTTAAACATCTGACGAATGTCCATGGTCATGTCTACTCCTTCTGTAAATATCCACGTGTAGTCTGAAATATTTTCATGAAAAGCCCGCGTTAAAACGGTGCTAGCAGATTCTTTATGCACAAAGAGGAGAACACCCTTAACTGTAGGTTGTGACAATAATTGATCCTTGAATTTATCATCTTCCTTTTCGATTGATTTAAATTCAATTATAGCTGCCAAACAAATTCGCTCGGATTTCTTCTTCTGAAAGTTTTCGTTATCCAATTGTTTTAAAAAAGATTCAAAAGCTGATTTTCCGTAATCAGTGGAACTATCGTATACTACGAACAATATATTCCATTTTAGTTTTTGTATCAGAGTAATAAGCATTTTTACGAGCAATTGGTCATTTGGAATAGTCCTTACGAATAAAGGGTACACTGTTTTGTCGCTAAGACTTGTGTCGGTTGCTGCATAACTTACAGATGGAATCCCAAATAAATTTGTTAGTGTTGCTATGCTTTTACTAATGCTACTCTTCTGCATGCCAACTACTGCTACCGTTTTTGGTAAGTTAAGTGACTGGTCAGCAATTGAATTTCTCGGAAAGTCATTATTTTCTTTCTGTCCGCTAGCATTGAATTTTTTCTGGTTAACAAAATCCGTGTTTTTTTCACTATCCGTGGAAATGATCACATTATTTGCAGTCACAAAATCAAATCTCATGCTGCTTCGAATCCCTATCTCTTCAGAATCACACGAGTTTTCGATATGGACACCTAGTGTAACATTTGTAAGTATATTTGGGTTATTGTTGATTCGGTCAACAGCAAACAACATTGCCCAGGCTTCCTGTAAGCCTTTTGCACTTAGGGATCCGTCGCAGTCTTCAGAAGTTTTGATTGTTTGACTAGTGTTGTTATTCCTTTCATATGTGGTTGCGTTTTTTAAAATTTTATTTTGTTTAAAGTCAAAACTGTGCATTGTTTTCATTGGAAACAATCCTCCAATAACTACATCCGCCAGGCATTTGTCTTTTACTTGAAGGTCTTGTGCGAAAATAAACGATAACATTAGAATCACAGGTATCGATTCGGAAATCATATTCTGAAAAATGCTTTTGTATTTACTTTCAGCGTTTCCGAAGTTGCACGCCCACTCCGGTTTTGTGCTCTCTTTAAATTCTTATATTGCGTTCACAGTTGATTTTTTACAAATCGACATCTGTTTAATGTCAGTATAGCTGCACAAACATTTTTTGAGTCGGGTTGACTTTTTTTGATTTTAATCTTAAAAATAATCATCTTATTTACGTGATTCAGGCTGATAATTCATATTTATATTGGTTCAATTGTTTAAGGTTCAATGATTGCTACTCTTTTTATTATTATTATTTTTTTTTTTTTTGTAAACAAAGCCTAAAAAATAAACGAGAGAAATATATCAGTTATTTGTTCTCTTCATAAATACCGCTGTAATTAAAGTATTTTAACCTCAAGATTTGATTTTAAATTGCAGATTTTCATCCCAACAAAAATCAATTGCTTAAAGTTACTTTCTTGTATTTAAAAGTTTCATTTCGCTGTCTCTACTCTATCAAACCATCAAATGATTATTATATGAACTATAATTCAGGAGTTAATTGGGTTGATATGCATCTGCTTGCCGATCGCACCCACCTTGAGGAATTGAAAGCGATTGGTATATTGCAAGGAGACGTCGATGAAATGATGAATGTGCGGCTCGGTGCTTTGTTTATGCCGCACGGCTTGGGTCATTTTATGGGATTGGATGTTCATGATGTGGGAGGATATTTAGCTGTAAGAATTTTTTATTTAAGAAGTTTTTTTTTTTTTTTTTATGAAAAAAAAAATGGAACAACTATTTTTGATGTTCATTTTTTTTTTATTTTGTTTTATCTTTAGGGTCAAGAAAGACCTAAAGAAGCCGGTTTACGAAGTTTACGAACTGTGCGGGATCTGGAAGAAAATATGGTTATCACTGTTGAACCAGGAATTTACTTTATACCGGAGGTTTTTACTTATTTTTTGTTTGCATAAGTTTTTTTTTTTAGCCTTCTTTATAATATCGGCATATCTTTATATTATTTTCCTAAGATTGTTTAAAAAAATGTTGATAGTTAAAATTATTTATTACATATTTTTAGCTGATCAGCAAATACTTAGATGACCCAACTCATGCACGTTTCATTGTTCGAGAGGTCATTGAACAGTATTATGATTTTGGAGGGGTAGCTTTTTTATTTTTTTTACAACTTGTGTTATTAAGTTAATATTGAATGAATAAATGGTTGAAATTAGGTTTTCCCTATTCCTTAAGGTCCGCATAGAAGATGATGTGCTGATAACTGCAAATGGTTGCGAATGTTTGACTGACGTTCCGAGGACAGTGAATGAAATAGAGCAGCATATGGCGTTAGGAAAACAATCTAACATTAACGTGTTACTGTAGAACGAAATGAGTTTTGCAATTTTTCTTTATACTAGTTGTTAAATCTTAAAATTTAATTTCATCTTCGCGAAATGCACAAGTAAAATGAATGAAGTTTTTTTCGTAGAATTATATAAAAATACTTGTGCATAATAAATATTTGTGAGAGATTAATTTATGAAAATTTATGAAAATTTTAATTATATTTAAATATCTAAATTAATTTCTTTTTTTTAAAAAAATGCGTGATCTTTTTGAAAACACTTTTTCGTAGATTTTTTGAAAACGTCCATATGCCATAGATTTCACTGGGATGGAAATTTTCATTATCAGTTTACACCTCAAGGAGTATCTTAACAAGCAGAAGCATGGCCGCCGAGAGGGGGGGGGTGGACGGGGAAGATTCCCGGGGCTCTGTGTGTATAAACAAATTTTTTAAAATAATTTTCAAAAGATTTAAATAGTTTTGACTTTTAAAAGATTTAATTAACTTTTATTTTTAATTTTCAATGACCAGAGCACGTTTCTTTTGGTTCTGGGTATTTAATTGATCATTAATGAGGGCCCCTTAAGAAAACTTCCCCGGGGCTCGAAATTTCTCTCTGCTGCTATAGGCAGAAGATATGCGATTTTCAAAAATGTATTTACTATGGCACAAATATTTGTAGATAATTCAAAACTACCGGTAAGATAAACTGTTTCATTGATCTCAGATTTTTTTGAACTCACAGCTTATGACGCCTAATTCTAGTTTAGTCCAGCAAATCTTGTTTCTGGACTGCAGTAGCCATATTTCTAGAAGTTAGTAATCCGATAGATTTTAAAAGTTCTACTCTTGATACAGCACCACCATTAAATTGTTGTACGGTTTCGGCAACAGTTTAATGGCTGAAATTTCTTTTATTCGACTGCAAAATTTAGTCTGACCAAAGAACTCCACCTACAGATTTTGTGTGAGATTTAGCAAGCAGCAATTAAGAAGCTTTGAAGGGATTCGAAGAAGGGTCTTTGAAGGGTTCGTTTGAAGGGTATGTAAAAAGAGGTTTAAAAAATCAATTAATTTGGAAGCCGTTTAATAACGCTAAACTATGATCAGTTTCTCCAATACGTACACCAAGTGTCAATATGCTTTTGGACAAAGAGAATGTTGCTCATCTAAAGATTTTGAACTTCCTGTTAACTTGTAGTTACGGATAGTTTACCATTAAAATTTTTATTTTATCTCATTTGTTTGCCTATTGCTTACAGATAAGATTTTTGATAAAATGCAAATTTATTATGGGGAAGCTATCCGTAACAACAATAAGAATTATGTAACTATTATAGTCTTTTTCTAATTATTACTGTATTTTCATCTGTTAACTTTATACATTTGTTCTTCTTAAATTCACTGAGACCAGTTCCCATCCTCTTCTGAACATGCCCAACACTTTCCTTTTTTTCAACTTCCGTACCCATTCCCATAAACTTCGTTACATCAATATCTAACTTTCCCAAAGCTGTGTCTTAATTTCCAACAAACTTAACATTTTTAACTGCTTGTTTTTTTTTAATCAATTAAATTGGTAGATTTGTGCCAGCAGTCTACATTTATTCTCGAAAACGATTTAAAAATGAATCGATGAATGTTTTTTACCTGGAAGATCTTTCTGAGGAGATTTTTGTATAATGAAATTTTACAAAAACCTTGCCAGACATCCACAAGCATTTTGCGCACTATTCCAAAACATTAAAAAAATTCGCTGAGTACAGTAAAGAAAATTGATGAGTACAGTAACCATGAGTGCTTGGTTTACCTGACTTACTTACCTGACGGGGAAGTAAACCTGATCAACATGTTTGGTCGGTTGGCTCTCCTGAGGGTGAAGTAAGATCATCTCTCGGCCTATTGGCCAAGGTCAAGTTTCGATTCTAGACTCGCGCCGGAAAGTCGGGCACCGCTAAGTGGTGTATTAATCCGATGAGGTTTCGAGCCGAAAAGTCGGGCACCACTTGGTGGTGTAAAAAATCCGATGAGGTTCGGGTTGATGAGAGACGAGACCATGGGCTGCTAAAGTCGGGCGGAGGATCCGGGGTTAGACGATTTATCGTTTATTCAGTTCGTTAACTCGGACACTCGGGGGCCTCAAGGTAGATCCGTCAAGGTTGACAATAACATCTGTCGCCAAGACGTAAAATCGGAGTGACGTAGGCAAGCGTCGAACACTCCCTTCCGTGAGGTATGTAACTTGACGGAAGTAAAGCCAAAAAAAAAAAAAAAAAAAAAAACCATGAGTGCTTGGTAGTTTTTTTGTAGATTCTATACAAAGTGTGAATAATTTTTATCATCAAGAATCAGAGAAACCAACAAGTTTGGATATGAGATCTCCAAAACCAGAATCAAAAATTAAAATTATAGTATACAAGAATTATCCCCTAGCCTGCTATTAGTCATAAAATTCCAAGAAGAAGGCCGCAATTATGTAGGAAAATTGGTCTTCTGAATACAACCTACTGATTGGTTGTACTCTAAAGACCAATTTTCCTAAATTTTCGCGCCACAAGAATTGAAAGCCAAAGAATTAAGAAGTTTATATAAAGAAGAAAAAAGTTAAAAAAAATAATAATAAAATAAAATTTGTAGAAGAAAAATACAGCCGTGATGTTGAAGAATCTTATTCATGTAATGAGGAAGTTGATGACAAATCTTACACAACCACATAATTGTATTAAAAATTATTTGCTTTCTCCTTCAAAAAAAACCTTGGATGCCAAAAATGAAGATCTTATTGTAAAAGCGCGGGTATAGACAGGAAAAAGAACAATATGCTATACGAAATACACACAGACACAAATTATAGTCTAAGATTTCAGGTAATAGATCAAGGAAATGTCGAAGTTTGGTAGTTCATAATTAGCACATTTTCACTCAAAATATATAAGAACCGTATACAATTCTTCTAACAATCAAAAAAAAAAAAAAAAAGAATTTTGTTCAAAATATCATTTTATATAAAATTTTTATTAAAAAGTGTTTACCTTTGCACCTCTTTTGTATTCTTGTGTTAATGTAATGCAAGCTTATAGTTTTCATCATATTTTTTACAAGAAGTGCGCCCAAGCTGCTTTTTTTCTGATAAACCGAACCTGAACGTTTGCCAAACCCGGCTACAGAATCTTTTGATTTTCAAATTTTCCTTTGAGCTTTTATTTTGAAATTTTTCGGAGAAGTGAAAGCAACGATCAACACGGTTATATCAGCAAAGCTTGTTAACTTTAATAACTTTGACGCTGTGTTCTAAAGCATTTAATGTTGAAAAGTAAAAAAAAAAAATTAAGACATCAGTTAAGAAACTTTGTTTGGAAAAATAGAAAGAGATTTTTAAAAGACTATTGAAGGTAAATTTACTTTAGGATGGCTGTTTGTGGTGTTAAAGATGTAAAAATGCAAACGTGTTTTCTTAAGTCTCACTTCGAAGACGAGATTTATGTAGTAACACTAAAGTATTATTTATGTTAAAATGCCACTAAACGAAAATATACTTTTAATTAAAACCAACTGCAAACTAAAACAGTACTTAAACATTTATTCTATATTAACCTAATGTACAGTTGAAGCACGCATTCGTACCTACTCGGTACAATTTTTAAAACTGCAATTTTTCCCAAATAAATTCCCAAAGCTCGACCTAACCAAACGTTTGGTACAGCTCTAGTTTTCATAGTAAATTTTATGGCCTGTTATTCATTGCAAATGCAAAGATAAAACAGACTTGTGTCTGTTTTTGTTTTATGTCACTTTTATTTGTGGTTGCTGATTACCATGTTAATTACAAAAAAAATGGAACTTAAATGAATGACGGTGGAGTACGAATTTATGTAAAAAGAAAACCTTTTTGATTTATATGAAAAGAAAACCTTGTACCTTTGTTCTTATCATCTAATTTCGTTTTAAAGTTTTCATGATGCCTAAAGCAGGTAATTGCATATGAATGCAGGAGTTATAAAAGATTTCATGATCAAAAGGAACTAGCAAGGTTTAGTTTCCTGATTCGTACTTTACATTAAATTAGATTATGTAGTTTAAGGAAGTTTGGAAGCTGTCTGGATTTAGGTTCAAAAAAATGACTTTTCTAACGCCCTTTAAAAATGAATTGTTCAAAAATGTCTAATACGTTGAGGTTTAGTATTGTACAGCATGATAATTGTAATGATATAATTGTAATGTTGTAATTGTAACGATGATTCCAACTGAATGGTATACCATGTCCAAAAAAACATATCGCTTTAAAACTGTTTTACAACAGATTTCATTTCAGAATAATCAATTGTAAACGGAGGAAATCAACATTAAATCTCTTTGTAAATATTTTTCACTATTCTTCGACTTTTAGGAATATTGAGGATAACTGACAGAGAGATTTAATATTGACAAAGATTATTGACGAAGAGATATTAATTTTCTTATATAAAATTCTGATGTGAAAAAAAGTATAAATAGAGTTTCATAAGAAAAAACAAACCACAGATAAAAATTGATAAGAAGTTATCATTATGTTAATTGTTGTTATCAGTTTAGGAGTTTGTACCCTTTTTTATTAATAATAGTTATTAGTAATACAAATGTTAAAATACTTCAAGAAAAAATATTGCGATAAACATTTCAGATCATTATTGCGATCACATGCGTTGATTGCACACGCGTTGATTGCAATAAACTTATTTAAAACAACAGTCATCTTTTTCTTAATGCCAACACTCTATTGTTGTCAAGCTCTTTTGATATCAATACTCTGTTGATACTGGTTAGTGTGATGAAACTCTGTTGAAACTAATGCCAATACTCTGTTGACATTGAGAAACATCAAAGCGTGTTTCTTTGTCGACAAAACATTTTTGAATTATGCACTGTAACATTTGAAATGATAAAAAAACTAAGCATAATATTGTTTTGTGGACTTCATCCTGGACGCTTTAGCTTATGTTTTAGGTCATTTCGAGAGATAACGTTAATAAAACCCTTAAAGGACGAAAACTATTTTAGTGTTGTGCTGCGGTACTAAAGCTTACCGCATGCTGTTGGTTTATAACACTCTGTTACAAGTTCAAACTAAGTAAAAGTAAAATTGAGATGACGTCAGTAAAAAATAAAGGAGTACTCAAAAGGTGGAAGAAGTGCGTTTTGCGTAGTGCTACGTCATAGAATAATTAATCACACATATTTCTTGCGCGATTAGAAAAAACAAAACATCCCAAAGATTTTTTATAAAACAATCTTTTGTATCCTCTGAAAGATAAAAGAACGTAAAGATCTAAATGAATACAAATACTGTTGAAAAATAAGTGTTAACAATAACAAAATGTTGATGAGAATTAATGATAACAAACGCGACTTTTAAAAACTATAACGCTTGCGACTTCATTGTACAATTGAGACGTAATTTAGTTTTTTTCTGTGACTTTTTCTATGGAAGAGGTTCTTTATTTATCTTAAAAAAGAATTTTCAATTGGTTTTTAGAAAACTTTTACGACTCAACAATAACGACTTTCGACTTCTATTTCCTGACGTATTTAATTTTATGTAGAAAACAATTAGGTTTATATTCAAAATATCATTTTTTACTATTTTTGTAGCAATCTTTATGAAAAACATTGAGTGCAGCTGTTTTTAATTTCCCTCGGGATAACTTAACAACGCATATACTTCCGATTATCATTTATTGGTACTGTATTTTCTTCGCTAGTACAATGTTTTTCACTATCGGACACTTATTTCGAATTTGCATAATTTTAATAATTTTTAGTTATGTTTGTTTTGATATTTATAAACCTCATTCTGACGTATTTATCAGTGTAACGCATTATCATGAAATAAATTATATAAACAATCTCCGATTTTTCTTTTGAAATAAAGAAATGTTTACCTCTGTTAACATATTTCGTGATTTTCGTACATAAGGAGTATTCTTTCTTTTTGGAAACAACGGTTTTGTTAAATAGATTTTCTTTTTGGTAATGGATTCAGTATAATTATTATACAAAAGACAAATGCAGCAGAGGAGAGTAGAAGTGCGATGAAAACACCATGTTAATCGGTTTGTTATGGTAACCAGCTTTTTATAGTAACCGGTTATTTGTTATAAAATAAAAGTTACATCTAAAAAATATTTTCGATTTCGAAGATTTTTTTTTTATTATTATTTTAGTTCTGATAAAAAGTCAGTTTTAAATTTTTGATTTTCCACTGGTAAAATAAAAATTTGAAGAAAAAAAAACAAAACAGCAATAACATATTTAGTAGTAGCATTCTAAAGTTTTTATTTTTACTGTTACAAAGTTATTTTCATCTTTTAAATTCTACCACATAATATAAGCACACACAAACAAGCATAGCACAAATTCAGAAGTGTAGAAAATCAGTCTTTAGCAGCAGCCCATAAATCCGGCAGAAGTCAATTAGTGTTCCTTTCTTGCTTTGATATCCGTTTCAAATGATTTGATCCTTTTAAAAAAGTTTGGAAAGACTATGTTTAAAATTATTTAAGATTTTATATATGCGCTGATGTTTTTAAGCGCTGCTTTCTTTCCGGAAGTTAAATTCCAAACTTCATTTTAAAAGTAACATCTTTGTCAAACAATGTTTTGTTCGGAAAACCATGTTTTTAGAATAAATTTTTTAATCTTTTAAATATTCTTCGAAAGACTGTTTACTTTTGATGGAAAGTTTATATTTTTAAATTTCAAGGTTTAAATTGCAGGCGTTTGATTTAAGTGTAAAAACTGGAGCAACAGCTACTTGACTTCGGTTTTTATCATTGACTTGACATTTTTTATATCCAATACATTTCCTACGGTCCTGGTGCCTGTTACCTGGTGCAGGCGTGAATTCCAACTTCCTACATCTTTATCTAATTTTTTGCATTTGAAAGTTTGTCCTCCCATCTCCTTAAGTTAGTTCTCTTATCTCCTTAAGTTTGTACTCCTATCTATTAAGCTTTAATGAAAAACATTTACCGACGCGAATGACAGTAATAAAAAGTTTATTGTCATTCGCATTGGTAGATATTTTTCATCACAGTATGCAATATCTTCCAACGCGAAAGACAATAATGAACGTTTTATTTTTACTACTATTAATCTATAAAGTGACAGACATCTGTTAAACTTATATAAACTAGTTAATCTAGTTAAAGAAATTTTTGACAAAGAGTTTAAACCCCGTGTTATTAGTTATTCATTCGAAAGAGATGAAGTTCTTAAGATAAGTGGCTTCATTAATGGAGAGCAAAAAGCAAATGAGATTTATCTTGTGCGAGCTTTAAACATTTATTAGTAATTAAGCTTTTGGAAAATTCACGAAAACAGTTTAGTTTAAGCAATAATGTAATCTAGAAAATGCTTATATAATTACATGTATGCATATTATATATATATATATATATATATATATATATATATATATATATATATATATATATATATATATATATATATATATATATATAACATAAGTGTATTACTTTGCATATTATATAACGTTAATTGATAGACATTATCGCATGGAACATCAATATATTGAGTATTATTATATAAGCTATTATTGATAAATATTTTTCTAACATATATACTGTAATTAAAAAGATTACAGTTTAACACGTAATCGGTTAATATAAAAAGTTACAGTACTTTGAAGTTTGTAGAATATTAATAGAATGTTAATATATAATATATATATTAGTCAATTCTCAGTATAATAGTTTGGGTTCACCAAACTATTATACGAAGCAATTTAAAAAACGCGTGGAAAAAAACTTTTTCACAAACTTTTGAATAAACTTAAACTATTAAAAGTATTTCACATTCCATAATTATATTTTAGCCGAGGTTTTAGGCAAGCTGTTGAAAGTTAAGGGCATAAACATCAAACCAGTAATCTTGCTTAATTGGTTGCGAAATGTTTCATTTATAAATTTTTAACATTTTATTCAACTTCCTCAACAACCCTATATGTTTGTTTTCAAGATTTATTAAAGATAAGTGCTTGTTATTGTAATGCGTGCGGTCGTGAGGGGTCGTAGTAATAAATTTTTTATTGCTTTTTTTTTTTTTGGATGCAAATCCCGCTTCTGACTGTAAGATTGAATTTTATTTGTAGTTTCAACACAAAGCATTATTACCTTGTCTTTATCTACTTAATACCAGGTTAAAACAAAACCTTTTTAATACCAGGTTAAAATAAAACGGATTGCATGAAGGACATCTATTACTGAACATTTTTTCAGCTTTGAGTGAACATTTTTTTAGAAGATAAATTGTGAAAGAGGATGACATTTTTCAAGTATAATTCGATATGGCTTCAAAGATTTTTTGTTAATTTGCTTTTTTTTTTAAGTTTATAAACTTTTTGTTTGAGATTGTTCCAGGCTATCAGATTTTATTAGTCTGGTTATATTAATAAATGTTTATTTAGTAGATATTTTTATAAAGAAGTTGCAATTATAGTTATTTAATCCATAGTTTTTTATATTAGATTCTGGAAACGAAATTCAAAATATCAGAAGTAAAAATAGGAGGAATTATAAAATATTTGTCTTGTTCTAATCGTGATTTTAATATTTTTTTTTAAATGAAAAAGACTATGACGACAAAAATAAATGAAAAATTTGATCAAACCGTTGACGTGCCAACATCTGATCCTGACTTAGCAAGCGCTATTATAGCAGCTGGGAATAAAGTTTTAGACGACAGAAAAAGAACGAAGCCACCGAAAAAGAAAAACCTTGTCAAAAGATTTTTTGCAAAAAAATTTAATAAAAATGGAACGTTACATCAGACTTCAACAGAGCTGCAACCAGAATTAATCGAGACAAACGAGCTGGAACTAATTAAAAACTGTCCTTTAATAAAAAACCAACATTGCGGTGGACAAAGACGAATCGCAATTGCCGAGAGAGGCGAAATAGATCGTTTACTTGTGTATGAAACATGCAAAAACTATTCTCAAATGCAATTTTTAAATCAAATATAAGTCGAACCACGCGCCGTTTGTCGTAAAAACAAGGTATTTATTTTTTAACATTCATAAGGTGCATTTTGTTATTGTTTAAAGTTAATGATGAAACATAAAAGTTTATTGACGATTTAGCTTCAATGTTTAGCTGGGATCTAACTTTAGTAAATTTTTAATGAAAGTAAATATAAAAATGAGAAATAAATTTTTATCAATAAATTTTCTCTTAATGTGGATCGCCTCTCAAAGAAAGGCACCTTTAAGGTCGTCTTATATAATACAGTAAACATACTTTAAAAAGCAAGAAACTTACACATGTACATATTTTACATTACTGAAGATTATTCAACATTTTTTAGAGTTATAAAAATGTTGCTCTTTGCAAACGTCTGACAAAAATTTTTGCGTAGAACACGCAGCAAGAACCAAATTAGTTACTCACGTCCACTTACCAATAAAAATATCTGATTGGAGTTGTTTGAATAAGTTGCTTAATTTTGTTTGAAAACGCAGCTGTTAAAAATTACAATTTTAAAGGTAATAAAAAAAAAATGAAAAAGTTAGATTTCTTCATCTATCTGTTTTTTTTTTTTGTTTTTTTTCGAAAAGTATTTTCTTTTTAGATTTGAGAAAACGAATGCGCGAATAAATACCGTTAAATAGGCACATACTAATACTGCCTGTTTGGGGTATATTACACTGGTACTCATCCGATAGTTCGCATTTGTTAGAATGTTTAATTGAAAGACTACATTTGAATTGACACGTAAAATCCGACTAAAAAAGCTCTATTTAACTGATTCACGCGTATTATTTTTCAAAACATTGATAACTGATTAACAATCAGTTCTCCACATTTTGGATCATCCCTACGACTACAGATTTGTTTCAACTTGTTTTTGGTTTTCTATCTAAAAATTTGATTTTTCAAGAAATATTCAAATGATAAACGTCAAACTGATGATTTGAATAAATTATGTATATATATATGTATGTATGTATGTATATATATATATATATATATATATATATATATATATATATATATATATATATATATATATATATATATACATATATATATGTGTATATATATATATATATATATATATATATATATATATATATATATATATATATATATATATATATATATATATATATATATATATATATATATATGTATATATATATGTATATATATGAATATATATATACAGTTGAATCCCGTTAACTCGGACCCTGGATAAGTCGGACTTTTATTAAGTCGGACGGAATTTCAATTCCCTTTGAACATTCTCTATCAACTTACTGTAAAATCATCCGCTTAAGTCATACCCTGGTTAAGTCGGACCATTCGCTAACTAGTACTGTTTTCTGGGGTCCCTTCGGCAAAAAACTTCGCTTAACTAGGACTTTTATTTTGAATTTGCATATAAGTGCGTATAATAACAAAACTTCCAATATTTCAATCAAAATTCCAAACTCTAAACGCTCGAAAATAAAATACTTTTGCGTCAAATATAATTAAACGTAACTGAACATTTTCACGGAGAGCTTTCGATTTAGTTAAGCTTCGATTAAATTCTATTTGTTGTTAACTATTACATTAAAAATTTAAAAATATCAATTAAAATTCAAAACTTAGAACGTTCGAAAACTAATTTCTTTTGCGTCGTTTCAAATAACATTGAATGCTTTAAAGCTGTTTGAAAAATAATTGTGCGAGTCACTGAAACAAACATCATTTTTTGGACTTTTTTCGTTTATAGTATATATCATATATACAAAAATATATATTTCACATAAGATTATATTGTTTAATATATATGTACGTAATATTTATATATCGAGGAACTTTCGATAAGTCTCGAAATCTCAATAAGTCGGACATTTTCAAAAAGTCTGACTTAACGAGAGCTTTGGTTAATTCGGACATTCGCTAAGTCAGACAAAAAATATATACCCCTTCAGAGTCCGAGTTAATGGGATTCCACTGTATATATATATATATATATATATATATATATATATATATATATATATATATATATATATATATATATATATATATATATCTTTGTATGTATGTATGTATGTATGTATGTATGTATGTATGTATGTATGTATGTATGTATGTATGTATGTATGTATGTATGTATGTATGTATGTATGTATGTATGTATGTAATAATTCTTCTATGATATAGAAAGAGCTATTAAATAGTCGTTCGTAATAGTTCTGATTTAAATCAAGTTTATAACTTTTTAGTTTAGAACTTTAGTATAAGTAAAGGAATTACTATAAATTGGTTTAACACATTTACTTAAAACGTTTATTCTGTTTAATCTACTTTTTTTTTAATTTAAAGCATTGCATAAGAATAATTTAATCTATAATTACTTTTATAATTATAACCACTATACGTTCGAATCAAAAATTCTTTTTCTGATTTTTAATATCAGCATCAATTATTGATGCATTTGACGTTTTAGGCATTCCCTAGCATAATTTTTAGTGTTTTTTTCACAGAAGGTTTTATTGCATTAATTGCTTGCATTCGTTTTTTTTTATTTAAAGGCGGTTTTTCACTAAACGAATAATTAGGGAAGATAAAAATTTGATTGGTGTGCGGAAAATACTAACAAAAGAAAAATGAGATCAAAATACACATCAATAAGAACCCTGATTTAAACTGTTAGTGATTCTTAAAACAAAACACCATAAGACTAGGGTGTACATTCTTGTCTAGTAGCCCTATTAGTAGTAGATTTAAACTGTTTATTCTTGGTCACTAAATAAAAGGTCATACAAAAAAAATAACCATATTAAAGACATTTGAGTCTATTTTTTGTGAATTTTCATTTTAAAAATAAAGACTCTGTTAAAATAATTTTATACGAAAAAAAGGTTATAAAAAATGTAACAAAACTATTAACTATTTGGTTAATGATCAATTTTTTTTAAATTATAAATTTTATTCAATTCTAATTATTCAATCATTTACTTATTATCATTATTATTATTATTATAACTATTATTATTATTATTATTATTATTATTATTATTATTATTATTATTATTATTATTATTATTATTATTATTATTATTAATATTATTATTATTATTATTATTATTATTATTATTATTATTATTATTATTATTATTATTATTATTATTATTATTATTATTATTATTATTATTATTAATCAAGATACTAAAAATGAAATATTTAGAAAGGTCATTTAATAAAAAAACGGCGAATGTTAAGGTTAAAAATTAAATAATACTTTTTACCAAAATAATTAGTAGTTACTTAACAAATTTTTTTTACCAAAATATAAATTAGTCTAGATTAAAATCTAAAATACTTTTTGATGCGTTTTGTAATTCCGCAATCATTCTTTTACATACAAATATTTTAAAATCCGTTTATACATAGACCTCTAACTCTGCTATTTGAAGATATTGATCAGAAGTAGGTACTTTTGTAATTAGAACAAATCGCACCACCTCAGAACAATTAAAAACTTGTTGCCAACTACTTGTTAAATTTGCTAACTGTTTGTAATCGGCATCTTTATCGCTAGCACTTATCATTAACTTATAACCAATCAATCTCTGTGACATTGTTAATCTGTTTGTCACCTTGATGCTGTTGATTTTATATAGATATAGTAAATCAACTTTCAGCCAGTTGACTGTATCTATGTCAGTTTGAGAATAAGTCATGATGTCGTTGTCGATTGCCATTTTAGCGATGGTGGTGTAGCTAAAAGTTGATGATTGGGAAACTGAACCAAAGCGAGCTACATTTTTGGAATCTAAATAAACAATGGCATCGTAGTAGTCATTTCATTTTACTTGTTTATTTTTAAAAAGATTCAATAAAAATCCAGTCGTGAATGAGTTTAGCTGAGAATGAGATCAGCTGAGTGAATTTTGTCTGCTCGTTTGATATACTTTAAAGATTTAAAAAAAAAAAAAAAAATGATTTACGCAAAAGTAGGAGGACAAATTTCCGGATAAAATTCCTTTCAAAGTTTTATTTTGGAATTTCAAATTATTCCTTCATTATTTTTGGGATTTCAAATTATTGAAAACCCAAAAATAGAGAGGGAATAATATTAGATATATACTCGCTAAAAATGAATCCCCTTCAAGCACAAGGGCTTACTTAAGCACACGTAGGTATGTGCGTTGTTGTCTTTACAGACATCTCTACACCATTCTGTACTTAAGCATGGATAACTCTGCTCACAATATGGTCCAACCTTAAAAGGATAAGAAATTAAGAACTAAATGAGAAATTTAATAAACGCAGCATCTATTTAAAAAGAGCTATAAATGCGACTAACGTTTTTATCATTCGTTGAATTGGTCACCAGTACATCCCAATCTATATTTGTTGTCTCTGTTCCTATAGAAGAGATTAACTCGCATAGACTTTCATCTTTTTTGTGGTTAGCGAGCAAGCATGCAGAATTTGTGATACACGATAAACCACAATCTACTCTTGTGATGGAATGCAAAACTTTATCAACTTCTCCTTTTATGTATCGGTAAGGAGAAATGTTAAAGCGTGCGTAATAAACACACGGTAGCCGAGTAACAAAGCACATAACAACTGTTTCATACATAACGATAAATAACAACCTAGTTAACAAAAAAAAAGACCGTTACTCAAAACTTAAATCTTTAGAACAATGAGAGATGTCGTGAGAACACTGTGCTAAAAAATTTCAAAAAATTTTATTCGAATTTTTTAACTTTTGAAATCTTTTGAAAGCGAAATTAACAAATTCGGTATTTTAAAAAATATTTAACACTTCATAGTCTGATTAAATAATATCTTTCAAAAAAACTTTTAAATGTGAAATAGCAACATAAATGTTGAGTAACTTACCATTTCGTTAAATCGGAAATCATTTTTTCATGATAAAAACGAACGACTTTTTCCATCGATTTTTGAGACGTGCAATGTCTTAAATGTATAAGAAGTGCTTTTGGTTTATTTTTGTAAACTTGTTCAAATATGTATGTGCAAGTCATTTTTTTATTTTCGACTGCTTAGTTACAATTCATGATTATTTTTAACGCTTAATGTACTTTTAAAACCGTAATACGTTGTATAACATTTTGCATATTGCATTATGTTGTAATTGCAACATATTGTATGAAACAGTGTACGTGCCAATCTGTTACCTTACCACTTTAAATTAAATGGAGATTTTATAGAATCATTGGTATCATAAAACAAATGTGAGCTACATGAAACTTGCAAATCGCTTTTTACGCGCTAAAAAATGCTTTTGGAATGTCTTTAATTTCGCTATTTTCTTTTCAAAAGAGTGAAACAAATCGAAGAACGCAAAGAAAGGTCTTTTTTTTGTGGGTGATGAATATTTACTTGTTAAGTAATTACATTATTTATTATTTAAAGTGCGCATTGAAAAATAAAAAATTCATTGTTTTCCTTTAAGTTTCAACGTTAAGTTATTGGATGAGGTTAAAATGGTTTGTTATTTTTCTTATTTTTTTCTTATTTCTTTTTCTTAACTGTCGCTTTCCTTGTTGAGATGCATGGTCCCTAAGGAATTTTTTTTGTAGTTAAACCAATTTAAATCAAAATAAATGCAAATTGGTTTTGGTTCAAATTTGTGCAGAAGTAGAGTAAAAGCGGGTCAAACCGATCACCGAGCAATAAAAACCAAGTAACTAACTTTTTTTAAAATTTTTAAACTATTTTTTTTAAATAAGATAAAAAATACCAACAAGCACATTATTTATTAACTTTTTTTTTTTTAATTGTATTTGAAAATATGAAAACTAGAAGAAAAAAAAAAAGATTGCTTTTAGCAGAAAGTCTGTTAAAACCGATCAATATAAAATACATTTCATAAATTTAATATTTTATATATGTAAATGTATATATTTTTATATTTTTTTTATATAGCATACAGAAATAATAAAAGATTTAAGGTTTACATTTTTTACAACAAAAAAAACCTGAACCCATTACAAAATTTTTTGGCAAACATGTTTTGTTGCAGAACCAAGTAATTCAATTTGGATTCTCGCATGACATCATGTCTGAATGTAATTCTTTTTTACACTTTCTGCATTTAATAACTTTTCTTCTTTTGGATAAAGGTGTTGTAATCGGTTCTATATTTTGAGTTACTTCTTTTTCTGCAGGGTTTGCCAATTGCATTATGAGTTTGCAGATGGTTTTACGCTTTTTAGCTTGTTTTTCAGCTAATTTGAGTTGCTTAACTTCTGCTCTTTTTTTGAGATGTTCTGCAACACCGTGTTCTGTAATATATTGGCCAGCAATTTTTGGAATATTAGGTTGCCTCGATTTTTTTACATGAGACTGATTTATATCTTGAAAAAAACTCTTTAGCTCATTTTCCATTTCGATTTTCATTCTCTCATGTAGTGCTCTGTACTTGTCGAACCTCGAAGCTGCTGTTGCTGCTTCAGAAGATATTGCTAAAGACTTTATTGTTTGCAATTGCGTTGAAGACGTCGGTTGACTAAACGTTTCGGAGATAGCTAATGCATGTTGATTGATTTTGCTTTTGTTAAGTGGAAATAACCCAGTATATTCAAAACCAGCAATAGCGTGCAAACGTGTAAAATACTTACCCCTCTCATACACCTGTTTGAGCAACGTAGGAAAATATTCTTTATCTAAGTTTTTGCATTTTGTGTCTTTGTAATATTTGGTAAGAACTGCCTTCCACACTTGCTTAACATGGCAATAGACACCTCTGTCCAGTGGCTGAAGAATGTGAGATGAGTGGGATGGTAGACAAATCAAATTTATTTTGTTTTTCCGACATAGCAATACAACTGCTAAACTGACGTGAGACGACATGTCCATCAAGATGTAAAATATGAGTACCACTAATAGCTTGACATTCTAGTATATACACTTCCTTCAACCATTCAATAAATGTGTCATGCTCCATCCAACCAGATTTAGAAATTGAATATTTGGGTGCCAGTCGGACCACTTAAAGCCCACTCAGCTCTAAAGCTTCGTTTTGCTTTGTATACCACGAATGGTGGTGTAAAGTATCCATCAGCATTACAGCAATTGTTCACTGTATAATGGATTTTTTGATTGTTACCAGTGAGTTTCAAAACACGCTTTGCACCTTTTCGACATACTACAGTTGCTTTGCCTTGATCACCACAGAAACCCGTTTCATCGCAATTCCAAATGTGACAACCAGAGGTTATCCCAGACATTTGATATTGTTTAATGACAACTTCAAAATAATTATCAATTATTTCTTGTATTCAAGAAGCGGATCTGACAGATGCTAAAGTGTGAGTTTTTCTTGTGGAAATTTCTTTAGACCATCGGTTTATAAATGCATAAAACCAGTCTTTGCCAGGCCTGCCGTTTTTAAATAGGCCTAATTGATTTGTACGAAGAAGGTAACCGCATACGAAGTCCATGACATCATTTCGTGTTAAACCATAACCCCAATCACATATGAACGCATGCACCATAATTGACTCTTTTTGCTGTGAGAGTACTGTTGTTGATCCTGACCCCTTGAAGCTAGCATTGTTGTTGTTCTTGCGACCTATTAGTGTTGAGAATGGAATGCCATATTTGAATGCAGCTTTTCTAATTGAAGTATTTTTTTCTTTTATATCATTTAACGCAGCTTCTATATCTTCTTCATTGTATGACTTTTTACTTGTTGTCATCTTGAAAGTGAATAATTAATAAATATCATTGAGTCATTTTTGTAAAATAACTTTATATAGGAAGAACCCGGAACTAACACATGAGAAAATCCAATAATTTAATTCACCTATGTGCCTAATTTAAAAATTCACATACTACTTAATAAAGGAATTTAAAGTAAATGTGTGAATGATCGGTTTTGCCAGAAAAAATTAAATATTAATTTTTCTTACTTTATTGTCTAATTTTTAATTATAAAACGAAAAAAAAATTATGTAATCGGTATTAAAATTAAATTTTCTACAAGATAGAGGTAAAATTATTTTTAAACGAACTATGGTTCCAGAATTATTACGATAGCAAATAAAAGAAAAAAGCAAATTTTTACAACTCTCTTTTAAACTTTTTTAAAAATAAAATGACTGAAAAATGACTTGGATTTTATTTTGACACATTTGAATAGAGGAGATGGTTCTCTTTCTTCTGGTGTTTTTATTTTTTAAATATTCCTATCAGTTCCGGTTTTATTTAAATTTTTCGATCAGTGATTGAAAAAATAGTATGATCGGTTTGACCCGCTTTGACTCTAATGAGTTGGATAGTCTTTTGTATAAGTAGTATCCGGACAATATCTTGGTGTGGAGTTCAAAAGCTCAACGCGTCGAAAATTTGTTTGATTCAACAGTTTTTGTTTAAGTTGTTAACCTAAATAGTCCCAAACATATTCAATCAGATAAAGATTTGGACGTTGTGATGGCTCCAAGATATGGACACTTTTTGATTGTAACAGTCTTGAGGCTGATTCTGCTGTGTATTTTGTATTATATTTTGCTGATAAATACATTCAAATGACAAGAAGAATTTCCGAAGAAACAATCACTAGAAATGTTACAGTCCAAAAAAAAAGGTTTAAGATTACTTAAGTTAAAAAATATTTTGTTAAATTCACCCTAATTACGGATTAAGTTATGCATAACAAAATCATATGCAGGTTAAGTTTTGACATGCTCGTCATGTCGAAACTTTTATATTTTGAACTGTAACATTTTTAGTGATTGTTTCTTCGGAAATTCTTCTTATCAGAGAAAAATCTTACGAGCCAGAAGCTTTGTGCTTGGGGTTTTTT
The DNA here is from genome assembly GCF_058129835.1 of Hydra viridissima. Classification (NCBI taxonomy): domain Eukaryota; kingdom Metazoa; phylum Cnidaria; class Hydrozoa; order Anthoathecata; family Hydridae; genus Hydra; species Hydra viridissima. The sequence goes on from NW_028324309.1 coordinate 6,115,552, forward strand.
TTAACTGCTAAATGAAGTCTTTTGAAGTGACAGCTGACCAATTCTCATTGGATAAGTCTTCATTCCCAGGTTTTCTGTGACTGTTTTGGATATGGTTTTATGATATACGTTAATTTTTTTTGGCCATGGAGCGCGTGAACTTGCTTTGATTTTAGTCAATCTGTATAACGACTTCGGTGACAAGTGCCTCATTTCTTTTTATGTCGTAGCGACGGGCGTGTTTTTCCAGAATCTCCGCAGCATCAAAATCGATTTTTTACTCAGTAAACAGCTCCTATGTAGCTTTAAGAAGAACAACAATAATCGCAGCTCGTTTGTAATATTTAATGGACATTGTATTTTTACTTCTTTTACTATTGCAGATTTTAAAAGATGATAGTAAAATATTTAATTACTATCATATATAGATCTATATAATTAAATTTAATCAATTAGACATTAATATTTGTCCCTATTTACCGACGCCATCCGGGGTATATACATGTTAAATTATAAAATCATTTTGTTGGAGAGACTTCTTCAACTCTTTAAACACCCACCTGATGCATTGTTTAGATCAGGGCAACACACTGATCAATGTGACATGTCGTCAATCGGTTTTACAATATTTTATAATTTTACATGTGCAAAAGAAATTAAGGAGACTGTGCTTCAAAGGTTCAGGTCACTAACAGCTAATCGATTTGAAATGGAACTAAAATGTTTGTATGTCTATGGTAAAGATGTCACAAGGTGTGATGGAGAGACATGGAAATATTTTCTTAGGTAATTGTTATGTGATAAAATTATAAAGTTGTTTCACGTTTTTTTTCTTACGACTTTTTTAGCATGCCAAATAAAAATATTTGCATTTTATATATATATATATATATATATATATATATATATATATATATATTTATATATATATATATATATATATACACACTTAATACAGATTTGCATTTTATATATATATATATATATATATATATATATATATATATATATATATATACACTTAACTAGACAGCCAATTTATATTTTTAGAATACGTAGCATACATATACAAGAGAATATATATAAATACAAGATATTAATAATATAAATATAAAGCAAACAACTTTTCGTAAAAAGCAAGAACTTTTGCTAATTTTTAAATGCGAAGCCATAATTACATTTTATCTTCGCTTAACCCATAACTTTACCGAACGAACTTTACACATCGTAATATAAAAAACAAACATTCAGCATTTATCGCTGAACTAATTTCTAAGTTATACATTTATTTTATGGGCTTCTTTTATAAGAGAAACTATACGGTATATAATGTAATAAATCATCAGGTTTATTTTTCCTTTTAGTGTTAAAACTATATAGATTGAGAATCTTTTAAAATGAAAAACAAATTTAAGACTTCTCTCTGGCCTTGAAGGCAATTTCCACTTAAAAAATGATTATAGTGTAATTACTAAGCATTCATATCATTCAATCTTTCTCGAAAACTTTTTAACTGAACCCATAGTTCTTGAGGAAGGTCATTACCATATTGATCGCTATAATATTTTTCCAGGTCATCAAGTTGTTCATTCCAATAGGGCGTAGGTACTGACATCAATTCTTTGAAGTCAATCTTTTCATTTAGTCCATTCAAATAAAGCCCTCCAACATCTGGTAGCAAACCAACCGGCGAGACAACAGCATTCACTTTGCCGCAAACCCGTTCCATTATCCATTTTAGTACTCGGCAATTTTCACCAAACCCTAAAGAAACAGCCACAAAGCTTTATCTACACTAGAAAGTGGAAGTTTCTAAACCATATCGTTTCTAACTGACCACAAAGCATGTTTTTTTTTCTCTTAACTTTGCTTGACCATATTGTACCTACCTGGCCATAAGAACTTTCCATTTGAATCTTTTCTAAACCAGTTTACATGAAATATTTTTGGAAGTTTATATCCTTGACCTTCCATGTTCAACCAGTGCTGAAAATAGTTACCGGCATTATATCCAAAAAACGGTCTCATAGCAAAAGGGTCACGCATTATTTTTTTGCCAGTATATTCTGCAGCCGCTGTAGTCTCAGAACATAGAGAACTTGCAATGAATACCCCGTGTTTCCAATCAAACGCTTCATAAACTAATGGGACACCTTCCGGTCGTCGTCCTCCAAACAAAATAGCTGATATTGGAACTCCTTCCGGATCTTCCCATTTGGGATCCATAATTTTACAGTTTTTTGCAGGACAACAAAACCGGGAGTTAGGATGAGCAGCTTTACTATTACTCTGTGCATTCCATGTTTTACCAAGCCAGTCTGTTATTTCTACGTTGCTGAAATCTCTTTCCTTTTCAAGACCTTAAAAAGAAAACATTTGTGCAACTTCGTTTAGGCATTTTTTTTTCCCAAAATTTTACTTTATCAGTAAAATCTAAAATCTCACCTTCCCAAAAGAATGTGCCGTCACTAGTAGATGCAACATTTGTAAAAATCGTATCTTTTTTACAGCAATACATGGCTTCAGGGTTATTTTCAGTTGATGTACCAGGAGCAACACCAAAAAATCCATTTTCAGGGTTGATTGCTCTTAACTGACCGTTTTTGTCAAATTTCATCCAGGCAATATCGTCCCCGACACATTCAGCTTTCCATCCTGGAATGGTTGGAGTTATCATAGCAAGGTTGGTTTTACCACAAGCGCTAGGAAATGCTGCCGCTATGTAGATTTTTTCACCAGCTGGGTTTGTAAGACCAAGTATCTAATTAAATAATAAAAATGAACAAATAAAAACACACACTAAAAACTAATATATGACATAGTTGACTGCAATATCAACACAGCAAGGTTTTTCAAAAAAAACTTAACTAGTAACCAATAAAAAAAAAAAGAGAGAATTACTGCTGTAATGTGTAATAAGTTTGAATAAGTGTTTACTGTTAGCAGTACCATTAACGTAGTTTGAAATGCTTTTGCTAAATACGTTAAGTAAAAAATCTTCTTACCAACATGTGTTCTGCAAGCCAACCTTCATCTTTACCAATGTAAGAAGCAATACGTAATGCAAGACATTTTTTTCCGAGCAAAGAATTCCCACCGTACCCTGATCCAAAAGATATGATTTCACGTCGAGCAGGAAAATGTGCAATGATTGTATTTTCTGGATTGCACGGCCAATTATAAGGATCCGGAGCTGCAGGAAGTGGTCTACCAATTGAATGCGAGCACCTTATAAAATCGCTATCTTTAAGTACTCTTAACACATCTTCTCCCATTCGAGTCATTATACGCATGGAAAGCGCCACGTAAGTAGAATCTGTAAGTTGTATCCCAATCTTTGAAAGCGGTGACCCAACGGGACCCATACTGAACGGGATAACATACATTGTTCGACCTGTTATTGATTCAAAAAATGTTTTTCAAATCTTAACCTTTCATTTTTTAACTTATATATTTTCTAAGTGCACAAAATATACCTTTCATACACCCGTTGAATAAGTTGTTCAGCTTGGCATCGGTCTCGTCTATGTCTGCCCAAAAACCAACTTGACCCAGGACTCCATCTTTGGTTATTGGAATAGCTTCATTTTTATTTTGCGTGCAAATGACAGTTTTAGATTCTACGCGAGCCACGTCAAGTGGGTTTGTTCTGACGGCGTAGCTAATGGTTGAATGTAAAACTTGTCAATGACATTAAAAATGTTCTGCATTCAGCGAGATTTCCGTAAAAAAAATTTTGCAATTTGTACGTGCAATGTGCAAACAAAACTGATCATAAAAATTTTTTTTTTACTAAAATTTGAGTCAAGTTTGATTTATTTGTTCTATTTGGAAGTTTTGTGTATCTCTAACAAATATTTGTTATTTTTTTGATTATTAAAAAGCCGCGCGGAAGGGAGTAAAAAGAGGAAGAAAAGGAAAAATTGGTTGGTTTCAAAGATGTGGGTTTGTCAAATAGACAAATTATAAAGAAAATCAAAATGTGTTATCATGTAGAGAATAAATTTGTAGATTTATGTGAAAATTGCGACAAAAATCACCGTAAGGCTGGAAATTTTAAAAAATCACTAGAAAGTAATATAGATTTTTTTGCGCCTGGCATCGTCTTGAGTACCAAAAGCAAGAAAAATACGGACTGAATTGGAATTACCTGTGACCACAAGACGAGTCTAATAATCTTTGTCAACAATTCCAGTGAAAAAATCACTGGAATAAAAAAATGTTTACAAAACCGCCATTGACAAAAAGCGTAAAGATGCAAGGTTCTAGTTTGCCTAAGACCGTATGACATGGATGCAGAATGATAAAATGTTTTATTTTCCGACAAAATAAAGTTTAACTTTGATAAACCTGATGGTTTTAAGTATAACATGGTATAATTTGATAAAAAAAAGTACCATTTCTATGAACTGCTGCTTTGGAGGATGGACAGTAATGACATGACCTCATTTAGTTTCCATGGAGACACTCCAACGTGTTTTAATACAACAAAAATGAATGCAAGGAACTAAGAAGATCTGTTAGATGAGATTTAAATCGAATTTAGTGAAGGTTTTCATGCAGTGGATTTTCCAAGAAAATAACACGATTCACACGGTACGAAGTGTAAAAAAAATAGTTCTGAGTAAAAAATATAAGTGTTTTGGATTAGCCATCACGTTCACCCAAGTTGAACCCTATTGAAAAATTATGAAAAATATTGGCACAAACTGTATAAGGAAGTTTTAGACAATGTAATACAATCTAAGAACTTAAAACTTCTATCCACCAAAAAAGGATGACGAGACATTTCGAATGTTTATTTGGAAAATCTGATAAAAAGTATGAAAAGCCGAATTTGGAAATAATTATTTTAATTTGATTAAAAAATTTGTGTAAAAACAAAAAATACTGCACTTTAAGATTTATTACAAAAATTTTAAAGTTATACTTTTAAAGGAATTATAGAAATTTCGTGTGTTTTTTTTGAAATATTTTGCGTGTTTTTTGAAACTTTTCGCGTGATAGTTGAAATTTTTGTGTTATACAAAGTAGATAAATCATTTTTTTCATTAAAAGTGTTGCGTGTTTACTTTTTCATTCCAAATGTTAAAATTGATTCCTGATTCTAAAATAAAAAAGAAAAATTAAAAAAAAAGTGCAGATTACATGCATTCATTTTTATGTACAAAAATATGGAAATGTTGTTGACTGTATTTTCCTTCAGTTTAAAACTTGATAAGTTTTGAATTGAAGAAAGAAGCTAATTACGGATCAATTATATTGTGTTATTATTATCATTACAAAGATAATGTGGGTACTGTTATTATATTCCGATACGATAGCCGAAAAAAACAGTGTTATCTGAATAATTACGAAAAAAATCGGTAAAAAAATTTTATTCGGTATTGTAGTTAGTTTAAATCTCGGTATATACCGGAACTCTCGTCAATCCGATAACACTTTTTTTCCGCTATCATATCGAATCGATAACGATACGGAAATGAAATGATACGCAGACCCTTAGTGAGTATAGCGATGGCAAAAGTCCGAAAAGAGACTTAATATTAACATTTAACTTCCTTGATAGATTTCTTAGTATACTGGCACGATTCTGTGTCACGTAACATACAAAATAAAAAGAAGCGCAGCGGCTTAAATACAATCTTAGCTATTAGCTAGCACACAACAAATTACGGACCAGATACGAACCAATTAAAAAAACAATTATGAACTCATAAGAAATTAATTACAAACTAGTAACAAACCAGTTAACGTGTTTATGCAACTCCACTGCTGTTCCATTCTTAACTAAAAGTTCTGCAAAACTTTTTCCTTCGCTTTCGGAACCATCGCAAATATAGAGGCTATCGGGTCGAAAAAGTTGAACTTTTGAAACAACGAAAGATTGGACCGCAAATGGCAAAGATTGGAATGTTCCGTTTATAACTTGTACTGGGCAAAGTATGAAATTCCCCTTCTCTGCATCCCTTTCTTTTACTTTCCGATTTAAAACCTAAAATGCATTACCATATATATTACAGATTACGCGTGGTAACATTATGATATATACCATTTCCACGCATAATGATATATATTAAAAGTAATACACCAAATAGCCCAGAATGTGTGCTGATACAGCTTTATCAAAATATCGAATATTATTTTAAAATTTAAATAAAAACTTGCAGTTTGTAAGACTTCATTTGAACATGCGCGTAATAATGAGCAACCCTGCCCCCAACCCACCCCATCCCATAAGTACACAATACCTTACAACTTTTCTTTTTACTTTTCTAATTTTGTACGTTATCCTTTGGTCTAGTAGTTTTGGTTTTATTTTAGCTTTTGCCCAAAATGTTTTTGAAGTTTCTGGAAAATCCATAATTTTTAGCACAAAAGAAGCACGACTCAAAAAAAATTGGAAAAGAAAAGATTCAATGCGTGTGAGATGACTAATGTCTACTTTTAGTTTATACGAAATAGATAAATAGATGATAGTCATATATAAAAATGAAATTTAAATCGCTAAAAAAACTCTTCATGAAAAGGAAGTAAAAATACCTGAGTTCAGTATTAAACATATATAACATAAAAAAGAATGTATAGAAAAACGTTTAAAAATGAGAAGAATATAGTGGGTTCAACAAGCGCCTGCTCTGTTTGAACATGATAGTTCAACAAACGCTCTCTCTGTTTGAACGTGAGAACACAATTGTCAAGACATCATAAAATTCCTTTTCATATGTTAATTTAAAATGTTTTAGTTGAAAAAAGATAAAAAATAAATCTTACCATAGTTTTTCGGCAAATTTATAAACTTAAAGATAACGATGGTTAGAATAGGCTGTTTATAGGTGAGTTCGGTCGAAAACTGGCTGGTGTGTGAAATTTAATGAGTGATGATCTTCGAGAATCTTTCAGTTGATAAAATTTCTCTAAATGTAATTATCACGTAAAAACCGAAGGTGTGTTAGTATGTGTGTCAAAGAACAATATTTTTCTTTCAAATTTTAGCGTCATAAGCAACTACTAATGACGTATAATTTTCAAATATTTGTGACGTATTGTGCGGCATGAATAAAGAGAACAATGGAATATAAAAAGCCGTTTGATTTTCAAGTTTAGTGAAAATTTTGCGATGCGATCAGTGAATATTAATTTCAATCTATATTCATCAATGCAAATATACATGTACTCTCTCTATGGCAAGCTAAAATGATTTCATTGTTTTCGTTGATTTCAAACTTTAAAACCCCTGGTAAAATTGGTCAATCTATATTATAACGAAGAAAAAATGATTCTTTTTCCTAATACGCGGGATGGTTAGTTCCTCGATATCTTCCATTAAAGCTTCCACTAAAGCTTAGCATAAGTTCAATACCATTATTTTTCTGCAACATTCTAACACGCTGCCATAAGCTGTACGTTGAAAATAAAAATCATATAGAACAATATAAACCACGTTGGTCATGTTTATGTAAAAAGCCTAATCAAAGTATTTTTAAAGATAAAAGAAAAAAATAACGCTAAGGAAACAGTTGAAAAAATTTTAAATAAAGGTGAGGATTGAATAAGGCTGAAATGAAATACGAGAGGGAAGGAATAAAAAAAATGGGTATAACCAGTTAAAGAAGAAAATGTCATTCAGAAATAATGTAGTATTGTCGTTTACAACGGAAAATAAAAGCGCATTAGTATATTAGTAAGGATTTAAGGGATTTTTTGTGCAACAAAGAAAAGCCAATACCCATTTTTTACTGTACGTGACAAACTTTTCTGGAAGACTGGAAATAAAAATTTCATAGATTGTGTAGGCCGGCTTAGACCGATAAAACTTTTCATTGATGCTTTAGGAATGGTTTGAAAACATCTTTCCAGCCTTTACATTTTTTAAATTTTAAGACAAACTTAAGAGGTCAAGGTAAAAAAATAAATTTACATTTAATACTATTGGAAATTGCAAAAGTTTGAAATAAAAATAAAACATTAGACATTAAAAAAAAAAACGTTAGATATTTCACGTTAGATATTTCATGATATTTTTGATTGAATGATGATTACAATCAAAAGAAATAAAAGAAAAGCAACTTCAATCATCGAAACATGGGGGTTACGTATTGAAAATTTTGTTTAGTTCTTCGCTGAAAATCTGTTCTAATTGTTTTAGCTTAAAGTTTTAATGTGAAAGAAATCCTTCAATTCATTATAATAGACAAGGCTTAAGAAGAGGCGAGTTCTAAGTAAAACATTGTAAACTCTAGATTAACCTGCAGTTATCTTTTGTCTAGATCACCCAACTTGACAAAAAACCTCTAATCAATTATTACCTGCTGCTGTTTCATCAATCATGCAAACCAAGTCGAAATGCAGCTGATTAAGAAAAGAGAATCTAAAAAAATATGTTTTTATAAGCTGCTATTTTATTTGTATTAAATTTGCTCCTTAAAACTTTGTCAGCCAACAATACTTCGATTATTCTTGCAGGAAGAGAAATAATTTGTTTAACTTAATTATTTTTAATATAATTCACGTGTAGTTTTCAAACTTTTTAACGCTGTACAGTAAAAGGAATCTTGAAAAACCTGGCCAAAAGTTGAAAAGTCAGTTGATTTACATAAAAATTTGCGTATAGAATATTTTTGAATTACTGAATTCGAATTTGACATTAAAGTTGCAATATTCTATATAGCCAAGGCGATCTATACTGAAGGCCTATTCATCGCGCAACCGTAAGCCGTGACTGGGGGCCTATTATTTTTACGGATTATCAGCAACTCTGCTCTAAAATTATATTTTGGAGTCAAAATATGACTGTTAATGAGTTTATTTAGAAATATTTACATTAAAATGTAAAAAAAAAATTAAAATTTTGAATTAAAAAAAAAAAACATAGACAATATTTGTAAAAATATTTTAATAACAACAGATACAAATCATTCTTTTCTTAACAAATTTATGATAACTTTAAAACTTTTAATGCAGGTTTATTAGATCTTGGTGTAATTTGTGCACAAAAATTGTTTAAAAATATATTAGCAAGTGTGTTAAAAGGTTTTTGATTAATCTCAAAATAGTAAAATTCAGAAACCAGCAAAAAGATGTCACTTAAGGACTTACGACAAACTTAATCTTTTATCGAATGGAATAAGACGAAGCAAAAAAACATTGTCTGGTGGAATTTTAAGACCACCACGATCTATAGACTTGAGGTACTCACCAAACTTTGTGATATTTGATTGAACAAATTGTTTTCATTATATTCATTTCTACATACATAACCAGCAATATAAATCAAAGACATTTTGGTAGTATCAGAAATTGATGACTCTAGTTTTTCTAAATTGTCAAACATTTCACTACCTGCTTCACATAACAAATATGTTCAAGAAGCTCAGTGTGATTTATATGCAATTTTTCTATAATTTGTTGAACATTTATAAAGTAGGCACCCCTAGAATCTTGTCTCAATTTCCGAAATTCTTTTTCTAAGTGGTAACTTATAAACATACCAAGAAGAACATAATCATGAGCTGTTGCTAATAAATATTTACATAGCTCAACAATACCATAGCAAGTATGGTGAATCGGTTTTGCAGTACCATTAGATAACTGCTTCACTCTTTTGCCATTTTTGCAACACATTTCTAGAGCCAAATCACCAAACTGAAGTAGAGTATTAAGACGGCAATCATAAGGATTACAAATAGGGGCTTCTAATGGATCATTGCGTCTTACATCAGTTCCACAACCTTTCACATTCAAAATTTTCTACCAGGTTATTACTTTATTTACAAATATTGCAGTATCCTTAGAATTTGAATACTAAGGATACTGCAATATTTTGAGGAAACTGCAATATTTTGAGAATTGAGAATAGGTCAGCAAGGTATGATATGTCTTATCTAAAAAAAATTTAAGGCAAGTAGATACATTTTGCCTTTCAATGAGCTTGGGAGCTATTGCAATTTCATTCAAGCCTGAAAATTTGAATAACTTTTCTGATTCTAATTGATATAAGCATTTAAGGTGCTCTCATTTAGCTGTTCTTTGAATACCATTATCACTGTACACTAGTTCCCCAGTTTTTTCTGTAAGCCATAGATTCCTAATGTTTTTCAAAAGATGAACAAAGTCAAACAGTAAATACATCCCATCTTCTGTTTTCCAAGGTTTTTCTGGAATAGTATGATAAAATTTTTAAAATGCTTGGTTTACACAATTATTATCAGATAAAAACTTTTACATCGCCAGATGATGATTTTATAAGTTTTATTCTGGAGTTTATTTGTTCAAACAGAAAATTTAAACTTAATTTTGAAATTGGAACAGTGGCGGAACTACTGGACGCAGGACCCTGCGTTGCGGGGGGGGGGGGGGGCTACCAGCTATAGGGGGCCCTCATATAAAAAAAATTATACTCTCAATAATATTTATACTATAAAACTCTTTTCCGCAGGTATAGTGGGCCCTAAAATATAAAACTTTAAATTTAAAAAAACTAATAATTTTGCAAGGAGACATCTTGCCCCAGCCGTGGGGCAAGATGCTCCAAGGAGTGCATATTGCCCCAAACCTTTAAAACAGTTGTTAAAAATAACTAACAGTTAGAATAAAAGCTATTAATAGTTCTTTATAAAAACTCTTTACATTTTGTTAAAATAACTGAAATATAAACTGCAATTATTTTATGCAATTGTCTTGAAGATAAATAACTTCTTTTTGATTTATATCACTAACATAAATGTTCAAATAACATATACATGATTATGATTCACAGTAGTAGCATAAGTCTGAATCTTCTGGACCACATGAAAAGTGGTACCAAGATGTACATTTAGTACATTGTGTCCAATCATCAAATGGTGGCATATTGTATGGACAAGAGCAAATGGTGCATAGAGTTGTATCAGTGATAAAACTTTCAGAGGCAGAAACCATATCTTTCTTCCTTTTCATTTGTTTCTTTATTTCATTAGGTCTTTCTGCTTTCTGATTTTCAGGCTTCTTCACCTTTTTTGTCTTCAAGTTTATTGATTTCATTTTTTGCTTGATCACCTTATTAAGTGCAGCTTTTTCTTTACGCACTATGACTGCTTGTTGCTTTTCTTTTAAATTGTTTTCATGCTCTTCTAGTCGTTTCTTGAAAGGTGAAGAAGTAAGATTTTCAGCTGACTCTGTCTTTCTCTTTCGTTGTCTTAATACAGGAATTTTGGGACGTGGAGAAATCTTTTCCAAAATTTTTAAGGGAGACTTAAGGCCAAGACACTCATCAACAATTGGCAAAACTGCATCATCAACAGCCTTCAATTTTGCAGCAGTAAATGTTGTGCTCATGACATTTGGCAACTGTATAGGTGCAACAAGAGGCAAATTAGACAATTCACTAGATTGCTGACAGATTCCCAATGGCTCAACTTCATTAGTGAGCAAAGCTGCGTCAAAGGCTTCATCATTATTGGGTATAAACCAGAGCATCTAAACCCATTGATTGCTTTGTCAATGTTTGCAGTAAAGTTGTAGGCAGTTGCAAAAATACCTGCCATGTCAAAAAATGAAATTCTACGCCCTTGATGTGTTAACATCCAGTTGCTTGCTGCTGTATTGTAGCCAACTTTCAATGGTTTAAAAAATGTACGATCTAAAGGTTGCATCTTGTGTGTACAATGAGGTGGAAGAGTTATGAGATGGATCCCATTGTCACGACAAAAATTAATGGCCTCAAGTGTTTTGTGACTGTGATGACCATCAAGTACAATTAATTGCTCATTAATTTTAGATGCATGAGTCAGCAACAAAATGTGTTAACCATTCAATGAATAAAGATGAATCAGTCCATCCACTGGAGCTAACTCTAATAATTGAGTCTGAAGGTACACCAACAGCCAGCCTATCAGTCATTCGCTTACGGGGAAATATAAATAATGGTGGGACATAAGCGCCACTTGCACTCATTGCACACACAACTGTCACAGTAACACCTCTTTCTCCACTAGTCATTTTTGAAACTTGTCGTTTGCCTTTCGTTGCAATTATTTTTCCTGACTTATGGACATTTGTGATTCCAGTTTCATCCATATTCCAGAGCTGTTTGACTGAAAACTTATGTTCCTCAAATAATGACTTGTATACTGAAAAAAACTGATTTACTTTTGGTTTATTGAAGCCAATGGCTCTGCTTATACTGGTGGCTTGTGGAGTTCGAATAGAAAGTTGTGGATTGCGAGACATGAATCCTCGCAGCCAATCCACTCCTGCCATTTTTGACTCTTTATTAAAAGGATTATCAATTCCCATTTGTTTAGCAAAATCATATGCTAGGCGACGCACATCTATTGTTGTCAAGCCAAATAATGCTCTTTCCATAATCTGAACTTGTGTAACAATCTTTAATTCAAATACTTTACTAAAAACAGGAGATTTTCCACCCAGAGATAAACCACCAACTACTTTTACTTTTCCATCTCGATGACGCTGTAATGTTTTTTTGTTAATACTAAATTCTGATGCAACATTCTTTAGACTGCAGCCCATCTTGATTGCATCTAATGCTGACTTTATTCTATTATTTGTTGCACCTCTCTGTGTTTTTCGCACATAATTTCTCACCATTATTTGTAATATTTAAATATGTATCTAATGATATATTAAAACCCTAAAATTTTAATTATATGAACATACAAACACATACACAGTATTATACAATTATTTAATACATTATTACTTTATACATTACATAAAATCCATAAATTAACTTTCTTTGAGTTAAATTATGGATTGAGTTAAAAACTTACTAAAGTTACATGTACATACAAAATTACTCAAGATTATTAATAATAATACGATGTTGCAATTATTGATAATATGATGTTGCAAGCTAAACACAGCTCTTTTTAGTAAAAATTGTATTACACGCATGTGATAATAAATGAAGTTGTATTACATTCAATTGCTGATAAGTAATTGAATGTAATACAACTTCATTCAGCTGAATGCAAATGCATATTTGTAAAAGTTTTACAAACATGCACTGAATTGCAGCAATTGCATGTGATACAGCTTCATTTTACTTAGCATACACATTATAACATTTACCTAATATAAAGTTATTTTAAAAAGCTATTTATAAATATGTATAATAGTTATCAACATATAAACCAACATATAAACATTGTCAATTACTAAATTAGTAAACGCTTTAATGTTCTAAACACATTTTAAAAATGGTAGAAATTCCGTAAAACCACGACGCAAGAAGCCCTTTGAGGGCATCTTACCCCACGTAACCGAGGACATCTTGCCTCATCTGTAGTGAGTGCAAGTTTAATACAAATAAAATTAATTTTATTGCTCAGTTATAAACTTTCTTTACTATATATTATTGTGAGATGAATTCTCTATAAAATAACACATTCCTTACCTTAATCGCATCAGTATTGCCAATCCAATAAACATTCGAAATTAGAAGCAACTTACTAACAAAGTACTCCAAAAAGTTATAAACCGATTTAAACCTCAACTAACAGCAATATTAAAAACATTTTTTACTTTTCACAGTAACTTTATCAATAGTATAATAGAGGAATAAAACATTGCTATTCTATGATACTCTCACAAAAGCAAAAAGACTTCTTGCCCCACAGGTCATCTTGCCCCACCCTACCCCTATAAATTTTTTTTAAACTGTAAGAAGTTCTTCAATTTATAAGTTCTTAGTTGCATATTCAACATTTTTAAAATATAAACAATATTATTTGTTATGTCGTTGCATATTAAGGATAATGATTCTATAATCCTTGTTGCATATACAAATTAACTTTTAAATGTATGTTCTCATTTTCAATTTTATATTAAATCTTCCGTTGTATTAAGTTAACTTTTCATTTCTTATTTTATCTGAATTACTAGTCTCCAATTTATTTAATCGTGTTACGAATAATAAAGTATTGTTGCACGAGAGTTTATTACTTCACTGATATATTTAATAAAAGGTAATTAATAAATTTGTAATAATTAAAAATTTTACAACAGGTACTGAATTTATAAATTTGTAATAATTTAGATTTTGACTCATAATAATGGAAAAGAAATTAAGTAGTACAAGCGGTGCAGCAAAAAGAAGAAAGTTAAAAGAAACAAAAGCTACTTTAGCTAAATTGCCGAAGCTAACAACGTTTTTGAAACCAATCGAAAAGCGAGCGGAAACGGAAGTGGAAAGTCAAAACTCTGCAGAAGTGGTATGTATAAATCAGTCAGTAGAACATGATGATATCGAAGAAAACATTGCTACTGGTAATAAAAATGTGAACGAAGAAGATGTGAATAGGTCTCCGAGAAACCACCGAAATGAAGACCAGGAAGATTCAAACTCTGATACGAATGACGCCATTGAACAAATTAATTTAGAAAAATCAAGTGAATTATTTTCTACTGACATTGCAAATTTTCATGGTAAAATACTAACAAAAGATATTAAGAAAATAATTGTATTATCGGAATCGTGTCGGCCAAAAGGTCCTTTTATACGCGACCCCTTGCAAGAAAACCGTAGGTTTTCCAAGAAATATTTTAAAACTACCACAAAATATGGATCTATAGAAAGAATGTGGCTTTGCTATTTCCCAAAACTTGATGCCGTTTATTGTGAGCCTTGTTGGCTTTTCTCAGAAGAACGAAAAGCAAAGGATAACTGGCGTGTGCATGGTGTCAGAGATTGGCGTGGTCTTTCTAAAAAAATTAAAATTCACGAAAATAGTCAACAACATATATTTGCTTGTTGCATTTATGAAAAATGGCGACATAATGAAACAATTGATAAAAATATAGAAGAACAAATACGATACCAATCAAATTTTTGGGTGCAAGTCTTAGAGCGGATAGTAAATATAACATTAGCACTTTGTAAAAATTCTTTGGCTTTTCGTGGTCATCGTGAATCATTTGACAATGAATATAATGGTAATTTTTTAACCCAAGTTCAACTTTTAGCTAAATATGATAATGTTATGAAGCAAGTTTTGAGTATGCCAAATGGATCTATAAAATATTTAAGCCATCAAATTCAAAATGAAGTCATACATTGCCTTGCAACACATTTAAAAGCCACTCTTACTGCTGATATTAATAGTTCACCTTTTTATTCAATTATAATGGATAAAACACAAGATATTACTAAAAGAGATCAGCTCAGTCAAGTATTTAGATACGTAAAAATTATTAAAAATGAAAAAGATGAAGCCACATCAATTGAAATTAAAGAGGCTTTCTTGGGATTCACGGAAATATATAACCACACTGCTGCTGGACTACATGAAGAAATTTTAAATCTGTTAGAAAAACATCATATAAAATTAAGTAACTGCAGGGGTCAAGGTTATGATGGTGCGAACGTCATGAGTGGGATATACAATGGGGTTCAGGCCCTTTTTAAGAAAAATCAACCCAATGCTATGTATATGCATTGCGCAGCTCATAATTTAAATCTTGTTATTAACGATGCGGTTAAATGTTGTGTTGAAGTTGCTTCATTTTTTGTAATGCTAGAATGTATTCATTTTTCGGAAATAGCATAAACAGGTGGGATCTACTATCCAAATATACAGGAGAATCACAAATAACATTAAAAAGGTTAAATCCAACGCGATGGGCAGGACGAAATACTTCTCTTTTCGCCGTTAAAATTCGCTTTCTTGATATAATGAAAGCTCTTTCCGAGATATCAATAACAAGTACAAAACGTGAAGAACGCGAAGAAGCAGTACGAATACAAAAAAATATGAGCAGTTTCGAATTTGTTTTTTTGTGCGTGCTTTTGTCTAAAATCCTTAATGAGGTACATATACCATCAAAATTGCTGCAAACTAAAAATTTAGATCTTACGGCAGCTTCAGGTTCTCTAGAAAATGCCAGCAAAAATTTAAAACAATATAGAAAGATGTTTGATTCAGCAAAACTTGAAGCGGTAGAAATAGCGACTACGTGGCAGATTCCTGCAATATTTTTTCAAAAAAGAAGAAAAATTGTGAAAAGGCATTTTGACGAATTATCTACAGATCACCGTTTTGATAGTAGTGAAGAATTTTTTCGCATCAATATTTTTATAAAAATTTTGGACGTCGTTATCAACCAACTCGAAAATAGATTTAAAGGAATGCAAGAAGTAGTACAATTATTTTCCTGCATCCATCCAAATAAATTAATGGTAATGAAAGAACGTGAGATCATAAGCTGTGCAGAAGCCATTCAGAGAAAATATAGTGAAGATATAACAACTGAATTTCCGCTGCAAATGGTTATGGTAAAGTCAATGCTACACGATGAAATATCAAAAATATCATCTATACGTGAATTGGCTGACCTTTTCATAGTAAAATTGTCAACTATAGCTGCAAGCGTTCCACAAGTGATAACAGCATTGTTATTGTTTCTTACATTACCTGTTACTGTTGCATCAGCTGAACGTTCTTTTTCGAAACTTAAAATAATAAAAAATTATTTACGAAATATCATTGGTAAAGAACGTTTAAGCGACCTTGCAATAGTTTCTATTGAGGCAAAAGCGGCTGGAAAAATGGAAATGAAAAACATCATTACCGATTTTGCCAATATGAAATCAAGGAGGAAAGTTTTCACTATTTAAGTTCGGTTAAGTTTTAGTTTCGTTTTGAAGTTATCTTTATCTTTATTTAATTTTTTGTTTTTAAATATGATATATGAAATAAATATCTATTTAATATGTGAAGCTTTATTTTTTTTAAAAAAAACATTCTTTTGCGGGGGGGGGGGGGGGGGGCCCAAATTTTGAAGTTCCGCCACTGAATTGGAATCATCTTATACAGAAATTTAGGACCACCTTTGAGACATACTATCATAATTCCCTACACAGTTCTAGACAATGATGGACCATCTAAAGATTTTCCAAAAAATTTTCCACCATGCTAAAGCATCATTTTTTTGACATATACTTCATCATGAATAATTATACAAATTTTTTGTTTTTCTTCAACGTTTTTGAAAACTGAGTCTAAGAAACTAACATCGTCATTTTTGCAAACTTTTGATGTTATGCATGTCAAAGTACTAACTGATGGCAATTGAAAATCGTTTCTTAGTTTATTGTATAAAGCACGAGATGTTTAAAAATATTCAAAACTACGTATAATTATATTTGATTCATTTTTTTTTTCCAATAAGCTTTGCAGACATAACTGATATTTGTTGCTGAATAATGTTTTTCTTATAATCTATTTCCATGACATTTAAAAAATGTAGTATTTCCTCAAACTTTGACCAAGAATCAACAATATTTATACAACCTTTACACAAACTTTTTATGAAATATTTAATTCCACAATGAAATGTTTCAAACTTAAATTCTCAAAAATTTTAACAAGAATTAAAGAAAGGAATGCCATCATAAAAGGTAATAGATTGTACATTGTTTTTTTAATCATATATGTTATTACTGGAACAGAATAAACCCTGATATTATTTAAAACATTATATAAATCAATATATGTTGCTGTATCAGCCAATAAAAAAGTGCGAAATTCATTAGTTCAAACATTTCTAACAATGCTTAAAGATTTCTGTGTTGTGCGATGATGTGGTAATGGAGTAGGTACTTGACTTGAAGGGATTCCTGGCCACACAGATGGTGGCATTTTTGGTCTTTGTTTTCCTTGAACAGTAACTTTTTCAAAAACTGCTGGCCAATGTAATTGGCAAATAATAGTTTCATCTGAAACTAAAAGATTGGAGTTTGGAATACTTTTTATCCAAAAATTTCTTTGTTCCTTATCTTTAGGAAAGCGATAAACTGGTATTTTTTTAAAGCTATTATTGTTTTTGGTACTTTGATAATTAGTTTTGCAGCCATATACACAACACTCGTTTGGCCTCTATAAAGTATAATTATTTAAAAGAATATAAAAATATGTAAACCATTACATAAGATTTTCAAACACTTTTTTTTCAAATATAATAGATCACTACCCATATCAGTCATAATGAATGTATATGTATGTATGTATGTATGTATGTATGTATGTATGTATGTATGTATGTATGTATGTATGTATGTATGTATGTATGTATGTATGTATGTATGTATGTATGTATGTATGTATGTATGTATGTATGTATGTATGTATGTATGTATGTATGTATGTATGTATGTATGTATATATATATATATATATATATATATATATATATATATATATATATATATATATATATATATATATATATATATATATATATATATATATATATATAAAGACCACACTGGAAAAACGATCAAGCTTCATTTTTGCTTTTTTGGGGGTTTTTCCTCCTGTTATATTCGGCTGCAGTTTAACGATATAATAATTGACTATATAACTAGAAAACCGATCAAATTACACAGATATTTAGCTTAACAAATAAGTAAGCTATGGTGTGAGCTAAAGTGTTTTGAAGTTTAAAATCTAATTTACTCAAAACAATAAAAATGTAGCTGGATCGTTTTTCCAGTGTGGTCTTCATATATATATATATGTTAACACCTAACACACTAAGGAGTTAACAAGTCAGTAAAAATACAGTGTTTTAAAATTTTTTACAAAAATTTATAATTTAAAAAACACTGATAATGCAAAGTTATTGGAAATATAAAAGAATAAACAAGATCAATTTGAAAAAGTTAAAAATTTTCTGCCAAGTTTTTCAATGAGAGCTTTTCATCTTCGCAATTTTTAGAATGTTAAAATAGGCCCCCAGTCACGGCTTACGGTTGCGCGATGAATAGGCCTTCACTATAGAGTGCCATGTATATACCAGATTCAAAACGCAGGTACTTGTTAAAAAATATATTTATATCAGTGAAATTACATTTGAATAAATTTTTTGAGATATTTAAATTAGATAAGTTTATATGGCGAACCCCACTGGGAGTATAGGAGCATAACAAACATATGACCTTGAATTTATAAACAGGGACGCTCTTGAGAAGTGCAAGTTAAATCTTTAACTGTATTTTTAGCACACAAATGTTATTAAAAATTTAAGGTGGCTACCCACTATTAAAATCTGAAAAAATAAAAAAAAAGTGAAATTTTTTTTATTCTTATTTGTTGAAGGTTTAACCTTTATAAGCAATAAATGTCGTACAACAATAGTATAAAAGTTTTATAACTTACCCTAATTTTGTTTTTTAAAAAGGGGCAAACTTATAAAGTTTTGAAAAGTTCCATAGCAACGGCCTTAGCGACAGTTGAAAATTTTCTATCTTCTAACAAAGATATCTTTAGTTTGGTATAATATTTTTCTTTGAAATTTTTTACAGAGATAAAATGTAGTTAGGTGAATGTGCTGAGTTAAAAATATTTACACGATGGCGTCCTATTCAAATAAAAATTTGGGTAACTTGGGCTATTTTGGTATTTAATTTAAGCATTACACTAAATTGCAAATTCCAGAGCATTAAAAAATATATATAATTTTTTTTTGACTCAGCACATAGTTCATACAATAAAAAATGTTTTTGAAAAGTTTGACTTAATTTGAAAAATTTGGCAGTTAGTTATCCTTGTTGAAAAATATGCTGTTTTTAAGTTAATTATGCACATAATTAATGACGTAATGTTGAAAATATGAAAAATTTGTATTTTTTTTTTTATCTGTTTTGATCCCAATGCTACTAAAATGTTTAAGTGTGAGGTAAAAAAGCGATTCTATCAATATTTTTTTTAAATAGTGGGTAGCCACCTTAACTTGCACTGAGTTGCAAATGCTAATTCGGACGAACTGAATATGGTACGCATTTCCTCCGTTTTTCAGCGTTTCGTTCGCTCATTTCGTTCGCTTGGACAAAATTTAAAAGCGATCGACGCACTTGAGTTTTTTTTTTTCTCTTCTTTTTTTGAACAATATGAAAAACTTTGTTTCTTTTAAACGATTTGAAAACTTCAATAGTGAGAAACTTAAAATATCTTACAAAATATCTGGAATATATATTGAAGCTTTCAACCACCAGTCATGTGTTTTCAAATCTTTCATATTTGTGGAATTATAAACTTTCCATTTTAATTTTAATTTTATTAAGACTTTTTATACCTAACAAATTTAAAACTAAAATGAAATTATTTAAAAAAACTAAGGATTTTTCGGTTTTTCCTAACAACTGTTGGAACCTGGAAACAAGTTTGCCTTCTTATACACAACTGTGGTTACAAAACCTGGAAACAAATTTCCCTTTTTATACACAACTGTGATTGCAGAACCTGGAAACAAACTTCCCTTTTTATGCACAACTGTGATTGCAGAACCTGGAAACAAATTTCCCTTTTTATACACAACTGTGATTACAGAACCTGGAAACAAATTTGCCTTCTTATACGCAACTGTGTATGACTGAAAAAAGTTTTTTTTTTTTTATCTAAACCTGAAATTGTTTTTTCAAACTTTGTGAACCTTTGAATGTAAAAGTATTGAACTAAAAAAGTCATATACACATTATAATTTTATAAAACTGAAGTTTAAAATTAGACAAATAATGCAAAGGAGAAATATAAAAATACGTACAATTAATCTGTAAATATAAAAATATATATCTTTAAAAAAAGTGAATTCCATCATTTTTTATGTTGTTCGATTGATTCTTTTGAAAAAAGTCTGCAATTTTATGTGTGTTATTAAATATTTTGTTACTTTATTGAATTGTACAAAATCAATTTTCTAAAAAGCCTTACACCTAAGTCTATATGCAATTTTACTAATTATTTGAAAAAAAGTCCCCAATTTCGATCCTTAAAGTTATAAAGTAAAAAAAGGTGCTTTCTTTCATGAATCAATAGAACAGATTTTTATGAACAATATCCAAAAATAATTAAGTAGGATCTCGGGGGTTCATAAATTCAACGTTGTTTGAAATTAAAGTTCAAGGAAAAAAATAATCCTATTATGTACATTTTTGACATCTACTTTTACAAAAAATTTGCAAAATTTAAAAAGCTTTACTTAAAAGTTATCTAAATAACTTTTAATTTTTTTTAATTAATGATAATTAACATTTTTTTAAGTACAACTTCGTTGTTTTACAAAATCAGAAAAAGCACGTTTTCATTGTTTTAAGTTGCAATATCGACGCGTTTAAAAAGATTTTTTTAAAAAAGTTTGGCTGCGTGGATTTAGCTACTAAAAAAATTTATGAACTTTCCTCTTAAGAAATAAAATGCTCTAGCTATTTGTTTACATTGTTACAAAATAATAAGTTTAAAATAACTTTAATTTTTTTTTATTTTTGACGAAGTTTTTTGAGAATTCACCCACTGTTCGCTCATCGTACCTTGATAGACTGCATAAATTCTTCTTGTATAGTTTCTTTTAGTCCGCTATGATTATTTCACATTTTTAATGATTATTTAATCTAATTAATGTAATGATAATTGATTATTTCATCTTTTCTTCAGTAATGGTTATTTCATCTTTCCTTGAGTGATATGCAATTAATATATATACAATAATATACAAAAATAATCAAGAATCGGAGAATATACAAAAAACCCAGATATAGTGAATTATAAACACACTCCAGAATTGATACATATATGCCAGAAACAGATAAAAAAATTACTTTATATCACGTTTATTTACTTAATCTGTGTGACAAAATATGTTAAAATTTATGTAGGTAGATCTCTATCTTTTTATATCTTCTATTCCTACATATGCTTAGTTTCATATTCATCAAGTACAGGTAAATTACTGTAGAATGGAAAATCGTTATAACTCTAAAGCACATTTTAAGAAAACAATCTTTCTCTTATCATAAATTTAGCTATGTATAAAATTCTTTGAAAAATAAATCTTTAGTACATTTTTACCTAAATTGACTTACTAGAGTTTTTCTTGCATGGATTAGTCTGTTGTTACAACAATTATACTACTATACAGCTTGAGTTTATTATTGTTTCTTCTTTCTTTTTTCTCTCTTGAGATTACTACACTCATCTTGCTGATAATTTTACCAGTTTGCTAATTATAAACATTTTATATTTAATGTGAGATGTAGAAGAATTAAGGTGTATAGATCTTAAATTTGTTGATTGTATTAAAATTGCAAACTAAACGTATGCTTATAAATACTGTCTTGCAGATGATTTTGGAATAACCTGGAATTCAATTCAACATTTTCATTCATTTCCATATCCAAATATTTTAAATAGTAAGTTTTATACCACTAAGTGTATTACAAGTATATTTTGCCTCTTGCTCAACACACATTTTTTAGAATTTTTTAATATATTGCAGTGCACAAAAAATGTCTATAGCATAGTAATATTGTATTTTCATATGGTTTTATTCACTGAAGTCTTAAAGTTAGATTTTGAAGTCTTAGAGTTGGATTTCTAGAGCTAATAAAACAAATAGGAAGTAACTATGGTGACCATAATATTGGTGGCAGGACCCCTTGATATTTAAAATAGAGGTTTCTTCTAGCCTGAGAAGAATAGCAGACTAAATGACCTAATAGTTATTTATTTTATCATTTAATATGCTAACCTTCTCAGATACTTAATCAAATGTAATAAGATGCTTACAAACTGTAAATATCATTTATGTTACTTAATTTTTGAAGGTTTTGTTTCAGTTTACTTAAAGTGTGTAATAATTAGCGGAAATGCTTCATATATTATAAAAACCTGATATTTGATAAATTTATGGTTTGATGTTCTGGTAATTCTTTAAATTCATTTAACATATTTCACATTTATTTATTTGTGGGATATATATAGTATGTGTAGGTATCAAATGATAGAAATTGTTGAAAATCTATGCATTTTTTCTGGTATTTCATTTGCCTATCATATTTTTTTGTTATGCTTAATATAAAAGAAGCATGTCTTTGGAAAGTGTGCCAAAAGAGTTGCGTCATTTGCGTTCCTGTTTACTATGTTCTATGATAAAGACATTAGAGCAGTTTGAAAGAGATGGTTGTGACAATTGTGAGCGCTATCTCCATCTTAAAGGAGATCATGAAAACACTTTATCATGTACTAGTGCAAATTTTAATGGAATAATTTCCTTAATGACCCCTGAAGATAGCTGGGTTGCTAAATGGCAAAGAATCGATAAACTTAGACCTGGCTGTTATGCAACATCTGTTCATGGAAAGCTACCTTCTGATATTGTTAAAGATTTAAAATCAAGGGGGATTCCTTATAGATCTCGAGATACATCTAGTAATTGAAATATTTGTAGACTGTTGTTTTACTTTTTCCCAGAACTATTATCAGTAACACTAAATACAAATTTAAAATGTAAAAAATAAAAATAACATAGTAATTCAAGTTTTGCTAAATTGATGTCTTAACATTATAAATAGAGCTAAAAAAAAAAAAAGAGTTTTTTAAATTGTGGGAAGTTTTTCTTTGTGGTTAGTAATTTTACTTTTTTTTGGAAAGTAATGTTTTTGCTGATGTCTTATATGCTACATGTGTCTTATTATTTTAAAAATGTTATATTCTTTATGTGCATAGTTTCCTTTTAGCTATAAAAAATTTTTTTTTTGAATTTTTGACTGAGTAAACCTAATTTAAGTTTTAAATTGATGTTAAAATTGAATTTGGTCAAAAATAAAGTTATTGTGAAATTATTATTATTAAAATAGAAAATACATAAGCTTTGTTACAAAAATTGCTCAATTTTTATAAAATATTTTGTTTAATTGGAGATTAAAGATCTATTAAAGATTTAATGAACCAAGCACTTACCCCACGGCCATTAAGTGTTTACTACTATGATTTGGATGATATCGTTACAACGCAGGAAAAAGTTCCTGTGCAGTTTGAACTACCATGTTACAGACTTGGCTTCTTAGATCCTAGTACCTCTGAAGAGCATCTTCAACAGGGAACCAAGATAGAAGTACCTTGTTGGCTTGCATTTGAACTTTGCACACGTAGGAGGCTCATTGCATCAGTTGAATTACCAAAAATATATAATGAAAGTTTCAGACAGATATTTAAGGCAGATCCCAATGTATTAGATTTGCACAGATTGGGACCATACTTTTATAACTTTGGATTTAAAATGTTACATTTTCAACATGTGGATTCAGGTATAGTTGCCAGAACTCTTCTGGAAATTTTTGTGAAGCGATTTCGTCAAATTATGGACAACTGTCAAAATGCATCTCATCATAATGTAATCAGAATGAAAGCTAAACTAGATGAAATGGAAGTTATTTTATTTGACAATGGACAGAGAGCATTAAAAGATTTTATTGAATGGCAGCTAGGTAATGTTGGCAAGCTATTTAGTTCGATTATGCTAACTTCACAGAGAAAAAGAAAAAGAACTGATTTGGAGGAATAATAATATTCTCACTATTTCTTTTAGTTATATTTATTAAAAATACCTATTATTTGAACTTTTTTAATTTTGTTTGATTTTTAAGATAAGTTGTAATAAAATCACTGCCTCCCTTTCTTTCTAGATTGGAATAGTTTATGAATTTTTCTTTTTTTTTTTTTTGCTGGCAAACAAAATTTTATTGTAAAGAACATCTTAATAAACAAAAGAAAAGAGATTTTATGTTGTTTGTTGCTCTAACTTATGGCTTCAAATAATTGTCTTGAAGAATTCCGTTTTATTTGAATTCACAATACATAAAAATACAAAATCAGTGGCATCCATGTATCTAAAAATAAAGAAAATAATTATATTTTTGTAATCATGCCAGTTTTTTTGAATTTTAGTAAGTGCCAGGCTCACATAATACATTTAAAATGAAAAGAAAAATTGAATCAAACACAAGTGCTGGTTTGGTCAAGATAAAAAAGAAGAAGTTGAATACAAAAAAAGTGAAGGATTTTGTTTTTCTTGGCTTTCAAATTTGTCTATTATTTTACAGTTATTTCATGTTATATTTATGTTGCTGTATTTATGATAAAATTTCTTACCAGTATTTTTTCTGTTGTAATCCTCAATACTCTATGTTTATTCTTATCTTAAATTTATTTATTATAATCTAACTATTTTTATTTGATAAATGTATTTGTTTCTATCTAAATATTTACATTTAAAAAGGTTTTTTTTTTCTTTCTTTTTTTTTTTCTATGTAAATTTTTAAAAGAAAATTATTTCAGAAGTTGTCAAAAGAAATTTGCTAACACCTGTGTGAAGAAGTTTGTATTTTTGCTTTTTACAGAGTAAACAACTTTTGAGTGTAATAATATATTGTTTTAGAGAGTATTTGATTGATTTTTACATGTTCATATAATTTAAAGGTAGTGTCAGCTGAAGAAAGGCAAAGGAAGAAAACCTCTCTTTATAGTGCACCAACAAGCGAAGAAATAAATCAGCTGAGAGAAAATGAGAACTTATATAAAAGTAATTTGTTCAGAATGCAAGTAAGATATATATATATATTTTTTTACAGTTCTAGTTTTTGAACCAACATAGGTTTATTGTTGTCAAGAAAATCCTTTTATGAAGTCAACTTTTTAAATAATGTAAAAATTTGATACATGCTAACATATGTTAATATGAAAATATACATGTAGTAATACATTTGATATTCGTGCATAATATATTTTATAAGTTAAGTTTTTTTTTTGGCTGGCAAATAAAACTTTTTTATGTTTTTTGTTGCTGTATATTTGTTACTGTAGTTTGTGACTTCAAATCCTCTTGAAAAGAAAAAAAAGTTGAATCAAATACAAGTGTTAATTTTTCAAATTAAAAGAAGAAAAATTTATTATAAACATACACTTGTATCAAAATATAAACAAAAGTTCCTAAAAATATATATTTTTTTAAACTATATATAAATATAAAGTTGCTTTAAATAGATTCAATATCTCCTGGAAGAGGTGTGCTTTAAAGATAAAAAAGCGAAGAAAGTGAGCATGGCACTCCATTCACTAAATTCTTTCATTAAAGGTACACCTTCTCAAACAGATGAGCACAAGGTGATTCTTTTATTCACATAGTTTATAAAACTTCCTGGAAAACGGGTAATGCCTGAAAACCTTTATAAATTTAACTTCTTTTTAGTTATCTGGTAATTGTCTACCAATTGGTGTGGAGTTTCCTCTTCCTGATTATATTCCAAGAGCAAAAGTAAAAGGAAAATTTAAATACATTGCTCCAAAAGAAATTACAGTTATAGGGAGTTATCTTTTAAAAACCATGACAAAGCCAAGAACATCCATCGATATTGCTGTTGAGATGCCATCGGTAATAGTTAGAGAATGTTTTAGAGTGTTTGTGTGTCTATATATATATATATAAAAATACTTTTTTTTGCTTTCACTATCCATTGTTAATTTTTTTATAGGATTGCTTGCAACCTCGTGATAACTTAAATTATCGATATTATTTTAAAAGGGCTGCATATTTATCATGGCTTGCCTTTTACTTGAAAGATTGGGAGTTTACTGATTCTGTTCATTATGCCTGCTATTATGACCAATATAGACCAACTCTGCATTTAACTCTAAAAGGTTTTGTAATTGGTGTAAATAATTAGTTCCTCTCAAATAGTCAAGAGGGTGGGCACAAAATTCATAATTTACAAAATGAAATGTAATGAATGAATATATTATGATTGAATATTATTTTTTTAGGAAAGGTACTGAAAAAGTTTTCAATAAACATTTATTTGTCCATTCCCAATGGAATATTCAAATTGTCACGGTTCTCACCTTTAAAAAATAACATCAGATCAAATTGGTTTAATGATTTGGATGATTCAAAAGCTGAAGATTTACGTAATTAAATACATAATATTTTGTTTTGGTTTTTGTTTCCATTATTCATAATTCTAAACTTATTTTGTAAGATTACAAATATTTTGTAATCTTGCAAATTAAATATAGAGTGTTGTAATGTGCCTCTAATATTTGTTTACTTAGTTATTTAGTCTGTAATCAATTATTTATATATAATTGTATAAAGTTCTATTTATTTTAAAAAAATCAGGTCATTAATCTTTCTTTTAGTTATATCAACTCCTCATTATAATAGTGGCATACTTTCTGATATGCTCTTTGAAGATCACTTAAAGGTTTTATATGCAGCATTGAAAGAATCTCCAGCAATTCGAGAGGCTGTATGTCTCTTTAAAGTATGGCTCAAACAAAGAACATTTAAGGTTTGAATTCTGTTCTTTATTAAATGAAGCTCCTTAACTACTTGTTTATGAGTTAGTATGTGGTAGAAACAAGCATCTAGAATTCTTGTTGTAATGTAAATCTATTGATTTGTAATATAAGTGGTAAGGGAAAATAATTTATATACTATAAGTATATTAAATGATTGTTGATAACATAGTTTCAGATTTTTTAAGTTAATAAAAAAAGAGTAGAGTATACTTCTTTTAAAAATGTGCAAAACAAAGTCAGCTGTGCGTAGATTATAAACTATGAGCGTTAAAAAAAAAGAAACATCTAAATAAAATCTGATATTGAACTAAGATGAGGTAATGCACATTAGTATTTGATTTTAATGTCACCAATCTACTATTGGTCACTATCTACAATATCTAGTGTTTCACTAATACCATTAATCAAATCCATAATACTTTTGCTGATCAAAATTTAGTATAACAGTTTTCGACCTTTAAGAAAACATTTCAAGCAAATAAATTTAATGAAAAATATTATATAATATTTTTCATTAAATTTAAACTTGCCTCAAACCATCTCTAGAAAACTATATAGTTTTCTGGGGATGGTTTGAGGCAAGTTTGGGTGAATTACCTTTCTAACACATTTTAAAAGAATGATAAATAAAATAAAAAATGTTATATAAAAATAAATAATATTAAATATGTGTGTATATATGTGTGTATATACTCATACATATACATATATTCACATATGTAGATATAAAAACTAAGGCAGGATACTTGTAAAAAATATTAAGAATTAAATATCAAGCACTAAATTTAATTAATGTAAATAGTATAAATGCATAATGATATTTTGTTTTTTAGGGTGCTTGCATATTTAATGGATTTGTTGGTTCCATGTTTGTGGTATATTTGCTTAAAAAGAAACATATCTCTTTTAATCTTAGCTCCTATCAAATATTCAAGATTATAATGCATTCCTTGGGTAAAAAGTCATAGAAAATTTGTTCAAGAAAATTCTCTGAAAGTTTTTATAAAAGTTTTGAAAAATTGAAAAAAAATATAAAATATTTTCTTTCTAGACTATTTTCTCTATTTCAGCAATATCGGACTGGTCAAAAAATGGCATCACACTTTGTGAAGACACTAATGTAAGTTAACACTTGTTTTTGAGAAGAATTTCATGCTTTGACAGTTTGATTTGAAATCTTAACTACCTTGAACTTTATGTAACCTTGATTACCTTGAGCTTTATGTCATCTTTAAGCTCTGCTAAAGATTCTGAATATACTGGTTTAAGGTGTAATTTATGCTTTTTATTTAAGTTACTTTCAAAATTCACTTAAAAGATTAGCTTAACTATTATAACATCCATTAAGTTATGAGTAAAGTTTATTTCATTAACAAATTATTTAGCATTTGTTATAAACCAATTATTTGAATTCTTTAGAAATCAATAGTGGATTTTCATGAGAAATTTGATGTTGTGTTTGTTGACTCAACTGGAGAACTGAACTTGTGTTCAGATATTACTAAATCAACTTATAGCATGGTAATGAAGTTTTGTCTTATTTGCTGGTTGCTTTTATCATTTTTCAAGCTTGTTCTTTTCCTGTTTGCTATTTTTACTGAAATATTAGTAATAAAATTTTAAGTAGATAATAAAAGTAATTGTATAAATGTTATAGATTGCATATGTTATGTAAAGATTTCAAGTTTTTAGAAATTTCTTTAAGATTTGTTACCAAGCAAAACTATCATTAAGCATTCTTGACAATTCTTCAGTGAGTGGCTTTGATCCATTGTTCATCAAACAGCAGCATTTTCTTCAAGTTGCTGATCACTCTTTCCGGTTATTTTTGTTTTGTTTTGTTAAGCAATAGAAAAATATATAAGATAAATTTTGTTAAGCAATAGAAAAATGAGATAAATTTTGTTAAGCAATAGAAAAGTGAGATAAATTTTGTTAAGCAATAGAAAAATGAGATAAATTTTGTTAAGCAATAGAAAAATGAGATAAATTTTGTTAAGCAACAGAAAAATGAGATAAATTTTGTTAAGCAACAGAAAAATGAGATAAATTTTTTAGAAAAAGTTATAATTTGATGCAGTTAATATTTAAAAGAACAGGACTTGCGAAAGCTTCATTTGAGGCAAAAAATATCTTTTATCCTTAAATAGTTCACAATCTTTAGTTTATCTTATTTTTATTACTTAGATAAGAATTTTAAATAACTTATTCTAGGCTCTTTTAACTCAACTGCTTTAATATTACACAGGATGATGACCTTTAATTTTTAATCTTATGACCTATTAAGAGTTTTCAATCTTGATGAGTTACGTAACAAGCTGATGGGAAACATTCATAAGACTGCTGTTATGGATTATGGAGGAGACTGGTTAAAGCTTGTTCCAAAATTAGTCTCAGAAACTCTTGTCTCTGGACTAGACAAAAGGCTACGGTTACTGTTCGAGAAACCTGCAGAGGAAAAAAAGGTGTTTTTCTGGTCAAAATTACTTAAGCATTTAAGTTATAAAAATTCAAAAAAAAAAGGGATATGTGTAAAGTGAAATTTAACTAACAAAATTATTATAAAGAAAAAAGTTTTTCAATCAAAACAAAAATTTTTCTAATTTTTTTTCATTAAAATAAGTTTTTGCTACCTTACCTAAAGTAACCAAAGAAATTATCATTGTTGAGAAATTTTTTTTATTTTTAATGAAAACCAAAACTTTAATGTTTGTAATAACAACCTTTATATATAAATGTATATATATATATATATTATATATATAATCTAGTAACAGTCTAGTTATATTTTATTTTTATCATTGATTTCTTCATTTTCAGTGGCCAGTTACATCTTCAAAAGAAATTAATGAGTCAGAGCAAACTCTTTGGTTTGGTTTACTGTTAGATACGCAGTTTTCAGAAAATACTCTTATTATGGGACCGCCTGCAGATCAGCCAGAGGTTTGTAAATTAAACTATTTCAGATATAATAATCTTTGAGACATTCAAAACAAACAAAAAGTAATAGAGGCTACTTCTTCATAAATTTTATTAGGCTATATTTACAATTACGTTGTTTCATTATTTTCTGTTTTAACTGTTAATATTGGTGATAAATTGTTTGTAACATTCGTTGAGTTTGATAAACTTACAGAACGGTTGCTTTCTTTTCTTTCATAAATTCCAGCCATCATTGTTAGAGTTGGATTCATGGTATAAAGTGCTAGTTGGTTCATTATTGTATCAAGCTCTTTTGATTTGTTTTTTTTTTTATCTCTTTTTGTGACTTTGCGATAATACATTGTAATTATCTTCATGGCATATAGACCATATAATGTGACAACTGATATACCTTGAAATGTAAAACATAAGGTGTACAGTTGTTTTTGAGTATGAGAACCTAGAATATAAGCTATTGCAAGTCCAGCTGCAGCCAGAAAAACTGTTACATACATGGTAATGCCAATACTTTTTATTTCACTGTAAGTTTCTGGCAAATTTCGTGTTTTAAATGCCCAATAGGCACATGATAGCATTAAAACAAAAGGAAAGATAGCATTTAAAGCCATGTTTCTACTAGATGAATTACAATGGTGTTCTACATAAGTAGATTTGTATTCTGTTACAACCACTGGTTGACTGGTGTTTAATATCCAAAAAACTGCCATTGTCAGTTGAATGCCAACCATCCCAACCGTGAGTAAAACCTGAGAGGTCATTGAGATTAATATTAATCCCCGAAATTTAGGTTTCTCAGAGCTAAGAAAAATTCTATATATCCTGTTAGTTTTTAAGACCAATGGAGCATAGCAGAGTGTTAGTGGCATACCAAACATAAGCTTTTGAGCATGGCATGCAATTGGTGATGGTTTTTGAACATAAAGTATAGGTGTTATAGACATAAGGATTACCCCAACTAAGGAACATAGTTGGGAATTGCCTTCCCTTATAATTAGTTTGTTACGGTTTTTTAAGTACACACCCATTAATAGAATGGAAAGAAGTATTATAGTGCTTGAAATGGAGATCACAACATATGCCAGTGTGTCAGTCATGCTCATTGACACTTGAGATAGTGGGTAGCATTCTTTTTGTTTTTCATTTGTTTTTGTTCCTATAGCACATTTTGAACAAACATTGTTTTCTATAAATTCTTCTGGATTGCAAAGGCTGCAAGTCCAACAGCACTCACTTGTTTGAATTTTAATTTGGTTCTCTTTACATGAAGAGCTACAAATTGATTCTTCTAATTCAATACTCTGATTTATTTGTAATGCAGTTCTATTCTTTGAAAATTCATCGTAGCTCCAAAATCCAATAGGTTTAAATTCACCTTTGTTGTATTGGTAAATATCGTAGCTATCTTCCACACTACCAAAGTCATTAAACATGCGTTTTTCAGTCTGTTCATTTTCTGTTATGTTATATAAGTGATCATTTAAGTAAACATCAGTGAATTTTTTACCATCTGTTGTTGCACATGATAAGTCTTTGTCCTGTGGGTTCATTTGACACTCCTTTAACCACTTGCGGATAGCATAAGCAGCAGCATAAACTGATTTGATGACTGGTCTGACTGGTGTGTATTTATTGTAAGTATAATTTTCATAATTTGATTTTAAGTACTTCTGAAAATCATCAGGCATTGGATTGGTTATTTGTATAGTAAGCATTCCTTCAAAGTATGGTTGAACTGATTCTGGTATGTGCAACATAGTCCCACAGGATGTACTAAACACAAATTGAAATTTCTTTAATTCATTCTTATATTTTTCAGCTGCTATGAAAAAGTACTGGCAAGATTCATAAGTAAAAAACACAAACACAGTTTTAATATTTTTGTGCTGTAACAAGGAGGCAAAGGCCTTCTCATAATCATGCTGCTTTGAGTCTTGGTTGATTCTTTCAATGTGTTTTATGCAAATGTTTTTGCCTATAACTTCTTCTAAGTTAAGAGTCATTGATGCTCCATCTTCATCTTGTGTCTGAAGCACAGCAACTATTTGCCAGTTGAAACGCTTAGCTAATTGAAAAAGTAATTTTGATTGATATAGGTCTGATGGCACTGTTGAGAAAATGGACGGATAATCTCTTCTCCTTGAAAACTTGGTGCTGCTTGCACCATAGCTTATAGTTGATTTTCTTCCAACCCATAAAAAATTTGACCAAAACTCTGAAAGTTCTGAAGAGTAAGGCCCAATAGACAATACTGATTGCTTTGAAAGAGCACTGTAAACTGATATTTTTTGTTCTACACTATAGGGCACATATCTGAGAGTATGATTGTATAAAAATTCTGGATTTTTGTTAATCTCTATAACTGCAAACCTCATAGCATATTCATATGTGTCTCCTATGTCAAGGGTATTTATTGTGCATCTTGTTTCATTAATTTCTGGCATACAATAATTGAATATTCCAGCTATATCAATGATTAGTCCTAAGTAAAATAAGGTTGTTATAAAGTAATTGTATTATCAAGGCTTTATTGTATTATCAAGGTTTTATCAAATTTAAAAAGATTTGCAGCAAAAAATAAATTATTGAATTACCTTTAACTGAAAGAAAGTATCCCATAAATATTAGTAAAAGGATAGTCATTCTTCAGATTTAATTTCAAAATTCATTTTTTTTTTTACTTTTGGATAACCATGAGAAAATTTCAAGTGAATAATATTCATCTGCAATTTTGTGAAAGTTTATGCTTTTTTATATGTGATGTGGAAAAGTAAATAGAGTTTTTTTTTTTTTAAGTCTTGAAGGAATTTTAAATTAAACAAACATTCCAAATGTTTCTTATTTCATATTTAGAAGGTGCTATGATTTGTTTGTTTACATTTTTAATCCAGTTGATTGTTTTGCTGTAATCCTTAAGTTGAAAGCAGTGTTTGATTGAGATTTTGTCTTTCTGAAACATACATCAAAAACAATATTTGACTGTGATTTTGTAATTTTTGTTTGATGTTTTAATGCTAGCTGAGTCAAAACATATGTTGAAGTTTATGTGATATTTTAATGCTCAATATTTTCATATATACTTAAAGATGCAGCATTGCAATCATTTTTATAAGTGAAAATAATTTTAATAAACAAAAGGTTTCTTTAACAAAAACTATTGACTTTCAAAAGATTTTTTCAGCTGTGTTTTACATAATACAGTTTTGATTTGAATTGTTAAAATAACCAATCAAAAAACAATCACCAATCAAAGTCTTATTTCTAGGATTGCTATTACATAGTTCAATAAAACCTCCATCTGTTCTTATTCCTAGATTTTTTTGTATTATTTCATAGCTGCCATTTTGTATCTTGGTTTTAATGTATTTACTAGTATTCAACAAATAAAAGTTATTCATCTTCTAAATTATTTACAAATTGTTTTGATTGTAAATTTTTTTAGTGTATTTAGTATATTTAATAGTATTGTGGATATATGATTACTAATATTATAACCAATTTGTTAACATAGTTTTAAGTTATTATTATTATTATTTTATTATTGTTGTTATCATTGTTACTAAATATTGTTATTACAAAAAGGCTATTTATATTGCACATTTTTTAAATTTTATTTGTTAATATTATAAGTAAATTGTTATGGTAGTAAATTTATTATTATTATAAATAAATTGTTGTTATAAATTTAATAAGGTTATGAATAAATTATTTTTAGTAGTAGTTTGTTAACATTATAAATGTAAATTAATATTATTAATACTTATTTACTATTATTATATTGTCAATATATTTTACTTTTCTTGATAAGTGGTTTTTTATTAAAAACTTTTTTTAAAACATACTGAAGTTTTCTAAATAACTTCATTTAGGCCAAAAAGTTTCGTCAAATTTGGGGTTCAAAGTCAGAGTTGAGGAGATTTCCTGATGGAAGCATAAATGAGGCTGTATTGTGGTCTTGTGCAAACAAAGAAGAAACAAAGTTTATTTGTAAACAAATTGTTCAACATCTTCTACAGCTGTAAGTTTTTTTCTTTGTAAATTTAAGTTTTACATGGCACAAGATAATTAAAAATGAAGAATTTATTTGAAAATCAAGAAGTCTTTTTTTTGTTTCACTTTTTTTTGTGTGTGTTTTATGTAAAAGTAGGGAGACAAAAATATTTTATGTAAAAGTAGGGAGACAAAAATATTTTATGTAAAAGTAGGGAGACAAAAATATTTTATGTAAAAGTAGGGAGACAAAAATATTTGATTTTTCAGATTTTGGATAAAACATGATGAAGTTGTTATGTCAAAAATAGAAGTAGTACCAATTTTAAGTTCACAAACATATACTGTTTCCAAATTATGACCAAAGATCTGGTGTAATGTCCTAAAAGTTGATACAAAGCTGCAATTTTAAAATTAAAATTAAATTTGAACCTCATAAAAAAAATCTCTAACAGATTAAAATTTTTTTTTTAAAAAAAAGGTACCTTTCTATTTTAAAGGGATGTGAAATCAATATCATGAAATTTTGCTGTTAATATTGCTATTACAGTTGATAATATTGTTATTATAGTTGTTAATCCATTTCAAAGTTCAAGGATTAATTCAATAAGATGGATTCACTTCAAATTATTCCATATCATTCCATTTCATATGATTTTGGGGAAAATGTACATATACATTGAAAGAAAGACTCAACAGAAGAAATTTTTGATTCATTTAAAAGAAAGGTGGCAGTGCCCCAACTGTATGCCATATACAGCATTCTCAGTCATTAATTGTGTTAGA
Source organism: Hydra viridissima (assembly GCF_058129835.1). Taxonomy (NCBI): domain Eukaryota; kingdom Metazoa; phylum Cnidaria; class Hydrozoa; order Anthoathecata; family Hydridae; genus Hydra; species Hydra viridissima. Next base: position 6,150,378 of record NW_028324309.1, read on the forward strand.
TTCTGTTCAAATCGTGAAAAATGTCTGCCATCTTTAGAGAAATGAAAGAAAAAATGAATACAGAGGTTTATCAGCCTTTTCAAAAACATGTAATACAATGGCTTAAGAAGGCTTTATCAAATGAGAGTTGTTAGAGTTGTTTCAACAGAATGAAGCTCTTAGGCTTGGTCAGAAAACACTCAACAGCTCTTAAAAGACAATATGGCCAATTTTAGACTTAAAAACTTTCAGCCTTTTTTGAGCCCAGATTTAAATCCACTTGATTTTTCAAACTGGAGTGTTGTGGAGACAAAACATGCAAAAAAGACCATAGAAGTCTCAGATCTCTCAAGTCAACCATTACAAGAGCATGGAACTCTATGTTAAGAGAATATCTCATCAGTATTTGTCAGGCGTTTCCTTTCACATCTAAAAGCTGTCATTGAAAAATATGGAGATCTAATCAAATCTTAAATTAAGCAAGGCATTTATATTGAACTATCCTTTTATAAATATTGTTGAAAAATTTTATTAATATTTGTAAGTAAATTTGTAATTATTTGACAGTAATTGCTGGTACACCCAGTAAATATCTAACTTTCTTTTCAGATTTCTATTTTTCAAGAATTTGTATGGCAGAAGGGCATGCACACCATTGATGAATGTTTGAAAAATTTAGTCAATTTTTTTGATTGGTTATAATCTTGGGGACAGTATAGAGTTATAACCTGAATCAAGGCGTTTTTTCTTTTGTTAATGTAAAATTTACAACTACCAAATTTCTTTAAAATCTTTTAGATGAAAAGTGCTATAACTGTTCTAAATTTATTCAAAATCTTTATGTAAACAAACACATCCATTAGTTTTTGATTGAACTCTGCCCATATTTTCAGGCATTGCAGTATACCTTCTGATTGTATTCTTTATCATGGTGGAGAATTTAATGTTTGTCTTAAAAGAAAATGGATTGAAACTCAGGAACCTGTCAAAAGCAAATACAAACCTGGCTGTGGAGAAGAAGAAGGAATCAATTTCATAAAAACATTTGAAAAGCTTTGTAAAGAAATCCATGCAATTGAAAGTTTGCCTTTGAAAATTAATTCTATTGATGGAGTAGATCCAGCTTTCCGCATGACTGAAGTATAAAATATTTTGCTGCTCTTTTTAAAATTTTTACAATATCTATGACATATTTAATGCAGTATTTTGCAATTGTTTATTTTTCTTAGGATGTTAAATTTTCTTAATCTAAGAATTTAATTTTGATATATTTCATTTAGGTCAATACTCCTTTCCAGCATAATTTAAAGGCTGGTCAAAGCAATAATCATATTATTGTCCCTAAGGTTGGGAAGAAGTTGCCTCATTGGTGTCCTGTTTTTAATGGTATTTATTTGCATCTGTTTTGATTTATAAAGTTAAATTAAAATTACAGAAATAGATAAAAATGATGGATGTTTTTTGCAGTTGTATTACAATTTGAGACAAGTGGAAAATGGCCTGATGATATCTCTGCTATTCAACATATAAAATCTGCATTTCACATTAAGTTAGCTGAATGTATTCGTAACTACATCAAAATACCAGCTGTTGCTTCACCTGCATTTGTTGATGTTTACAAGGTATTTGTTGTATTCTTAGATTGGAGTTTATTCATGGTTTGGTACTATTTCAGTAGCTTGATATTTGCTCTTAGGGCTTTTGCGTGAAATAGATTTTTTTTCCTGTAAATGATTAGATACTAGAATGTTTTCTTTGAAAAATGTTTGTTTTAGAATGGATATGTTTTTCGCATCTCTGTCGTACATTATCGTGAGATGATTTTGTATCAAGAAAATTTAAATGTAGGTTCACTGCTTAAAAAGGAGTGTGAGATTGCTGCTCAGCAATTGGATATTGCAATTGTAAAAAAACCATTGCACAACAGTCTAATTAATAGGTATTAGGATTAACATATTATAATAATATATAACAACATATCATAACATATCATAACATAAGAGGTCAAAATTTTGTTTTTTCAATTATTTATCATTTTATTTGATTGAATGATTCCTTTTTTTTTTTTTAAAGCCTTAACAGCCAACATCATGCCTATGCTTTGACTGTCAGGTTGGCAAAAAGATGGGTAGCTTCACAAATGTTTTCTGAGTTTTTACCAGAGGAAGCAGTCGAGCTTGTTGTTGCTTATTTGTTCCTAACACCTCATCCTTTAGAAGCACCCAGGTAAGTTTTGTTTAGTAAATTAATTTATTGAAAAATGATGAAACTGTAGATAATTTTTATTTATGTATTGATGAATGCCGTTTCTAATCAGTGATCAGTGAATTTAGATCTCATATGTGTGGCTTTGTACGCTTCTTAGAGTTCATGTCTAATCATGATTGGAATATTGAACCAGTTATTGTAAACCTTAATGAGCAAATTACAAGTAAATTTGTTTAATATTATTGAATGTTTAGAGTTGAGCATTTTTATGTAAAAATCTCCGCTAAATCTCTGGCAAACAATGTATTAACTTAAAATCATTATTGTTTAGATGAAGAATCTGAAAAAATAAAAGAAAACTTTGAACTAAATAGGGATCAACTCCCAGCAATGTTCGTAGCTTGTTCATACGACCACCAGGGGCGAATATGGACAAAGAACGTAAACAAGCAGGTGAATAAGTGCAATAATTTATGTGCGCGTGCATGATTGCGTGCGTGCGTGTGTGTGGATTTTGAGATTTGTGTTTATTACGTTTTTGTTAGTATTTGTTTAATTTCTGTTTCTTTTTAGATTTTATATCGTTTGGCATTACTAGCTGCTTCTGCATTACGATATGTTGACTCCAACTTTTGGACAAATAATGTTTTTGTTGTTGAAGTAAGTGTATTGTCTAAATTAGAAATATTTACTAAACGTTTTAAATGAGTCATAATGAAGAAGATGTCGACATTTATAATCATAATGAAGAAGATATCGACATTTATCTATAAAAAATTTTTTTGGATTTTAAATGCAAAGACCTTTTAAGGTGAAACTTCGATTTACATCCATAATTAAAATAATGTTAACTTTATACTTCTATCTTTATTTTGTTTTCTACTTGTGAGACATATGTTTAGCCCATCTTTCGACCACCCATGAGCGATTACCATGTAGTTATCGAGTTAAATAAAGATATGGTTCCTCTTTACTATCTAAATATTGATTCTACTCTTCGTTCTAACCCGTCTGCCATTAAAGAATCAATTGCGAGCACATCGATGCCTGTTGTTGACTTCAATCCGCCTAAGCTGTATCTAGAAGAATTACGTGTAAATTTTAGCTTGGCTTGATTTTTATTCTGATATTTCTTATTAAATATAATTTTTATAAAAATTCTCTGATGAATTTTCTTTTTTAAAGATCTCTTGATATCTGTTTAGAGTGCGTTCTCGGAGATCGCTCTGTTTTTCTACGATGCTTATGGAGGCATAAACATTGGAGTTGTTTGGAAACTAAGTGCGTTATCTCCGCAACCTTTCAAAGTAATACTTTTATATGTATAAGTGTGAAGTTCTCTTCATCTATTCTTTGTTTCTTACATGGATCAGTCTTTTTAGATTTTACATGCTCACTACCAAACCCTTGTGAAAACAAAGGCAACAAAAACAAATAAAAAAGTAAGTTCATGCATTTATACCATAACCTTAAATGAGAAGCCATCTTTAACTGAATAGATTTTTTAATGCTCTGTTTACAATTTTAAACAAATTTTGTCTTATACTCAAGTTTCTTGAAAGCTAGTTAATAAAATTATCAATGCTACTTTGCACCACTAAAAATGGCATGCAATTAGTAGGATTGCTAGTCGAATTATTGCCATGAGTAATTGTTTGTATTTGGATTTCTTACGGATTTTTTATAAATTCGACGTTGTTCATAACTAAATCAACAACGGTAAGAAAATAATTTGGGTTTTTTCCTTTTATGGCATGTCATTGTAGAAGAAGGTTTGGTTTAGTACACATCAAATGTAACGATATAACTTACTTTGACATAATTACTTTTGTAAAATATTACTTTTGTAATATTACTTTTGTAATCATTAGATTGCGCCAGGTTCAACGCCGTTGTCTACACCGAACATTTCAGCGATTGTTGATGACTTCAAAATTATTGGTAAGGGACTTGTCAAAAATGTTATTGTCCTAAGGAAAGATTGAGTCTTGAAATCAAGTAGAATGATATCTACCTTGGAAGCGATTGAAAATCAATTTGATGGTCCACTCGCGACAGTAATTCAAATTCGAACAATAAATTTTAGAAGTTTTTTTTAATTCTCAGTTATTATTGAGATAAAAATACTCTATGTCATTTGATTTCTTCAAACCATCGGTTTAGTCCTACTTTATAAACAATTGTAAAGGAATTTAGGCCTGTAATAACGACCTGCAAATTATTCACGAATGTCACATTTTTAGTGAATCGAAATTACTTGATAAAGTTAAAAATAACGAAGCAGATCTAAACTGTTTAAACTAAAAGTTAACCACAAAAGAAGTGCCATAACTAATGAAAATTAAGATAAGAACCCTGTCAACGATTTCTTCTTACCTTACAGGTTATATACGTAACTCATGATCTACGTACCATTTCAACCAATTATTCTATTGCAGCAATTAAAGGTTACAAAAAATACATTTCCGTTTTACAAATGACATGAATCCTTGTAATTGGATCTTGAGAAAATGTACAATGTAAAATTTGCATATTCATACAGCTATTCACAAAAGTTTAAACGATTGCAGAATTTTTATCAAGTATGTTTGGTTATTGTTTAATAAAAAAAAACTGTAAAATGATATCGAATTAATTTTTTTTATTATTTAAAGAAAAAGTAATTAGCTTTAAAATGAATATGAACATATTATAAAAACTTTAATATTTAGTTAGAAAAAAACAATTACAAAAAATCATATAGGAAAAATAAGAAGCACAAAAGTTTAAACGAATTGCAACATTCGAACAAAAACTGGGGAAAAAAAGCAAAATTAATATTTAAAGTGTCCTCCTTTGTTTTTATAGCAAAGATAAACTCGTTTATGCATTGATTCAACTAATTTCATGCACATCATGCGAGGTACCTTCAGCCAGTACTCATTCAAGTGTTGTTTCAAAGGCTGAGTTGATTGAACTTCATGGTATGTCAGTTGATTGTCGATCCAAGACCAAATATTTTCACTTGGGTTGAGATCTGGTGATCTAGGGCACCAGGGCATCACATTGAACTTTTTTTTCAAAAAATATTCTTTGGTTGAGTGAGCTGTGTGAACTGAAGCCCCGTCTTGTTGAAAGATGAATTGCTTGCTTCTGCCCTACAAGTGTCTGATTAATGGAACTAAACACGTTTCCAAAGTATTCTTGTAGTTGTATTGATTAATTCGGCCTTCGTACAGCTCACAGAAGCCTATACCTTTGTGAGAAAAACATCCCCAGATGCTAACCGAATCTCCACCGCCTTGTCGACGATGTTGCAAAAACCTGTCTGAATATTTCTCAGTTGCAAATCTTTTGACATAGATTCTCCCCTTGCGGTTTACGACTTGAAAATTAGCTTCATCACTCCAAAAAACTTTTGCACACTGTTCTACAGACCAGTCCAGCCTTTCTTTGGACCACACTCGTCGTTAACGTTTATCCGTGATTGAAAGAATGGGTTTTCTAGCAGCTGTTTACGGTCCAATACCTTTGTCCAACAACGTTCGTCTCACGAGCTCTCTGCTAACTTTTGGATTATTTTTTGACTCGTTGAAGATTTGTGCTAGCTTTTTGTTGCTGAGTCTGGGTTTTTCTCTGCTCATTCTGAATATACCTCTTTTGTCACGGTTGCTGAGTTTGGATGGTCTCCCAGTACGCAGCATGTCGGAGACGTCCTTGGTAAGTTCCCAGGTTTTTCGAACGCAAGATTCAGAAACGTGAAGTATTTTGCCTTTTTGAACGTTTGTGTGATTTTTTGTCCTCGCCATACCAATAACTTGCCACTTGATCTCACTAGATACTGTTTTTCAACCCATTTGCACAAAATTGAAATTAATTTGAAATTTATAATATTTCTAGTTGATTTTTAATGAGTTAAAAGCTGCATAATGATGTTGCGATAAATTTTTTGATTGTAAACGATTCAATTTGACTTTATTTAAAAGTAAAAAAAATTTTCGCACCGGATTTATCAATTAATTAGCAAATAATTGATCCTAAATAAAATCGTTTAAACTTTTGTGACACCTCTTAATTTGTATCACCTACCTTTTAATGAAATTTTTGAGTAAACAGTGATGAGTCAAAACCTACTTTTTTTTATTTTGTTAACAAATAACCTTTAAGGTGAGTTTCCACTCATCCGTTTTAGCTACGGGAAAGACAACGGGATGGGAAAAGTAATCACGTAAACATGCGCAGTGATTAACTTTCAAATTAAATTACAAGCTGCGCATGCTCACGTGATTCATTTTCCCATTCCTCTCCCTTTCCCGTGGCTAAAACAGATGAGTGGAAACTCACCTTTATACAATATTGGAAAAAAAATTATTTTGAAACCTTTTTCCGTTAGATTTTTATTCAAGAAAAACCGAAGATAGTATCTTAAAATTCTGTAATCGTTTAAACTTTCGTGAATAGCTGTATCTGACTAAAATATCTAATCGTACAAAAAAATGTATGTAAATTTATAACTATACATAAGTCATCTCAAAACAATTTTACACCTTATTAATTTTGAAATCAGTAAATTGGAAACTTATGAATTTATTTTTATTCATAGAGACAATGCCTTTTTATATTACGACGCGAAAAATCATAAATTCTTTCGACCATATTTTAAAAACAAAGCAACATTTTGACAATGTCGTTAAATTTTTATAAACTAATTCTGCACTGTATGGTCATTAAACCCTGTCACGTCGTTTGTCCACCACCAGGGCCAGGTCACAAGTAAACATTCAGTCGCTCTTGATTGGTCTTCTTCACATTTTGTAGGCTCGTAATTGCACTTCTTGAGCTCGTAAGAGAAAATATTAGTTTGGAAAATAAAAGATTTTTTCGTTTACATTTTATTCGTACAGTAGAATCCCATTAACTCGGACTCTGAAGGGGTATATATTTTTTGTCTGACTTAGCGAATGTCCGAATTAACCAAAGCTCTCGTTAAGTCAGACTTTTTGAAAATGTCCGACTTATTGAGATTTCGAGACTTATCGAAAGTTCCTCGATATATAAATATTACGTACATATATACTAAACAATATAATCTTATGTGAAATATATATTTTTGTATATATGATATATACTATAAACGAAAAAAGTCCAAAAAATGATGTTTGTTTCAGTGACTCGCACAATTATTTTTCAAACAGCTTTAAAGCATTCAATGTTATTTGAAACGACGCAAAAGAAATTAGTTTTCGAACGTTCTAAATTTTGAATTTTAATTGATATTTTTAAATTTTTAATGTAATAGTTAACAACAAATAGAATTTAATCGAAGCTTAACTAAATCGAAAGCTCTCCGTGAAAATGTTCAGTTACGTTTAATTATATTTGACGCAAAAGTATTTTATTTTCGAGCGTTTAGAGTTTGGAATTTTGATTGAAATATTGGAAGTTTTGTTATTATACGCACTTATATGCAAATTCAAAATAAAAGTCCTAGTTAAGCGAAGTTTTTTGCCGAAGGGACCCCAGAAAACAGTACTAGTTAGCGAATGGTCCGACTTAACCAGGGTATGACTTAAGCGGATGATTTTACAGTAAGTTGATAGAGAATGTTCAAAGGGAATTGAAATTCTGTCCGACTTAATAAAAGTCCGACTTATCCAGGGTCCGAGTTAACGGGATTCAACTGTAGTTAGGAAAAATTCTAAGTTAAAATTTTTACCTGCTGAACAAAAATGAAAGTTCCTCAAAGTTGTATTTGGTTATTTTGCTTTAAAATTCCCTAAAACGATTTGTGATGGAGAAGATATGTTAATAGCTTTTGAAAAGTATGATCAATAACTTTATCATTTTGAGTGTCACTTCTTTTAGAAAGTTTCGTTCATTACTATTTTTCTGTTAGAAAATTTAGCACTATTCTGCTTCGTGAAATCTAGTTTTGGATCTCGTTTTTGTTACAATTTTTAAGGTCTAATTTGGAAAATCTGAAAATATCTGGCGGTGCAGCTATTTTTAGATTTTTAAAATCGATTAGATCAATTTAATCATTTTCCACAATTCTAAGGGTGAAAAATGTTCCAACTTTTCCGCACTCATCAAGTATTTTGGTCACTTCAACACAAGTATTTTCAGCTTAACTTTTCAGCATCAAGTATTTTGCTCACTTATCGGATTTCATTTCTTGATAGTAAAGTAATGCGAAACACCAGTTATTCTTCGAGTTATAATCCCAAGTAGGCTGCTAACAATTATCCGAGTTATTATCCCAAGTAGGTTGCTAACAAGGGTTGAAGGGAAAAAGGGAAAATACCCGCACAACCCTTTAAACTACTAAAGTCCTAACCTAAATCTTAAACTACTCATCAAATTATCATCTTATATAGTATTGTTCATTTTCCCTGTGTGTAAATGGCATCTGGATACAATTTTTAGAATTATGAACTTTTCACAAACAATTTTTTTAAAGAATAATTTAACCGTTAATAAATTTTTGATGCTTATTCTACATTCAAAAAAGACTTATTTTTTGCAATTCGAATTGTTTTCATACATATCTCTGAAGCCTTGCTGTATACTTTAAGTCGGTAAAATATTTGAGCAAAAACTGGAGCTCAATATCTGAGCAATAACTTTGCCTGGAGTTATTTACTAAATCAGGAAGACCTGGTTATCCAAATATAGAATTAGAAAGTCTAATATATCGTGGTGAAATACCTTGCCTTTTTCCTCTCAGTAAGCCCTCAAAGATGCAGACTTTAAGAGACATTTAATATCCCATTTGAAAGTAATTCTTTGTGAAAGTCAAAAGTAGCTGTTCGTAGTTTTCAGTTTTCTTAATTCCCCAGAAAGTCATGAACTTCTGCAACAAAACTGTTGCAAACTTCTGCAACAAAACTGTTGCAAACTTCTGCAACAAAACTGTTGCAAACTTTTGTTCTCTTCAGCTTCATGCTGAACTTGTTACACACGGTGATCTTCCTTGTTTGTGATTTTTTCATTGACTAGAAATATGTAGTTCTCCAACACCTCCAAGATCTCTTACCAAAACTCTCGGAGAGATCTTGGAGGTGTTTGAGAACTGCCAATTTCTAGTCATTGAAAAAATGTTTCATAGAACATTCTAAATACTTCCGAAGAGAATTATGTGAAGAGTTCTAAGATCCCGAGTGATCAGCAGAGTTTGTGAATCATTTGATAATATTTTACTCTAATTAGAATTAACAAAAAATGTAAAAGTTCTCCCTTCGTGTTAACTTAAATGTGAAAGTTACCCCATCCGTGTTAACTCAAACGCACATTAATTTTAAAATGATACATTTGAAAAACATATTTTTTATGCAAAATCATCTTTTGTGTTCTTGTTAATGCTGTATTTGACGCATTTAGATTGAATAAAGTAAAATGTATTCAAGGTTAATAACTTTTGAAAGAATTTCCAATAGAGATTCAGCTGGGCATTTTTTTTGTTCTTTTGTTTTATGTCCTTAGACCATATGTGATTAGAAATCCCTTTTGAAAAATACCCCCCGCTAGACCTTTAGAGCATAAAAATTGGTTTTATTGAGCGTAAAACGTATCTATTCAAAATTTGGTTTAAAAAATACTGTTAATTTTTTAAGCGTGCTTGCAAAATAAATTTCAAAAAAATCATCAATAAATCATAGATCATAATAAATAAATTATTACCTTTACAAATAAGTGATTCAAATAAGTTCAGAAAAACGTTTAGTTCTAAATAAATCAATTCTACTTTATTTGCTTACTAGTGTAAAACGTCCTTTCGTAAATATTACTTATAGCATGCGTTAAAAAAATGAACGCAGTTCGTTATCGAATTAAAGCCTTTACTACAGTAAATATTTATTTTTAAAAGTTATCACTTAAGCAATAAAAGTCTGGCCATAATGTAAGTCTGAGGTAAAGAAGAATTAAAAATTTACTAAAATAGTAAAATGCAAATTGAAGATTTTGAAAGGAATTTGTTGCTTGGAATACTGCAACCATGGCATCATTATTCTCAACTTTATGCTTGATTTTAGGATCAGAGATTCATTATTAGAAACTCATGATTATAACTTAACATTATGCTTTTTAGCTTTAAAATCAGAAGTTTGAAAATTTCACAGTTACAAATATACAATAATTGGCTTTTTTAATATGCGATTTAAAATGTTAAATTGGTAAGTAGATATGATAAGATTTTAGTCTAATTTAAAATTCTAAAATTTTGTATTTTATTTTTTCTTCATTTATCTAGGTGTTTTTGTCAAATATTTTTTGAAACAGCCGTTATGTGCTTCATTACACGACTTCCGTGCATTCATTACGCTTTCTTCAACATTGCAAAAGACTGGTACTTAAAGGGTGACGTCAATAAAACGTTGCGTTCTATATCAAGGATAGACTGCGGAACTTCTTGCTTAACTAATCCTTTATGTATTGCTTTCAACTACAAAGCAGATGAGAGTTTATGTGAGATGATTTCAAGCTCACAACTGAGAGAAACAAGAGTGGGTTGGGATTTATTGACGACAAACATGACCAGTGATAAAAATGTAAGAATTATTTCTTAGAAATATACTGAGGGAAGAGTAAATAACAGTTTACAACTTACAATTTTTAAAAACAAAGAAAAACTAATTATTAATAACTAAATATAAAGTTGGTTAGGATAGTTCCTAATGAATGATAATAATTGTAAATAATAAATGATTGATTTTAAAATTTTTCAAAAAAAAAAAATGTTTTAATTCTCTTTAATAGGCTTTTACATATATACATTATATATATACTAACACAATTTAGTGTTACATTTTATGCTGATCACAAATATACAGTGTATCAAGACTACAGTATCTCACGTTTCTGTTATTGGCGGGGGGAAAAAATTCATGATTTTCTCATTTTGTAAAAAAAAAAAAAAATGAGAAAATCATTAAGAATGTTGTATTCAAAAGTTGTTTTGAAAAACTCGAAATTTAGCGCGTTATTTATTTTCATCTAAAAAAAAGTTTGGAATTTTTTTTTTATTTAAAAGGTTGCCTGTGTCATGTGACATGAACTAAAGTGAATCAGTATTTCGCAAAACTAAGCGTTGTAATAAACGTGTTGAAAAATATTTTCTAAAGAATTATTCCTTTTTTAGATTTTTTACATGGCATTATTATTAATAAATACTTTTCAATTGGACTTTGTTAACATAAGCCCAACTTCAGTATTTTGTTAATAATTAATCAACAATTATTTGCTGCAAGAGCACGTTTGTGTTGGATACTCAGAGAGATGAGTGTGTTTGATTGGAAGTAGATCGGTTAGGTTATCAACATGTATTTGTTGTGGATGGCGAATCAGATAATACAGGTATTGAATCTAGTCAAGTTGATTCTTTTTCTTGTTTAATAAATCAAGTGAGAAAAAGGTTACTGATTCGTTTTCGGTTAGCGTCTTGTTTAGCTCTACTACAGAAATAACTGGTAGTGTACTACAATCTGTCCGAAGGATAAATTCCTTGAGCAATATTTCTTCGTGAAAATGACTTCATTAACAGCTGCTCTGCTTTAGCCAGTAGGTAAAGAGACTTCCTTAGCCTTATGAACAATATACCTTCTCACTAACTTTCAAAGTCTTAAAAATAGAAATATCTAAGGGCTGAAGATGATCAGTATTATAAGTAGGTGTGCTTATTAATGTCATGTTTTGATTCCGAGCTGAATAGTATTATGGGAAATGTGTGATTGAAACTCATAAAACTTCATCCTTTTAGAAAAAGTCTTTGCTTCTCATTTCTCGTACTACTTGGTCTCAGACGTCAGACTTTAATCCTCGTACTACTTGTCTCAGACATCCTCTGAGAAAAACGTGCTTAGAAATGGAATTCTAGGTTTGAAAAGGCCTTAAATACACATAGTCCATAAATAGTCCATAAATGCTCGTATTTTGTCCTCTTTAAGGAGACAAATAAAAAGTATGCTAACTTATTAAAAGTATTTTTTGACCGTTGATGATGATGACTTACGTTATAGCACAAGACTAATATTCATCTTTGCAAATATTTCTCAGCCACGTTTACACTTTCAAATTTTGCAAATTATACTGCCTATAAATGAACAAGATGAACATAATGTCTTGAATTTCGTATCAGATTGAACTCGTAACTCAAACGTAAATGACATTAGAGCTATTTACGTTAAGCCTTTAATTATTACACTCAAATATCTTTTAAAAAAGGAATAATAGTTAGTGAAACAAGACTCCTTAAGGAGTTTACTAAAAAAGGTCCGTTAATACCTTTAGGTTAAAAAATTTGATCAGTTTACCACTTTCGAAAGCAATACTATTATGATAAAGTTGATTCTAACCGGAAATGTAAACAAGATGCCGTTCGTTTCAATCTAACCACCTAAAATTTAACCATAAATATTTTACAAAAAGGAAAAGAAGACAACTCCCAAAACAAAGAATCTAATAAAAAACGTCAAAAAATGCGAAGGCGAAAGAGGAGGCTAGAAGTGGGGAAGCTGATTCAAAATCATAGAAGTTGCAGTTGGATACGCCGTGATCATTAAAGAAAAAGAGGAAGAAGAAGGAAGAGGTAGAAACAGTGTTATTGAAATTTAAAGTCGAGAATTCATTATTGATAAAAAAGATTATCTAAAGGAAAAAGATTGGTGTAGTTAAAATTTAAGAAATAACGCTCCCAAAGAAAAGTACACGCGTAATGTAATAAAGTCAAAATGTTACTGTTACAAAGAACCTTGAGACACATCCCAATAACTTTACACAACCTTCCTCCCAAACTACGTATCACTAACATCCCCCATAACCCTAATTTAAAAATAACTGAAGGTAAAAAAAAGCAGTATAAAAAAGATCTGCCTCACAATGTAATAAGCTATAACTTCAAAAATTCGAAAAAATTGCTTTAAAGTTGAACTAGTAATTTGTCGTAAGAGTCAAAATATATTTCTATAAACTACATTTATAAATAATGTACATCATCGTTAGTTAGCACTTAGAAAAACGAGATAAAAAAATTATTTGCTGTTCGTCCACCGTCGTTCTCTAACCGTGAGCATCGTTTTTATTTTTAAATAGAATTCTAAATAAAGCTCTTGCTATACCGGTTTTAAAAAGTGGCATATCAAGGTCTGACAAAAACAACCAGAACGAAATGTAAGAACAAATCTATTTTATATTTGTGTCAAAATTTTAAAGTCAAAATCTTTTTTTAAATTATTGTTATTTAAAGTTTAATTTCATCAGGTTGGACCATTCTGCGAACAAAGCTATCCATGTCTAAGTAACGAATGGTGTCGAGATGTCTGCCAGGAAGTCAACCATACCTACATTTGCTTAAGTAAGAATCTTTACAGAATTGAACTATTTTAGAGTGATACTTAACCTGCTTTATAAATGTCAAAAAATTTATTTTGTTTTAGTTAATAACAAAGTAAACAAAAAAAAAAGTATTTTAAATTTAAAACAAAGGTTCAGGTTTTTGCAATCTTTCAGCCAAAACCTTTAAATCAAAGTCCTTGTAATTGTTGGTTAGCTTTTATCGATTTGGAAAAAACTTCAAATTCAATTTCAAATTAATTCAAAATTTTAATTAAACTTTTGTTAAAAAGTTTATTTTAAAAACATGTTTTTTTGATTAGTTTCACTAACTTCTCAAACCTTCATACCTTCTTATTTTCATAGCAAAAATCACGGCCTGCAAAACGAAGAAACTTATAAATAGGTTTTTGGGTTTTTTCAATATGATCGAATAAAGTTTGAAACGTTTCTATTTAGAGAACAAAAACGTCGCAAGCTTGAGTAGGGTGTTTCAGTCATCCACTTACAGTTATAACACCCGTCCAGAAATGGCGATTGATGGTGATTTGCAGACGACATCTTATACACAAATGGATCCAGTAAACTGGCTTAAAGTAGATTTGCTATATATTTATAAAATTACCAGTATCAAAGTGATCAACAGATTGGTTTATCCCGAAAGATTGATTGGCTATAACTTAATGACAAGCACAAAAGATGAAAATTATCAGCAACTTGCAACGCTAACTAAAGATTGGCAGCAAACGTTTAGCTGCTCAAATAACGTGCGCTTCGTACTCATTACAAAGGTACCCAGTAATGATCAATATCTTCACGTTGCGGAGATCGAAGTCTGGGTTTGAATCGTATTATCATTTATAATTGTATTATTATAATGACAGGTTAAATGACTTTTTTACAGAAAACTTTGTAGAAAAAACTAATTGATGACTATTTAACGTTTGTAAATATTCGTAAAAAACTAGATTCTGAACTAATAAAAGCTATTTAATAACATACTATAAATCAATGATAAAAGAAAGATATATTATAGACGAAAGAGCGTGCAGCTGTAAATTTACTAAAACTATGCAAATAAAGTTATACAAATTACTGTTACTATAGTTACACAAACGACTGTGCTAAAGAAATGCTGTTCTACTAAAAGTTATTAAAAGTGTTGGACGTTTTTTACAAATGTACAACAAAAACTGACAATTCAAGAAAATTAGAATTTGAAGCTCAGTTTATAGCAAATTAAAAATACCCGCCTCACATAAGAGGTCCAACGGAAATATGATTAAGAAGAAATTTAAAAGATAAGTTTTAAGGAGGGATACGAAAGAAAATTTAGAGTTATTCCAGTAAAGATAAAACAAAGAAACCTGATAGAAAATACAAAAATTTATAAAAAATAAAATTCATACCGTAAAAATATCTTATTTTGCACAAAAATTTGACTTCGTAATTTTCATCAATAAAAAACTGTTTTAAACTTGTACTATATTGATGTAAACCAGCAAATCATTTACTTAAGAAATCTAAAATCTATTTTAATTGTTACTTTATACAAATTAAAAAAGTAATTTTTCAAGATTGTTTAAAAAATGTACCATGTTAATCAGGGGTCTGGGACAACATTACCTAAATAAGAATAGCTTTTTGATACATGATGGGATTGGTACTAAGTAACCTCTTTTTTTTTTACTTTATGAAAGACTAAGAACTCTAAGGTTTAATTAGAAACAAAAAATCTATTTTAGTATTATTTTGCCCCATTGAAAGTCTAATTCGGGCACTATTTCATTTTGTTCGAAGATTATTAGCATGTTAGATGACCAACAACATTTGTTGTAACTTTGTACATTGTGCAAAGTTACCCCAATTTCCACCAAAAACGTTCTTCAATCACAAGATTGCTAATCTTTATTTTTTATATTGATATTTGGTTTAACACTTAGTATACTACATAACCAATGCCATATCAAAAACTTCAAACAGTTTATTCACTTTTGAGTTCAATTCTAATTTTCTGCACAGATAAATAACTTTTTCCTGTCTATTTCTATGTTTAAATAAAACGGCTATGTTGAAAAAATGGCTATGCTATGCTATAAACGTTCTATGTTTAAATAAAGCTCCAGCCTACCGAAATGTAGTAAAAAAATGAAAGTATAAGCTCCGAAGAGGGCCTTAATGAATTTCTTCATTTTAAAAGAATAGCCACTTTTTATAATTAAAGTAGTTTGTAGTTTTTAGTAATTAGAGTACTTTGCGCATTTCCCCAGTGCCTAAACAAGTCCGCATCTACATACTACAAATCCCTACCTAAAAAAACCTTACAGCATGCATATTTACTCATACAGACCTTTTTAAAATGAGTTTTAGCCCCCAGAGCTTATATGGATGAAAACATATACAACCTGACATAACGGTCTGCAAAAATTCTTTGACAGTCTTGAAAACATGTCACAAGAACTAAACGTTACCAAAGAGACAAAGTTAAACCTATTCACACAAGACCCTAATCTGAAACAGAGAGTCCTCTTAAGTCCACCAGCTACCTATACAAAAGCAGTCAGGATAGCAAGAGTTAACAACTTTTTTATCAACGATAATAACGAACAAATAATTGAGTTGTGAAAACCAAAAATGACCAAACTACAGCCTAAACCCACGAAGACAAACACTGTAACATTTGCTGACAATGATGAACCTCCACAAAGAGCTTACAAAGTGATTTAGCCGTAATTTAACTTAAGAACAGTCGTTGTTTTTAATTTGTCTTATTCCACCTTTAGATTAGATTATGTTAGAGGAACCTTAACTGATAATTGGAGAAACGCAAAACATTCTTCTACTTTACATTGTCAACTTCAAAAATTAAAATTTGAATAAAAATCAAATAATATAGTAATAGTTCAGTCTTAGTTAAAAAGCTGATTTCTGAAACGGTCTTTATCGCTTTACACTCTTTAATCGCAATATTTGACTTCAAAAGAGCTCTACTATTTTTGAACGCACGCCGAATTGATAAGAAAATTTTTCCCCAGTTTCAAACTTTTATACAACCTCTAATCTTTGTGTCATAAGTTAACAGATGATTAGAAAAACAGCAAACCGATTGGTCAAATAAAATGAACTGTGTCAATCAATCTAAAAACATCAAAATATCTTGAGAATAATTTAAAAATTCCTTTCAACTTTGTCATTCATTCTAGAAAATAACCATCATTAGCCATACGGAAATAAAATTGAGTCTAAAAAACAAGCATAAGGCATTAATCTGAGGCGACAGACATAGAGGATTATAGCAAATTTCATCGCTATAGTTATTTCTCAACTAAAACTAAAGTAAAGAAACTTATGAGTATTTCGTTGCACTTTAATATAATTATTCATGATGCTAATAAGATTATAAAAATGTTTTTTTTAAAAAAAAATTATTTTTCTATTTTTATACTAGATGAAACAAATGAACTTCAATCTAGTTCCAGTGAAAAAAACACCATCGAAGTTTGCAATTTTTAGCCCCTCCTTGATTCATCAATTCAACAACATGATATAGTCTTTACATTTCTCATTTAAGCATTATTGCTAATTGTAAATGTTTACATAAATGCAAGACTGTATTACATGGATTGTTACTGTATATCGAAAATGCCTACTTAACTGTAAATTAAACTAAATTGTTTTTTAACTGCGACATTCTATGAAAATTCAAGACCGAGTTTAGGAGCCTCAAAAGAGTTTTTTCTGTTATTCTTTTACAACGCGATTAGGAGGTCATGAGGCATATTTTTTCACTATGAGATTTAAAAAATAAATGAACAAAAAAATCCCAAACCCTAAATATTACACTATTCTCTGGCTAAAAGCCTTTTTCTTTTCTTCTTATCAGAAGGATGTATTAGATAATTATCATAATTCAATAAGAAAATTGAATGCTTTGTTATTACATTATTTATAATTTTCAATGTATGATTAGATTTAGAAAAAAGTGATTGAGTAATAACATTTAAATTAGTTCACATATTTCAAAACTAATTAAATCAAATGACTTATGTGCGTCAATTTTTCATTTCCTTGAACTAGAATCAGTTAAATATGATTAAAATGATAAATGTATCAGACTTTTATTTATAGACTTTAAGAATAGGTTTTTAAATGGTCATTAGTTAATTTACGCTTTTAATTTTATGGTCGTAACCCTTCTAACTTTCTAAAAAAAGAGTAAAAATTGAGTTCTTCAATATTCTTACTTAAAATTAATCACGTTTAACAAGTACAAAAGAAATGCCCCGAATAGTTTCTCATTTCACGGGCTACCATACATAACAATAACGCTCGACTCGTGGTTTTCGCATTTATTCAACCAATCACACTGTCTTTTAGCAACAAGGTTAACGAAAAATGTATGTCCGCTCCAACTGGAACGAAGTCCACAACCAAATCTTACCACATGAACCATTGTAATTGGATATCCGAAGCTAACTGCCGTGCTCCAAGCTTTATCCATAGTGGGCTTGGCTTCCTTAGCCTAAAAATAAAAGTTGATATACTTCTACAACATTTAGAGTGTTAATTATTCAGGTTCTGGATAACCAACAAAAAATAAAAATTTCAGAATTTTGATAAAACTTTTAAAATTGTCTATTGATTTAAATTAGTAGATATATTAATATAAGTAAGTATTTTACACTTGTAACATGATTTTTCACGTTATTGCAAGGTTTAACCCTTGAAACGTTTGTGCTAACACATGTTTTACAATACTTTTTTACATACTTTCAGACAATTTTTACATACTTTAAGACAATAGAGCTATCCCAAAACAATGAAAGGACAAAAAATCACTACAAGCTTAAATTGATCTGGATATATTAAATTGCTCTTGAAAGTTTGAAGTAAAATACTTAAACCAATCTGAAGCTGAATTCTGTTGCAGGCCAAGAGAAGTATCAATAGATTAGTTGCTAGTTATGCTTTTTTTATACTTCTACAATTTATACAAAATATGTTAAGTTATTACAATTTATACAAAACATGCAAATTTTTGAAATGAATCAGGTAAAACTAAGTTTACAATTGTTAAAATGGATCATTAAAAAACCTTATATCCTCAATATCAAAAATTTGATCTTTTCAAAGAATCCCTCTTTTTTTTTAGTTGTTATTCACCTTAATTTTAAATGAGCTTTTAGTATTTAAAATTTTTGTTTGTTAAAAACTTACGTAATTAGTAACTGCATTTTGTACTGCTTTATTTATTTGATTCATTTTATCGCCAGGGGGGAACCTTGAACTTTTTTGGGCCCAACCAACAACAACATTTCGACCATGTTTTCGAAAAATACTCACAAACCAACCTGTAACAGAATGGGCATCGAAGCCTGATACTTCGTTATAAGAGTTAACTGTAAAATAATAGGCAGGATATAACTGGCTCAATGAGTCCTTTAATATGTTTCTGAAATCATCATTGGTTCTTCCGACGTATCTGATCATTTCTCTTTCCACTTCACCAGTCAAAATTTCTTGAACAACGTATTTTTCTTCGCATGTATTTCCTCTCCAACCTGATGGACAAGAGCATCTAAAAGTACAAGAGATATCGGTAATGTCTGTACACGTTCCACCGTTTTTACATGGCAGGCTTAGACATTTTGGCGTGCAACAGGAATAGCCACCACCAAAAATGTTGTTGCAGAATTGCTGTTTCGGAACACAGTTATCGTCCCACCCACAGGTATTTTTGGTAAGTGGATTGCACGTCTTGATTCCAAGATCAAGTTTTTTCGTTTCGCAATAGTTGTAATAGAGCGGAGCCATCCATTTTAAAATATCTTTGTAGTTAATATTTGGATACCTCTTCATGTATGAGCTAGAAAACAAGTTTAAGAGAGAACTCAACTCCATTTTAATTGGCATAGGTGATTCGAACTTTTGCTGAGACCAGTCTATCAAACTCTTTGCTGGTTTTGAACCGTACGATGTAATGTATTCCCTAGTAAAGCCTTCCACGGTAGCGCTGTTGACACTATTTCCCAAACTATTGCAGGATTGGCTCGTTTGTCCAAAACCGACACCTGATCCTAAATGAACATTTAGTCGTTCTTGATTGCACTTCTCAATATTTTCATCGTTGTTTCGTTTGTATTCAGCTTGTGAGTATCGCCTTGAAATAGCAGTTCTTGCGCCCATAGTTGTCTGAAACAAAGTATTTTTTTTTTACAAATAAAATACAATTAGTTCGATTGGGATATTTATGCAAACAACTTTAGGTTAAAGCTTTTACCTGCTGAAGAAAATGAGTTCCAAATTCTTCAATAAAACTGTTAAAAACTGACTGCCTTTGAGATATGGGCGCGCCATCTAACTTTTTAACTGCATTTAAAAAGCCTTCTGTAAAAGGAGGAGGGTCGAACGGACTTATTCTAACCGTATACGTGGAGCAAGTGGCATCATTCATTGTTAAAACTCCTAGAAAAAAAAAGCATTACAAGAATTTTAAATTTTAATTCTTTTTTTGAAAAAAATACAAAATGTTATAAATTAAAATTTCATGAAAAAAAAAACCTTTATTTTTGGTAAAAAATTCTTCATTCGTTTGATAATCAGAGCTTGATGAAAATGCTGCATCAACAAGAGGCGGAACTTTGGTTTTCATGCCAATACCCTCAAGCTCTGCACTGACCTCAGTTTCCATGTTGGATGTGAATGTGGTTCCCTGGGAAGATTTCGCCCCAACTTTTTGTTTGTAACCAGACACAGTTGTAATGATATCCGTACTCAGTGTCAAGCTGCATTGAACAACCTATGAAAATAATCCAAATTTTGATTTTTCTCGAAAGAAATTACTGATTTTTTTTAGACTAGGTTTTACTTGTTTAACAGTTTGAAAACTGTGAGAAGAGAAAAAGAAACGAGGAAAGAAAATTACCTGACGGACAGTGACACCGCCATGCAGCGCGTATCGACCTTCCGCTGTCAGGTAGGTTGGTACAAAAATGTAACCTGTTGAAAAGCCGGGATCTTGTGTGAAACCTGACGCGAACGGGTTACCCAAGAGAATGTTGTAGCCCGTCATCACTGATACAATATTTGGATATGGTTCATGGCTAGGATTGCACCAATCTGCATTACAAATTCCTACGGTTTCGATTGCGTTAAGACTGCTCAATAGAAGTAACAACTCTGCAATCATTTCTTTTTTTTCAAAGTTATTAGCCGTAAATAAGCAGTAACTGTTGTCACTTCGAGATGTTTTTTTTCTTATGAAAGAAATTATTTTCAAGGTTTTTATCTGATCATTAAAACAAAGATAAAATTTCATTCAGATGACAAAAGACTAATCAAATTACAAAAAAATTGAAATGTAGTTTAATTTAACCAATCAAAAACAATTGTTCAGAACTAATTGCTCGGGACCTAAAACAATAAAAGTTAAATGTAATGATAGTTTTGATTTTTACAAGGAGCGTTAATGTAATATTAACAGGAACTACACTATTATTGCCTTTGCAATCTTTAAATTAAAATCCATTTATGAAACGTAAACTTTTATGAAGTTTATATTTTAAAGTTGATTTAAGGAAAAATCACAAGGGAATTTCCAATCAATAACTGTTTTTATTATCCTTTACTTTATTATCCTTTATTGCTTCTAATAAAATCAAATGTAAGTTTAATAATGAAGAGATCTCACTTCGACATTTTTAGGGACAAACCGTAATGCTTCTGAGCCCCTTATTCAGCTAGCTTCATTGTGACGTAAAAAAAAACTTTACATGCATAAATCAATTGAATCAAATTTTATGTTTTAATGTTTTGGAACTAAAAGTTTTTTTGCGAAACTTTACTTATTCGTCGACATTTAACAGTAATAAAATGATATATGTCTAAAGAGGTTTTTTTTATTTTTTGTTAAAAGTAAAAACAGTTAAATAGTTGAATGAGTAAAAAGAAATAGCATGCTGTTGATTGAAATTTTTGCAAACGACAGCTGAATTTGCAGAGTCTAGATCAGGTTGGCAATCACACTTTTCACAGTCACACATGAATTTATTGAAAAGCGTTTAATTAAGTAGGGTTATTAGCTTCTTTTTCAAATCTTCTCAAAAACTTTTTTCAACGAATGAAAATTCAAAGAAAAAAAAAGTTTTGTAAGGAAAAGAAGTTAAACAACTTTATCAATTTTTATAAGAACGCAAGTTGTTTTATAAGAACACAAGTTAGAACTTATAGAACGCAAGTTGTTTTATAAGAACACAGGACTAAAAAAATTTAATAGCAAGATGAAGATGTTACTTATGTGCAAAAAAAGGCAAATTTAAAGTCACAGTTACACAAAGTCACGGTTACTGCTATAGTTTTACTGTTATCTTAATTATTTTATAGACTTTTTTAAATTACAGTTTGCGACGTTTTCAAGATGCACAAAAATATTAGCTTTCATGATCAGGAAATATTTGAATGGCATGAAGTTTCCTGAAGATGTAAACGAGAGAGGAAAAAAATAAAACTTTAAAAGGCAATATCAAAACTTTAATACTTGTAGGCAACAAATTGATTTATTGCAATAGAGATATTGGCAAGGTGAGGAAAACTTACTTCGTTGGGAACGTAAAATTTTAATTGATTCAAAACTTCAAAAATAAATTTAACATTATAAAAATTATTTATTTCTAACTTACATTTAAATTGAATTATATAAAAAAATGAATTTAAATCTAGCCTGGAAAGTAACCTATTATTTAATGTATTAGTTTATGACAGTAAAATGAAAACGAAAGCAGTAAAATTTTAACGTCGTAATTTTACTGAAAAATTTAAACGGAGTAAAATATGACATGGAACAAAAGGTTGGCGATGCAAGGTTATTGAATGACTAGTGACTTTTTTTTCTGCTTTATCGTTTTAATATAAAAAGGGGTGTTCAATAAATCATACGTTATTTTAAAAAAAGAAAATTGAGATTTAAAAGGAGAAATTAGACAAGAACTTTACATCGAGAACTATCATGCTTTTCCAATGAAATTACTAATGAATTTTTCATAGAAAACTATGGCGGTTTTCCACGCACTAATGATAATCACCTAAAATCTTGAAAATATCTCTGAAAATCAACAAACGACTTTTTAACAAAACACTCCATACACTCCCAGTGAATATTGATAGAATGCTTGATATTTATGGGTACGAGTACTGGTCAAGTATTAATGCCTATACAACAAGCACAAGTGTACGGGCATTTCCATTACCTACTCTTACACAAGTACGTACGGACATTACTCGTACAATGTGTGGTTGCCTGTACACGCTTGATGGTTTTTTTGTGCATTTTCACTCATACTCGTATATACCTGTTAAAAAAAAGTTAGATTTGAGGCTTAAGGGGTTAAAAAATCTCAGAGTGAACTTTTACTGTTAAATAAAGTTTCTCAAAGAACTTTGTAATCCCAAGAGGAGGCGGAACTTCTGTCTTTTCTTCTTCTCCTCTTGCTCCGTGCAATCAGAAAGTCTCAATTTTTAATAAAATTATAAAGTTCTCAGTTCAGAGTTCAGAAATACCCTCCCCATAATAACTGTAAATTAAGGAACTTTCAGAGTTCAGCTCTTATTGAAGTTTTTGATTTATTCAACTAATTTGTGCTAATTGACCCATTCACCAATTCTGATAAAACAATTGTATAATTTTGTATATGTGTGTGTCTGTTTGTGTGTATAAATGTATATAATTTAAATAACAGCTGAAATATCGTATCATTGTATAAAATTTACCGGTCATATACGGGCATCCTAAAGGTATTGGGTAAAAGGAACGAGCTTTTACGATTGCTAAAATATTATATTTATTATATATTACATTTTTTTATATAAGTAATCAGTGGCGGATCAAGAGGGGGCTAGGGGGGGCTATAGCCCCGGGCCCCACAATTTTAGGGGCCCCGATTCAAAGCAAATAACTTTTTATTAACTTTGAAAATTAAATCTTTTATTAACTTAAAAGAGCCAAAATTAAATTAACTGTAAGAAGTGATGGTTACAACCACGTAAATAAGTTATTTGGATTTCTATTGAAGCTGTTAACTATTAGTACCATGGATTTGCAAGTTAGCGCGAAAAAAACTGAAGGCGTGTACTCAAATGATTTAGAAGATAGTTTCATATTTGAAATAGAACAATTTGTAACATTATTAAAGTTGCAGCCTCCGGGGTTTTTTTTCGCATAAAAAAGATAAATCTGAGACTGAAAACACATTGATTCCTCTGCATGTTTTAAATTGGATTGTTGAAACCGATATTATTGATGTATTTCCAAATGTTTATATAGCATATCGCTTGTTTCTAACTATTCCCATAACAAATTGCGAGGCTGAGAGATCATTCTCTTCTCTTAAAAGAGTTAAGAACATGCACCGATCAACAATGGTCCATAGTCGTTTAAGTAATATAGCAAGATTAACTATTGAGTCAAAATTATTAGAAACTTTGGATTTCAACGATGTGATTGCAGAGTTTGCGGGGAAGAAAAGCAAAAAAAAAAATCACTCAACTTAGTTCAATAAGATAAATATAAAATTTGTATATAAATAAATATCCGTGATAGCGTTTTCAAGAAAGTCTTTGTTTTACTCATTTTTGTCGTTGTTAGTGGAACGGGGCCTCCTACTTTAAATAGCCCCGGGCCCCGAAAAGTCTTAATCCACCACTGCAAGTAATACTTGTATATGCCTAAAAAATTGTACGAGTTATATACAAGTATTTGTATAAATTATGTTAGTTTTAACGGGCAATATTCCCTGAACTTGCCCGCTTATCAAACCCGTAGACCTCGAGTATTCTGTGGCTACTAGTAAACGAAGCATCACACAAGCTAGCATCAGTAACACCCTCACCACAACTCACCGTATTTTACCAAAAACCATAAACCACTTTTAAAAAATTCAGCAAACTTTTTGTGTAAACAAAAATTTAATTGTTAAATGTTATTTAAATTTTCCACATCAAAATTAAGAAATACCAAAAATAATAAAGAACCAACGTCTTTTCAACAATAATAAACTCTCAAAAAAGGTTGAGATTCTAAAAATTAAAATGTTTACAATAATGTATTGAAAAATGTTTACAATCATGTTTTGAAAAATAACAGTTTCAAAAGGTTTGAGATTGCATTGAGATCAATACTCCATCAGTGGTGCATTGAGATCAACACTCCATCAGTGGTGCATTGTGTGGCTGTTATGATTTCTTTTTGATTAAACACCTATCAGTAGAAACTAAAAACTTTACGTGTTTGATATTTGAGATGGATTGGATTATATTATTTGAGAATCAAAACTGTTTACAAAACTGATTTTAGAGGTTTTTTGATTTAAAATATGCAAGGAGTGTAGAAATAATATTGGACCAGAATTGCCACACCAGTTAAATTGTACATCGAGACAATAAAACTGGACGGACAATAATGATAATTGTAAATATATTGTATAAAACCAATTATTTTTTTGTTTTGTTTGTTCATTTTAGTTTTTGCAATAATCCTTTATGTGATGAGCCATAGGCGCCGAGTTCACGGGGGCAACAGGGGCAGTGCCCCCCCCCCCCCCAGGAAAATTAAATTAGTAATATATTATCACGGATTATCTCGGGGGCGAATAGATACTCTCGCCCTCATGATAATCCGTGATAATATATTATTAGTATAAATTTCCTGGGGGGGGGGGGGGACACTGCCCCTGTCGCCCCCGTGAACTCGGCGCCTATGTGATGAACAATATTTTGGTATAAAACGTTTAATTTCTAGATGTGAGAAGTTCTATAATTCAGCATTTTAAAATTTGAAAGAAAATTTAAAAGAAGATATGAAGAAAATTTGAAGAAGGAAATAAACTTAAGTTTACAAAGAACATTTTTTTTTTACTGTGCAGCGACAAAATAAAACATTGTTAGCTGATTCTTCAACACCAATTTTTTGAGATGGCATCCTTTAAAATATCAGATAACCGGAAGGCATAAGTAAAGAGAGCTGCAATCGTGGTAGAGTAAATTGACTTATTATAGCAGCACTTGTAGTAGATTAAATTGAGTCTCAATCCAACCTGAAAAAAATAATTGTACTGCTATTTGTGAATATCAACCGATATTCTTGTGCGTTTGATATGGAATTAATAAATATATTTTTTGGAATTGAAAGTGTTTCTCCTTCCGTGTTTATAAATTCATGACCCTGGTTTGCAGCTAACAATGAAAAATTTATTTTTCAGTGCATCCATCGTACAGTTTGAATGGTCCAATCCTCTGTCGATGATCATAAATCTAATTGCTAAAGTTTGAAAAATTCAAAATTATCAGCGATGTGTAATGGTAAGTGTGTCAGGCATCCACTCAGAGATCGTCCAGGTTCTTGATGTTCATGGAACTTTATTTTCTCAGTTGCAATAAAAATAGAAAAGCTGGATTTTAGTGTGCAAAAAATAGTGCATGTTTTTGTCAAACATACAAATTTCTTTGTTTTCAGAAAGAGGAAGTTCATGTGGTAACTCATTCTTATGCTTAAAAGAGCTTTTTTATTCTTAGTTTTCGACCGCGCTAACACATCCCCCATGGTCAAAATAACTCAAATTATCGCTTTTTTTAGATTTGAACTTTTTTTTTTTGGCCCTTGAGGGTATTGATAAAAAAGATAATTTTTTTTTTTTAATGCTCAGAATCTCATAGAAAACATAAATTCCAATATACTATATTCGATTTTAAAACTTTAATCCGGTTTAATGGAACGAAAAATTAAACCAGTCCGCTTAACTTATTTCAACAGCTCCTTAGCTAGATGTCGTGTTTGCAGTTTATAAATTAGTTTCTGGTGTAAGAAAAGGTTGATAGTTAGTAGATTAAAAGTTAAAATTCTTTTCTGGAATTTACACCCCAGTGTTAAGAGATAAAAGGTAATAAAACGTTCACTGTTTCTTGTTAAATAAATGGCAGACACATCACAGTTGATATTTTTGGGGATAGTGCCCTTCTAGCTAACCCGAAAAAGCCACCTATATGGGGTGATAGTGGACACATGTAGGTGTCCATAAATGGGTTTTTTGAAACCAATCTATTATGTCTGAGAAAAAAAAAATCAATTTTAAGTTGAAAATTTCCCAATTTTTTTACTGTTTCGATTATTTACTAAACAAGCCATAAAATTGAAATGGGTCATTGGAACTTCATGAAATTTTATGGTGTTGTACCTGTATAGTAAGGCTATCAATGTATAAAATTTCATGCAGATATCCTGCTTGGTTATAAAGTTATAGGCCAAACGTTTTGCAAAATCATACATTTTGACAGTGTTGATACCAAAAGTTTTTAGTTTTGGTAAAAAGATTTTGTCTGATTGCCCTGAATTTTTGTATGTATACTCTATAGGCAATAGGCAACAACTTTTGTTATTAGAATTTTGAAATTGACCATTTGCTAAAAAACTGTGGCCACAAAATCATTTCGAGCCCCAAAATTTCCTTATAAAATTGGCAAATTGATTTTCAATGAAAATGACTAACTGAGGGGTCCATTTTGCATTTTTTGCTACCCTGAGCACCAATCAATATAAAAAAATGTAGAGCCTATTGAAAAATAACAAAAAATTGCAACTTTTAGGTCAGTTTATAGATTTTTAAAAAATAGGCCTTTTTCGTGTACATTTTCTATGCATTAGTATAGGTTCAAAATGGAAAATCTATAAGTAACCATGGCTTTTTTTGCATGAAAAACTAAAAAATAAAGTTAGATTGTAAAATATAACGGAATTCATGCACACATAACACAAATTGAAGGGGTTTTGCCCAATAAGTTAATTTTAAGGCTTCCTCTTCATGCACCTTGGGTCTTTAGTAAAGGTTCAAAGCTGAAAAAAACTTTTAGATGCAATAAAACTTGAATTTCTTCAACTCTTCATTTCAACTATTTCAGGTAAGTCATCTGAAATAGTTGAAATGAAGAGTTGAAGAAAACTTAAATATTAGAGGTTAAAGCTTTTAACTCCAAAATTTTATTTTCTTCTTAAATTGATAACTTAACAACTTTCTCTCAATCACAACTTAGGTTTTTTTTCTTGATTCAAGAAACACCTACTTTCTTATTTAATTAAACAGTTCTAAATAAGCTGCACAATTTTAGAATTATAAAATGTGGCATTTTTGGCAGAGTAAGACTATTAAAGGTGCTTTTTGCTGTAGTCCACAAGGCAGTTTTTAAGTCTAAGAGCGTATTCTGGATGAGATGGGAGTCGTTTGTATCGTTACCAATGATGAGAAAAGTCTTGATGAGCTGCTTCAAATACCTATTCGTTGTAAATTCCAAGTGGTGACATGTGGCAGTTCACAAAGTCTTTGATGTGGTGAAATACCATATGGGTCTGGGGTGTGACAATAGCATTCGGGATGGCAAGATATGAGTCTTGAAATTGTTGGATTTTGTCCAAAAAGTCATCCTCAAGGTCTGATTCAAAGCAGCTTTTCACTACAGCATCAAACTTCCTGAGCGCTTCGATGAATCTAAAAACTTCTAAAGACTCAGCTTCTGCCACTGTTGAAGCCTATCCACATTCCGAAGAAGTTTGCGACAATCTTTTCCTTCAAACATGCCTCCATTTCATGTTTCATGGGCTCAGTTTCATGTTAAGAGAAGTTGGCCATTTTTCGGCATTGGGCCGTACACTTTTCATCTTCTGAAAAATGTGGTTAACAACTCCAAGGTAAAGATGCAATTCCGGTGGAGGCAAAATGTCCATAATGAGAGTGTCATCGGCTCCAATGAGGATAGGTGGATGGACAACATTGCCGGTGTGTTTTGCCTTGGCAAGAATGCTCCCAGCACTCAAGAAGCTTTTATAGCTCTCATTGAGTGACCCAAGTGTTCTCAAGGCTCCAGCCCTCTCTAGATTTGTGAAATCAACGCTACACCAAGAGCAAGGGTGAGAGCTTGAGTGAGCTTGAAGCCCACAGAGAATGTTGACCAGTTTTAAGTCACAAGCAACAATGGCCTTCACTCTATCAACTTGAATGAGCAACCAAATTTGGTGGACATTCTCATAAGTCTCGGGAAACTCTTCTGCAACTGCCATGAGCATCTGGCGCTTTACACCCGTATCTTTTGCAAGCCTGTCAGTCAAGAGACGCTTTTGAGGTGGGGACTCTTTTGTGGCTCTGTTGATGACTCCCAAACAAAACTCCAGAAACTCCTTGCCACCATCGATTCCGATTTTTTTAATTCGCTCAGTTGAAACATTTCGAGATGTGCTGATTGTGCTGATAAGGTCAGTGATGTTTTTACAGTGGGCAACAGTGTGATCTGAACCAGTTTCACCTTTTGCATCAGAAGCCTTTATATTTGAGTGGGTAAAAAAATCACTCAGTTTTCTACCAGCAGATAGAAAATGTTTGTTAAAATTCGGCTCAACAAGCTTTGTGCCTGAAGTCTGGTTTACTACTTTTGCCAATTATTCCCACATTAGATAAACCTGTGTTGAGCTGAACATTGACCATGTCTTGTGTCTTCAAAGCAGGAGAGACGGTTTTTGGTATATCTCCACTTGGCCCTGTAATTACAAATTGGCTTATGAAACATTTTTCCAATTACTAAATTATTAAGGAGAAAAATGCTTCTTGAATAAAAATATTTGTCATGTCAATGTAGCATTACTTAAGGTATTCATTACTAAATGAAGCACCTGGCGTCACAGGAAGAGATGGTCCTCTAGATGGTTTTGATAGCCTTACAGTGCCTTTTGGTGAAGCTGTTTTGCTTGCAATCACCTTTGCAGCAATCTGTTCTGCAACTTTTTCATCTTGAGCAGCTAGCCCTTTGAGGTTTTCACGAAACGTGGATTGGTTACAATTGTAAGGAAAGCCTTTCCCGATGGGACTCAGACAATCGTTGCAGCGCACAGTGGGCCCTTTCTCATCAGCTCGAGAAACATGTAGCGGATGTTTCTCATTCAGCTTTAGACGCCCAATCCTGCAGACGAGACAGTCACAGTTTTCGCCACTTGAAGTCATACAGTGATGGTAGAACAACTTCTTTGCCTTCATCTCGCTTCTTCATGATTGTCCGGCATTTATAACATATTCCTTGAGGCACTCTTCCATCACCCAAGTCTAAGTTGATCCCATAGATTTTTGACAAACGTTGCGATTGGAATAAAGTTATTTGCCTGGTGAACTTTTTAAGGCAAGTTAGACAATTTTTCTGTTTGACCTCGTGACCTCTTGCATGATTTGGCATTGTGAGAAATTGCTTAGTCTCCTGTAAATGCAACAGTATTCAAATAGTTTTACCAGTCTTGAAATTTAAACTGTCTCTTAGTTGTGCAAATGGAAAGAATTTTAAAAAAATAGGCAAGAGCTTGTAGACTTATAAGCCAAAATATAATTGATGTTATTGACAATATATGCAACTGAAACAAATCGAAACTTTACCTGTATGCAGAAATATGGACGGTCACAAAAGTGAGGGTGAACCTTTTATTTGGAGATTGGTCTAAAATTTAAGCAAGCTTTAAAGTATATTTATTAGGATTAAAATAGTTTTGATATAAAAGCAAACTATTTTCATATCTACTCTCTCTTTAGTTCATTTACCCACTTACACATCTTACAGTATTTTATATAGTATAGTTTGCATGAGTATAGTACACAATCAACTTTTTTAACAATAAATATGGAATACATCTATTAAATATCATTTTTAAATTATGCACCTTTTTCTTTGAAATCATTTTTTTTAAAATAAAAGTGCGCACTATACTCAGTAAAATACAATACTTTTTACCACTTCTTACTTTTTCCGCTGAAAAACATTTCCATCTTAAACAGAATTTTTTTACCAAAACTTAAAAACTTTTGGTACCAACACTGTCAAAATGTATGATTTTGCAAAACGTTTGGCCTATAACTTTATAACCAAGCAAGATATCTGCATGAAATTTTATACATTGATAGCCTTAGTATACAGGTACAACACCATAAAAATTCATGAAGTTCCAATGACCCATTTCAATTTTATGGCATGTTTAGTAAATAATCGAAACAGTAAAAAAATTGGGAAATTTTCAACTTAAAATTGATTTTTTTTCTCAGATATAATAGATTGGTTTCAAAACACCCATTTATGGACACCTACATGTGTCCACTATCACCCCATATAGGTGGCTTTTTCGGGTTAGCTAGAAGGGCACTATCCCCAAAAATATCAACTGTGACATTCGATAAAATTTAATTTACTGATCAACATGAGAAGAAACTAGATTTACTGACCAACATGGAAAGAAACTAGACTATGAGCGAGTTAAAGGTTTCACAAGATAATCAATGGGATACATGGCATATATATCCAAAAAAAATAAGTAAAAATATTATTCAATAAGACTTTTACTTTTAGAACTTTCGAATACTTTTATTTCATTTTCAATCATCAAATTAAACAAAATTTAAATTCTTCTTCATCATCCCACCACTACTGTTGTATCTGATGTAAATTCATAGGGAGGAACTTCAAGATTTAATGGTGCAGGTCCTTTCCTAATTCTTCCAGAGGCATCATAATGAGAGCCGTGACAGGGACAGTAATAACCCCCAAAATCTCCTGCGTTGGAAATTGGTACACAACCGAGATGGGTGCAAACTCCAAGTATTACAAGATAACTTGGATTTTTTACTCTATCTTCATCCAATTGTGGATCGCGGAGGCTCGCAATATTAACAGCACGCACTTGATCAATTTCAGCTTGAGTTCTGTGGCGCACATATAGAGGTTTGCCTCTCCATTTAATGGTAGCATTCTTACCAGGAGGAATGGTTGTCAAGTCGACCTCTACTTTTGCAACAGCCAAGACATCAGCAGAAGCACTCATTGATGATATAAATTCAAGGGCAATGTTTTTGCCAGCATGAGCACTAGTAACTCCTAGACCGGCAACCATAATGTAAGTGAATGCTCGACGAGAAATATCACTCTCAGAGCTTTTTGATGTAGGGTCTTTGGTAGAATCTCGTCGATAAGAAGTAAAATCTGGTACTGATATATCAGTGTGACTAAAGCGCTGCTGCATTTTTCCTTTAAGAAAAAAAGAAAAAAAAAATTAAATACAATCATAATATATAAAATCAATGGGACAACAGAAGAAACACCATCTGTTTCATCAATTGTTTGATTATTATATGTTAAACTATATTTGCAAAAGCATGAAATCAGAAATTATGTCAATAACACCGCCTGAGTTAACCTCAGATACAAATAGCTACGTTTGATTTATGGCTTTTAAAATCTATACTAAAATTCACCATGATATATAAATTACATGCATATAAGTAATTTACTTTCAGTGAAATATAAATATGATTTCTTATACCACATAAATATTACCTATGAAATGATAGTAAAGCAAATAATGTTAAAAGAAAAGTCCTGTCAAGATGTAAACAATATTAAATTGTTAAAAACAATATTATAAATAACTTTTGATAGGATATACTTTAATTGTTGATAGCATATATTAAAGAGCCTATAATAAAATCAAAAATATTTAAAACAAGAGGATTTACACTGTTTATACCTGGTTATGTTTACAATCTTTTGTAAACAATTTGAACCTAGACTACATTAATTTGAACATGAAATGGATGCTTTCAGAAATGTTCATCGGTAAAAATTCCTAAATGTGCAGCTTCCATGATTACAAGTCATACCACATCTGTCATAGCAATTGCATGTTGTTAAAAGAATCTTTGAAAATACTTCGAAGACCTCAAGATTGGGTTCCAAAGTGTTTAACATGTATTTAGAATACTTTATGAACTCTTTCAAAAACTGTACTATGGACTGCAATTAAAAAAGGAAACACAAAAATTATAATCTTCACAAATATTATAATTTTCAGTTGTGAACTTCTGCTTTCACTCTTCAAATTTTAAGAGTAAAAACATTATCCATAGGCAAGGTCTTAAACAGTTGAATACTTCTCAAAAATAACAATAAAATGGTTTTCCTCCCAATAAAAACCTGATTTTTGTTGGCAGGAACATGATTGATGCAGAAGATCACAACTGAAGATCATGATTCATGTATAAGGAACATAATTTATTTAAGTTTCCTTCACAATTGCAGCCCATAATGCAGTTTTTGATGGATTTCATAAAATATTCTAAATACCTATTTAACACTTAGGTTTTGAAATCCAATCTTAAGGCCTTCATAAGTATTTTCTGAAATTTGTTGATTTCATGTTTCTGCAAATAAAACTGTAAAAAAAACTTATGCCAATCAATTGATAAAAAAAATCTGGTAGTTTTTATGGTTCAATTTAAGGATTTTTAACAAAATAAGAAATGCACAGTGATGCTAAAAATATTTCAATCAGTGATTATAACAGAAATATTAAGTAATGGATAACTTCAATTTTTATTTTAAATATGGTTAGCACAAAGAATTGTAAAGACAGTGAAAACGTAAAAATGCTGACTCCTTTCTAAAGCATTATGAATTTTAATAAAACGAAATTGATATGGCTTAAGACCTAAACTTTATGTAATGAATTAATTATAAATATTTAAAACTGTTTTGGTGTGCTTAATTTTTAAGGCATTTTATTTTTGCTTTGGACTTTTATCTTTTTGCTTTTGTCAACATTATTTTGCTCAGAGGCTTGTAACAAAAACTTGCAATATTATCCAATAATTGATTACTGAATAAACATTCTAGTTGAGGAAGTAAAATTCACTTTCTGTAATTTAAAAGTATAAATTTTTTTCCATAAAAACATCATTTAAATATTCATTCTGATTTTTATATTAAAATATAAAAAAAAGCTTAGAAATTGAAAATTAAGTTTTTTGAAAAAAGAACAGAATAGTAATGTATAGTTCCTAATATAAACAGGTGAAGCAATCAGCATACACAACAGACTCTGAAATAGTTTTATTAAAGTTAAGCTAACAAAATTAAAGAAAACACTGTTAATCTCAAAATTTACTAGTTTTTCAAAACTAATATGCTTGTATTACTTCTTCAGATCTTGACATGAATGCTTTAATTCAGATATCATAAATTTCTGCTCATGCCCTTTTACGTGGCTGCTGATCTTATATACAGAGCATGACATTTTGGCATATATATTTTTACATATTCAATACACATTGCTTCAATTAATGTTTTATACACAAAAACAGCAACAGCAACAGCAGCAACAACAACAATACCAACAAAAACAACAATAACCATGAAAATCATGTTATAATTTTTCATAAAAAAGAAAAATGAATTCACTTTGTAAAAAAATTATGTTTTATAATTGATTTAGATCCTAAAAATTGGTTTAAACTCTTTTCTGTAAACAATAATAAAGCTTACACAAAATATTTAAGAGTAAACCAAAGCATAATCAAGACATTGCAGGTAAGCACAATGGCAGAAATGCAGGCATTAAACTATGATTAACAACTTAAAAAACCATTTGCATAACAGTTTAGAAAATCGTTTATGCATTACTAACAGGTTGTGTTCAGTAACTATATCATGTCAGCTCAGTCATATATGTAATAACAAAGAAGGACAAATCTCAAATTGTAACTCTCTATTACTTTACATAACTACAACTGTTTGGATTATTCCTATGTAAAAGTAATTTAATTTAAAAACAAAAAAGAAAATCTAAAAGTTACATATTAAGTGAATACCTAATCCTGTGGAAAGTAGTGACAAACTTGAAGTAGGACCGGACACAGCACTAAGTTTATACATTGGCTTTGTAAAAACATGCGGCTTCGTTATATCAATTGTAGTAGGAAGAACTACTCTCGAATTGCTAACGTTAATAAGCTTCGGGGAAAGGTGTTTGGAAAAACTTAGAGACAAGTTTCGACTGGACATCATTTTTTCTTGTATGATGTTGTACACAGTTCATCAACACCACAGAGTTCTGTAACATTAAAACCCTTTTGAACGGTTACCGAATGATTTTTGCATATATCACTTATTTCTAAATAACTGGGTAACGCAACTCTTAATTTAAAAATTTATGCAGAATTAAAAAACCTGTTGATATTCAGTAAAATAAAGTGATTTAACGCATAATTTTTAGTAAAATTGCCATCAACATAAACCCTTTTTTCATTTTTGATCAAGTAATCATTTTTATTATGAAAAATTCATTTTGTACTAAAAAATCTACATTTGAGAAATCTGAACTTAAAAAACAATAACATTAATTATTTGGTTGGGTGGTTAAACTAACTTTTGAAACTGTTACTTTGCTGTGTTTTTTAAAACCAAAATCTGTCAACATTAAAAAATGTCAACATTAACTTTTGCATAAAAATTTCTGTTTAAAAACGCAAGAGAACATTTATAAATAATAACCTCGAGCGACATTGTGAAGTTTTTTAATCTATCAAGAAGAGTCTACAACATCAAAAAACGTCTGGTGAGCGATGGTAACACAAAATGAAATCCCAGCATTGATAAAAAGTCTTCAGTTTCTACCAAAATTTTCGTGACCTGCATCAAGAGGAACGCCTGAAAG
The DNA here is from genome assembly GCF_058129835.1 of Hydra viridissima. Classification (NCBI taxonomy): domain Eukaryota; kingdom Metazoa; phylum Cnidaria; class Hydrozoa; order Anthoathecata; family Hydridae; genus Hydra; species Hydra viridissima. Next base: position 6,185,422 of record NW_028324309.1, read on the forward strand.
GCTATGAGGACAATGGCCACAAACATGAATGTGTCAGAGAAGACTATTAGAAGAGTGGTAAAAGATTGTATTGAAGCCAATCTCAAGTTAGAAAAAAAACATTCTTTAGATTCTCAAGAAAAAAACTCTAGTCGTCTTCCGAGTTAAGAAGTGTTTCATCGTTAGCCATCACAGCATCAGAGCAAGCATGTAAATTTCTATGGTTGTTAAAGAGCACCTAATGAATGTTCTTCAACCCCATTCGTTCACTCAATACGAGTCAACTTTAATAATAATAAAAACTTTGTCTTAATCAAGGATGGAGTACCTTATTACACAGCAAACTTAGTCCAAGTTCAACCTTATTACACAGCAACTTGGTGCAAGTTCAACTAAGAGTTCAACCATGAGCTTATATCAAGCAATACCCAAACTTAAATAGGGTGCTTCATCAAGACTTCTAGGGACAATCTTTCAGCTGACTACATCTAGCACACTTGTAAGAAATTCAGCTCTTGTCTGGAGGCTGTAATAATAAAGACCATCTGTGAAGATTTTTCGAACTTTTAAATGCTAAATTAAATAGTAAAGGTATGCTAAACTATCATTTAAGCATTAAAATTAATATTATCATATTTTTATATGGGGTTGCAATAAGCTGCCACTGTTAAATCAAGTTCTATCAGAAAGACTTGTATAATTTTGCAAGGATTTTTTGATTTTAAGAATACTGGGGTAGATTTGAAAAGAAGATGAAATCTGTGTAGATTTCAAAGAAGTTTTGATTTATCAGTCTGCAAAAGATTTTTCCGTTTATTCTCGAATAATATTTTGTGTTTTTACATAGAGTCATATCATTTTCGTGTATGGAACAAAGGTTTTTCCACACTGTATATATGTATATTTAAAATAAAGTTGCATGCAATTAATGATTTCCTAGCACTAAAGAGTTTTTTTATTTTAGAAAGATTTTTTCAAGTTTAAGGATAATTTGTAAGATGATAAAAACTTAGTGCCCTAACTTTCAATGCCACATAAAAACCTAACGTCTAAAATATTCAAAATTCAGCAGCGGGCCGATATCAGAATTTTTAGGGTGTCAGAACTAATTTTAAATATAGAATTGATAACTTTCTAATGCAAGGATGTGTGGGTTTCATTCATTCCGTTTTTTATGTAACATACATTTTGGGTGTGGTAAATACTTGTATAAGTTATGTATTGTATAAGTTATAAAATACATATTAAACTATAAAAAAAATTCAATAGGGATTTGATGCAAAATAGTGAGGTTGACATCCTACACAAAGAGCGAATATATGGGTCACTGTTTCCGCATTAAGGTCCTTTTTATTTCTATATTTTAAAACTTGTTGATAAAATGTTTTTGTAAGTTTTTGTAATCTTCATTAAAACCCTCCTGGGTCTACTCAGACGGAATGCTGACAGGAGCTGCTTTCTCTCTGATAACCTGAGTACTGTGAATCATCTTATGAAGAACTAATGGCAAAGGATACCTGGGATATAGTGTAACATGCTACTCTGTTATACCTCTGTTGAAACTGTAGTATATTATACAGGACTAACAGGATGTTTTGAGAAAAAAATAAAAAGAATGATGTAAAACTTTTTTTATATTATTTGTGCAGTAGTTCATGATCTCTAAAAGCTCATCGAGCAGTGTTTCTATCATACTTAGTACTAGAACCCAGACTTTTTGGTACATCAACGAAGCGACCTAAATTATCCTTCGTCTTTTGTCTTACAAGACTTCTCCTTAAAATTTGGTTTAGACCTCTCACCTCTCTAGGTATTTATCCAGGAATGCAAAGTGAGTTGTAGTCAAACCGCAACTACTGAAACCCAAGGAAGAGCCTTAATTAAGGTGACAGTAAAATAGACGCTGCATGTGCATTCTTTTTATGCTTAACATAATTTAACAACATGATGGTCATGGATGGTTGAGTTTATCTCAGATTTGGCAAATAAAAAAGGTAGCATAAAGTTGAATCTTGAAATCAGTTTGTTTTATTCTAGATACGTTTCAATAATTTTTAAATTTAAGAATTTATATGATTTTTAAATAAAAAGCTCTTTTTAAGCCTATTTTCTTTAAAAGAAATTTTTTGTTTTTTAATTTCTGGTCTTTTAGTACCACCAAGTATTTTAATCAGAGCTTTGACATAAATTTTTAAAAGTACTAATTTTTTTTCAAATCAAATGAAAGACTAGAGTTTCATAAATAAAACGCAAAAAACTTCTAAATATATTGTGTTTTTTTTTTTTCAAAAAAAATTATTTCTGGTGGTTTGTAGAAAATTTTTTTTGAATTCAACTCGATCTATAACCTCTAAATTGATGGCGTGAGGACAATGTTCAGGAAAACGCAAATCTAATTTAATTTCAATATTTCTTTTCAGATATTTTGCAGTTCTGACGTTTTATTACGCTGAGGGTAAATCCTTCCGTTCTGATATCTTTGCATTCTGGCATAATTTTGTACTAATAAAGGAGATTAATAATGAAGAGGTGTAGGCAAACTTCCTAAAATCTCCTCTAAGATCCTCTTAAAAATTGTTTAAGTTGGCCTGAGCTTTTTTTCTTGTAAGTTTCCTTTCCTGTTTACTACGCATGCGCGTTTCAAAGTTTATGTTATACATACAAGTCCATAGTCTACTCATAACAAACTGCTTCTTTCATTTTTTAAAATACAGCAGTGCAAAATATCTTTCTTTGGATGATGCTATTCAATAAAAACTTAGATGTATAAGATGATATAAAGATTAGGAATTTTAGTACAATGACTATATGTAGTTTATCAGTAAACCAGCATTCTTTTACAGCAAAGTGAATAAAATAACCTTTGAGAAAAAATTAAGTTTTGAATATTTGTTACACGTGTAAATAAAGAATTATTATAATTACACTATTCATTTAAGTTTATGAGCTATCTAGGCTATGTCTACATATAATATTACTGTCCTAAATGTTATATTTTGCTTTTAAATTTATTTTGTTCTTCAGCAATTATTTACACAGAGTTCTGAAACCTGATCATTAGTGGATAACATGATGGGGATCTACAAAGTTTTAAGATTGTAACTGTCTTATGTTCCTTATTATTTGCATAATATATACATAAAAATGTGCAATGTAAGGATATACTAATCAATTAAAGGTTAAAAATTGAAGTATGTTTACAAATGTAGTAAATAAATTTTCATACACTAAATAAATTCATCGGCCAGAGAAATGAATTCATGGTTCATGAGAGATTTTTTTGTTGCAACAAATTTAACATAATCTCCTTCATGCTCTAAGATCAATACATCTTGAAATATATTCTATTATTTTTTATATGTTACTAACAAGAATATTTCCTTTTTTTTCATTTTTTTTTTTTTTTTTTAAATAAAAATAATTTTCTGAGATATTTTTCTTCATATATACTTTTATTTAACACAAACTTTAAACACTACATTTAAATACTTTTAGATACACTACCAATGAGAAGTTTTATGTGCAACCACTAGTTCAACTTGGTGAAAACCCAAAAATTTTAGAAATTGATCGACTTACACATGAGCTGTTTCTTAATGGTGATAAATTTTTTTTATAGTTTCAAATAAGAGTATTTTTATTTAATGAAACTCAAAAAGAAAATATATTTAATAAATTTATTGCTTTTAAATTTTATTTTATGCTTTTGCAGTTCTCTTGATTTTTTACAATCTTTTAATTACTTTAATCTCTTAATTTTTGTATTAAGTTATTTTCTATTTATTTATTTTTATAGAGAATAAAGGTCAAATTCCTCCAAGATCTGCAGAAGTAAGAGAAATTTATGGAATACTTGGGATTCTCCAGTTAATTGCAGGTTACTTTTTTGATAAATTTGTTGCATCTTTTATGTTAGTTATCTTTTTATAGTCTTATACTCAAATGATTTACAAGTTTTCTTAATTTGATCAGAGTTAGATATCAGATATCTTAAAAACCTTAGGTTTTGTTTCTCCCCTTCAGGTCCATATCTGGTTGTTGTTTCAAAAAGAAAAATTGTTGGTCATGTTAATGGGGAAGAAATTTGGCAAATGAAAGAAGCTGATTTGATACCTTTTCCAAAAGGTACTATGCACCTCACAGAAAACCAGGTAATATATCTATAAAATAACCTAGCTGTATCTTGTTCTAGTCACTGTTGATTTAGTTTTTGTATTTTTATTTTTTGCCTAATCATGTCTTTTTTTTACTTACTGGTTGAAGCAATAGTTTTTTTTAAAAACAGGTAAAATATATTTTTGAAGCAGGTTCAGCTAATAATTTTGGTAAAAAAAATTTTTTTAGTTGTCAAGCTGCGAAAATACTCATGAGCAATTATGTAACGCAAAAAATTTCACGGTTTAGTTAATGCTGTTAATGTAATTGTGATAAAAGTAATATGGAATGCATAGTATGTTTTGTGATGTTTTGAATCAAAGATTACCTTCTTACTGAACTATTTATTGGTTATAAGTAAGTTGGTTATAAACAAATCTCAATCAAAACATTTAGAAAAGTAAAAACTAAGTTGAAAGTGAACTTTGGTGTTATAGTTAAGGGTTTCAAGGGTTAGTTGACACATTTCCCTAGATACTTTATATCCTGTAATACCTATTTTGAACAAATCAAGATTCTATAATCATGACTTCCTCGTGTTTGTTTATTTAGTGATAGATGTGTAGGTCTGGTCAGTAATCTTTACCATCACGTTGAAAATTTTAAAATAAAAGCTAAGTGGCATTATTTTGCTATGAGCCATAAGAAAATAGTAATTTGATGGTGTTAACTTCATTGAATACCAATTCTGCTTATCTGATTAAGATGTATATGATTTGCATTAAAAAAAGCAAAATGATTTCCGAGAAATATATTATCAATTTTAAACTTATTTACGGTTTAAAAGCTAAAAATAAGTTTTAAAGCTATTTGTACTATTTTAAAACTGATTGGTTTGTTTATGGTAACACTATGTGATCTGATGTGTTTTTTAAAAGATTGTTTTAATAGTTACCTTTCTCTTTTCTACCAGAGTATAATTTAACTTTTTTTTTTGTTTAAATAAATCCAAAGATGTAAAGAAAATACTATGCCTAACCCACCAAATATAGCACTGAAAAAAAATTCTGAATGCCTAACCCACCAAATATAGCACTGAAAAAAAATTATCTAACATATCTTTGAAAACATAGGTGACCAAATGCTAACTTCTTGTATGCATGTTTTTACAAAATAAGGTTGGATTTAAAACCTAATTGATTTTAAACATACAAATACATCCCACATTGATTTTATGTAAAATGACTCAAATGACTAATATTTGGATATATTTATTGTATATTTGTTTTAGATCAGGGATAACAGAGTTTTTGTTCAAATGGCACTGAGTGCTTTACAAACTGATGGCTTCTATTTTTCATACACATTTGATATAACTCATTCTGCTCAGAGGCTATTCAACACAAGCAGTGACTTTCAAGATGCACCTCTTTATGAAAGAGTAGGTGATATACATGCATACATACATATGTATATACATATATATGTATATACATAGATACATACATACATACATACATACATACATACATACATACATACATACATACATACATACATACATACATACATACATACATACATACATACATACATACATACATACATACATACATATATACATACATACATGCATGCATGCATGCATGCATGTATGTATGTATGCATGCATGCATGCATGCATGCATGCATGCATACATACATACATACATAAATACATACATAAGTACATACATACATATGAGCATGAAATTTATGTATGTATCTATGTATGTATTATGTATCTGTATGTATGTATCTATGTATATATGTGCATACATAAAAACAAGTATGTATGCATACATGTTCTTGCTTGCTTAGTCAAGAAAATTTTTTTCTTGGTGTCAAAGGACTTTTCAGAAAGAATGTTTGGTATATTAACTTTATTGGTGTAATATTTATTTTAATATCATTTTAAAGTACTTGAAGGGTAAAGTTAAAAAAAGTATTGATACAGCGGCCAAATTTGTAAACTGCTACAAATGACTGAATTTATTTGTAGTATTTGTAAATTATATTAAACTCATTGTAGTATTAAACTCATTTGTAGTATTTGTAAATTATATTAAAGTTCTAATAATTAAAATTATTCAGACTGATACATAAAATTGCTCTTCATAGTTTGCACAAGTTGAGCAGATGCATGTTCTGTTTGCCTTGGGCTATATCTCTACCAGTTGATATTTTTCACATTTGAACTTTTGTTCAAATATGTGAAAAATACTCTATAATACTGAAATAGATTGTTTTAATTTAGTTTTGTTTAGTATTGTTTAATTATAAAAATATTTTATATTTTTCTGCTTTAACATTAAAAATATTTGAAAAAAGTAAAATTGCCTGCAAGTTTACTTACAGTTAGTAGTCTTGCACTAAAATAACAGTTATATCATGTGGTTTTTGTTTGTTTTAACATGTTGTATCTTTTTAAAAAGTGCTCCTTGACATCAAGAAAAATCATATTCTAGGGGTTGCTCATCTTTATTGAGTCATAAGCCTTTTATTAGAACTTCAGATGAGAAACTAATTTTTTTTTGTTAGGCAGATCATCGTTTTGTATGGAATCAAAGCATGCTGAATTTATTTATTGTACAACCTGAGGTAAAGTTTGTTTGCTTATGTTTTAAATAAATTTAAATTTAATTTATTTAATTTAAAGAAACAGTTTACTTTCTCAGCTCAGCTCATTTGTACTTCCACTTATGCATGGATGTATCCTTCTCATTTAAAATAAAATTTTGGGAATTAGTAATGTTTTAGTCCCAAGTTTTATTACTGCCCATCTGGCTTAAGTTAATGGTGGTTGTTTTTGTTTATTATTTTAAATAAATTTACTATTTTTGTTGTAAAGTTCTTCAAAATGTTTCTAAATATAAATTTTAAAATCTTGTTTGTTTTTATTTTGATTGAGTATTTTCATATCGTTGCCACACTCATTATTGTCAAAAAATAGGGATAGTGCCCTTTAAGCAGACCCAAAAGTGTCACATTCAACTGTCCAGAAACACAAATTTGAAAAAACCAACTATGAAACCTGTGGAAATAAATTGAATTTACTCCTGTTTTAAACATAAGTACTTATAACTGAGGGTATAAACATCAGCTAGGTATCCATCAATTCTCATTTGGATGCTTGTGAGCAGATTTAACAAGCATTTTTCTAACACAATTTTAAGCACAAAGACACTTCAACAATTTCAAAGTCAATTTATTTCTGCAAATGCTATAGTTGCATTACAAAATTTGCATTTCTGGACAGTGGAATGTTTCTGCTTTCACTCCATGTAGGTGGCACTTTCAAATCAGCTCAAAAGGCACTATCCCTATTTTTGACAATAGTGCACTATTTTATTTGCCTGTAAATCAATAATTTTGCTTAACAAATACTTAGTTGTATCGATAAAAAAATGTTCCATCAAACAATACCCAATAGATTTTGTTTTGATATCTCGCAGAAGTTGTTACAGAGCAGGTGAGAGTTCTACTAGTTTGTACGATAAGGCAAACTACTGTGTAAATTCAATGCTCAGCAAACTTGATGCAAATTTTTTATTTAAGCTGCAAGAAAAGTGTTGTGTGGATTATTGTGAAATATTTTTTCAAGTAAAATGTGTTCATAGTAGCAGCTAGTTTTTTTGCCACAAGTTTTATCACAAGTTTTTGGAAATCATTTTATATTTAAAGGCCTTTATTTTTCAATTCTACTTCTTTTTAAAAGTTTTCACTTTAAAAAAAAAATGGACAAGAGCTAAACCCTGCAAAAAAATTTTTTAACTAGGTACTCGTTACAACATTAGAGGTTTGGATGAAAGTGGTGAGGTTGCAAACTTTGTTGAAACAGAGCAGCTGATAGCTTGCAACGGTGAAATAGCATCTTTCATTCAGGTACTTTTTAATACAGACAGATAATTATGCATTTAAAATTGTAAAAAATATAATGTACTAAAAGTATTATATTAAAAAGTTTGAATAAAATCTTTTTTCTAAAAGTTAATTACCTTGAAATAATATGACAACTATTCCATTTTTTCTTTTTTTAAAATAAAATTTAAAACTTTCATTTTTAAACTTCCTGCATCCAATTTATTAATTTTTAATGTTTTTGCTATAGTTTTAGTTAGAAGTTCTGTTCAAGAAATTTTATTTCTATTCACAATTTCCTAATTTTTTCATCAAAATAGTTTATTCTTTTACTTTACGAAGCTATATATTTTTTTTGTTGCTGTTTTGGTTTAAATAACTTTATAGTTTTTTTTATAGACTCGAGGCTCTATACCACTGTATTGGTCACAGTACCCTACTATAAAGTATAAACCTATACCAATGCTTATGCCATCTTGCAACCATGTAAGTTATTCATTTTAGCATCAAAGCTAAATATTGCTGAAATATCTTCTTTTAATGCTGGTAGAATTTATTGCTTGCATTTATATTTGGCTTTAGGTGTCTGACATAAGAGTCTTTTACATGTTGAGGAGAATTACATGTTGAGTACTCATTAGGATAATTTCATCTCAAAAGTAGGCTGTATTTATCTTTTTTTTTTTTAATTATTATTATTATTGCTATTACAGGTAGAGGGTTTTAAGCGTCATATTGATAGTCAACTTGTTTATTACGGAAAACAAATTCTTGTGAATTTAGTAAGTTTTATCATTATTCTAATTTTAGATTATCTGTGCTTAACGTCCCACTTCAAAAATAAATGTTGATCTTGTTGTTTTTTTTAAATGGTTAGAGACAGCTCTAGCATGTAAACTTGATAAAAAAATTTCTTATATAGATATTCTCATAACATTTCCAGAACAAAATTTGCACTAATTGTTGCTATTGTTGATAAAAATGGTAAAAAATCAAAAGGTCTGTAGAGAATATTTTCTTTATTGTTTTTTGTTTTAGATTGATCAGAAAGGGTCAGAAAAGGTGATAGGTGACAAATTTAAAGATACAGTTCTCCAAAGTGGTTACAATGAGATACAGTTGAAGTTTGTAATTTCTTATTTATTAGTTTAGTTATTTGTTTTAGAGTTTAGTCTTTAAAAGTTAATTGCTAATGACTTGTTTTGTATTTTTTAGATATGTGCCGTTCGATTTTCACAAGGAGTGTAGCAAAATGCGTTGGCATTGTCTTGACATCCTTTTAGATCAACTGAAAAGCTCAATTTTCATGATGTCTTATTTTAGAGTTAACCGTGATCGTAATGTTGTTGAGCAACAAAACGGTGTTTTCCGCACAAACTGTATAGACTGTTTAGATCGTACTAATGTTGTACAAAGTGTGATTGCACGATATGTTCTTGAGAAGCAGTTACAAGCTATAGGGGTTCTTGGAGTTGAAAACCATATAACAGATTATTCAGATTTTGAGTATATATTTAAAAATGTGTGGGCAGACAATGCTGATATGATTGCACATCAGTATACTGGGACAGGAGCATTAAAGACAGACTTCACTAGGTTTTGTATTGAATTAATTTTACTAAGATTTATTAAGGATTTGTTTTTTTTTCTTTTAAATAAAAACAAACTATGTTAGAACTTGTTTTGTATTTATTTTATTTAGTTATGTTTAGTCTCTTGGTTTTAGGCACCAATATTGATATATGCAACAATAATATTAACATATACAAACATAATTATTAATCAACAAGTTAGTGCTACTTTTTTAAACTGATTAATCATCATACAGGCTTTAAAGAGAATTGTTGTTAAGATTTTTTGTCAAATGTAGTTTGATAATTTTAGAACTGGTAAACGATCAGGCTACGGCATACTACAAGATGGTTTAAATTCGCTAATAAGATATTACAAAAATAATTTCGCAGATGGCTTTAGGCAGGTACTTGTTATAGTTATTTTTTTTGTTTGTTTGTTGTGAAGGTTCATAAGATAAGTTTACAAATTAATGTAACTTTTACTTATTGCTTTATATTTCTATATTTTTTTCAGGATGGAATTGACTTTATTCTAGGAAATTATCACATATCTGTTAATGATAAAGTTTCACCCTTACAAGTTAAAACTGGTTATAAATTTCTTGCTGTGAGTTTTACTAGATTTTTTTTTTCAGTATAAATTTAGATGGGGTTCATATTATTATCATTATTATTTATTTATTATTATTATTATTATTATTATTATTATTATTATTATTATTATTATTATTATTATTATTATTATTATTATTGTCATCATCATCATCATCATCATCATCATCATCATCATCATCATCATCATCATCATCATCATCATCATCATCATCATCATCATCATCATCATCATCATCATCATCATCATTATCATCATCATCATCATCATCATTATTATTATTATTATTATTATTATTATTATTATTATTATTATTATTATTATTATTATTATTATTATTATTATTATTATTATTATTATTATTATCATCATTATTATTTATTTTTACTTTGTAGCTACCTGCAATTTTGTTAATTGGTTTTTCGATGTTCATCATTAGTCTTCTTTTACCTGCAAGTGAGTAAATAATTTTTTGAATGAATTTTTCATGCACTCGACCAACACTTGACCAACTGCCAATATAATTGATTTGTGCATAAAAATGCTTGTTTTCGTTTTTCAGCGGATTTCCGTTTGCAACTTACTTACGTTTTGTTCTGGGGAGTTGCTTGCTTAATAACATTATACTTCGTTTCGTTATATGGCACTGAATTTGTGGATAAACCTCGCCTGATTCACAAATGGGACAAAGCTGTAAAACCTCAATCTGATTAACATCTATTAATAGTTTTCAAAAGTTTTCTTTTAGAAATGAACCCATATGAAAAATTTTTCGAAAAAGAAAATTTTTATTAATGAAGGTTTTTTTAAGTACCTTCATTTTACACTTCCTAATTCGATTTTTTTTTTTAGTTTTCGAACGAATGTTACGTGTTTTCTAATTTTCCAAATGCCCTTTGCCTTAAAAATATTTCTTTGCTTTGTTTCGTATTGTACATAAAATTTGTTAAATTTTAAGAAAGAATTTTTTTCAACATTAACATAGCAATCAAGATTGGAAATGTTTCTTTTCATTTCGTTTTCCCGAAAAAGAACTCCAATTCAAATGAAAAATCTTTACTCTTTCAATATATTTCAATATGTTTGTATTTTGTATCAAAGAGTTGCAAAGTTATACGAGTTGTTCTAAATCGAAAAGTTTTTTACTGAATGGAAATTTATTAGGGGTTCACCAACAAGACCTCTGGATAATATATTTTTATGTGTTTTATATTTAAGTCAATGACACCACTTCTTAGTAACAGATTGTATTATGATTCACGTTTTAGTTTTTTAACAATTCTTTGCGTGGGCAATAACAATTCCAGTTGGCTTTAATTGATTTCTTATTTCGAGAGAAAATTTTATCTACAGCTCCTTCGATTAAATTATCAATCGATTTAATATCACTAACCTTTTCATATCTTGCTGCTTTTTACTAGTCATCATGAAACCCTAATGATTATACTTAGACTAATAGAACGAGAACCACCTGAATAAAGTTAAACCCAAAATTTGGGCTTTAGTTTTAGGACACCTAATGGACTATTAGATGTCAAAAAATATTTTTACTGGTCTTTAGATATAAATACTCGAAAATTTAGAAATTGTTTAATGACAACCTGATATCAATGCTGAATAAATCTGATATCTTAAATCCAGCAGATCTTAATGTTACTAATCTTCGTTCTATTTCATTTATAACAAAGTCTCCAGCAGCACTAGTCATGGGCAAAATTAATTTGCACTTAGCATTAATTTCTTAAGACCTACAATCATAAAGACATTTTACCTGTGTAGAGGTTACTTTCGATACTCTATGCAATTATTCTACCATTGTGGTATTCAAAAGATTACCGTAGATGTGTTTCATCAAGAAAGTGAGCACAGCTTTTTCAATAAAAATAACATAAGCCTGAGGCAATATTTTTGCAAAAATGCAAAACGCAATAAACAGTTACAACTAAAAAATGATACAAATTTTGAGGCTCCCTTATTATCCTTCATGACCACGTGATCACTCGTGCATTATTGCATTATAAAGCATATTTAATCTAAATAATTTTAAAAAAAGCGATTTAAAAATTTTTGCATTTTAAAGCAAAAAAAATGTCAAAAAACACCATTTGTAGATTAATTCAACATGCAAAGAAAAGATTAGGATCAAAAAGAAGGATTAGAAGTGGAAGAAAACTGAAAATAATGGATACCAAAGGGAAGCGAAAATTATATACGTGTGTGTGTGTGTGTTTACTTTTTTAATAGGAAAATCTCAAAGAATCAGTACAACTACTTAAAGGAATGTTTACAAAAAAGAGTAATATCATTTATAAAACAACATCACGTAGACAATAATTACATCTTTTAGCCAGATCAAACAAAAGCTCAAAAAGATCAAACAAGAGCTCATTATGCTAAAGGTATGATTAACTAGTTGAACGAAAATAACCTAGATCTCGTCCGTAAAAATGAAAATCCTGTAAATGTACCTGAATGTTGCCAAATAGAAAATGTTTAGGCTATTTTAAAACAGCAAGTATATAAGATTAATCTACCAAAGGATACATATATGGATATGAACCTAATACAACGGCTTTTTTTGCCAACACTTGAAAAAACTCTTTTTGAATTTTAACTTTATGTTAAAATTTGAATTTTAACATAAAACTAAAATTCAAAAAGAGTTTTTTTATTCGTAACCCTTTACTTGAGAAGAATATGGTGAATAAGCTTTAGGCGTTAAAAACAATTTTGAGGGTTTGTTCTTCGCATCAAAAGAATTTTTTCAGCGACGCTGTATGCAGTACCAAATTACAATAGAAAACAATTTTCTCTACTCTTATGCAACTCCATATAAAGCAAACCATTTGTAAATGCAATCATGTTAAACTCATTAGGGTTATCATCGATCATAACAGATATTCAAACGATGCCAATATGACGTCTATGCTCGCAAGAAACATGTTGTAGATATGTGCAACCCCCTTGCCAATTATTGAAATTATCAATAATTGGCAAGGGGGTTGCACACACCTGCAACAAAGCTTCCATTCAAAATAATTTTGTAAATGCTATCAAGGGATTCCGTGGCTATTAAAAGATTTACCACAAAGAAGAATATGGCTTCCTTTAATGAGGAACGTGATTAAATTAAAGGTCTTGTAAAAATGTGCACAAGAAAACTGTTGAATTTCAGCATAAAAAAGGTCTTGTAAAAAATGTGCACAAGAAAACTGTTGAATTTCAGCATAAAAAAGTTTGCAAAACATCTTGTTGCGGCCTAATGAATTCCAAAAAAACTTTCAACCACAAGTTGAATTGTGCAAATCACTCGAAAGCCACTTCATAAAAATTTGGATTAAACTCTTAACTGAAAAGGATAATAGAGAATGTTCTATTTTTTGTAATCCTATATAAGAAATAGGACTTTATGAGTTATCGATACAAATTATCCAAGTATACACTTAGCTAATTTGTATTAATGACTCATTGGTATAGTTAGCCATGAACTAGATTTTCTAAAATATAAATCCGAAAACGACCAAAATGGTAGAAAAATCAGAAGAACATATCACGCTTTTCTTGTTTTTATATTTTTATGTTTATTTGTACATAATTTAAGGAGTGCTGTATGTGTACAAAATGGCAGCTTTATCATAAAAAGACAATTTTCCAAACAAAAACGAAAAATGACTTGTTACAAATCGTTAAAAATTAAAATATTTTTTTTTGTGACATGGTTAATAAATAATTACTCGTTACAGAAATTTTTTATAAATGCAAAAAAGTATGAAATGTAGAGTGAATAAAAAATTTTATTGCATGTACTACAGATTGAATGTCGAGCTCTTTAGTTGAAAGCTTTGCACTTAAGTTTTAAAATACCTACAAATAGTGAAACTAAATCTCATCAAGAATTCTTAACCTAAAAACGGTTAAACAATCATAAAATAATTGCTATCGATGTTTTCAAGCAAATAAAAATAAAGACCATAACAAGAATGCAAAGGCTTGGACTCAAAGAGACCACACATCTGCATATCATTCATATCTCAAAGGAAGGCTTTGGTTGGATCAGCTGGTGGTATACATCAGGCGTAATGGAAATAACTTGCGATTTTGGTCTTTCTCTAACTATTGGTTTACTTATTTGTCGAATCGGTAACTTTGGAGATTCGCGGGAATTTTCCGATTTCAACCTAAACCAACCAATTAAAGTCTCATTAAACGTAAGTAAATAAAGAAATCAGTCGGTTAAACAAACGATTGTTGGTTTTTATAATGCAATAGCTCCTGCTTCATCAAAAATAAGCATACAAATTCAAAGCTTACTCACCTGGTATCATGCTTTTTGGCTATTTTTAAGAAAGACATCTTTAAAGAAAAAAAGGTAAATATGAATTAGTAGTAAAAAAAAAGAAAACTTTCATAAAAAACGATCAGATCAAACAGATTCACCATAATTACGGAAGTACTTGGGAGTAATTCTTACCGATCTTTGAGAAACGGCGCTTACTGACTTTAGGTGAGATCTGGTTAGTTCAGGGGTGCTACTAGGACTTATCTCAGTGTCAGAACTACCGATACTTCTTTGACGCATATTGGAGACAGGAATCAATGAGTTATGGCGAATAACGACATCAGAAGCTGTAATATCAAGGGTACACTTGGAGGTACACTTCATAAAATATACTTTTGATCATCGTTAAAAAAATCATTTTTATGGGACGTCTTAGTGACCGTTTGCAAAGAAATTATAAGAAATTGCACAATATAAAATCTGCATATATTTGACTAAAATATCTATTCGTACATAAAAATATATATAAAATTATATATATATATATATATATATATATATATATATATATATATATATATATATATATATATATATATATATATATATATATATATATATATATATATATGTCTAGAAAATCACGAAAAATCAAATTACAAGAAAACCGGCTATCAAAAAAACCCTCTAAGTAATATTTTGAGACGATAGATTTTCTTAAATACTAACGTTAATGGAGTTGACAGCCACACACGGAGTCAAAAAGATATTCATTAAAAATTCAAGTAAATTTAAAAAAAGAGATATTTAAGAGATATTTAACAATCTTTTTTAAGTCCTGAATGTTTAAGGCGGAACAGATTCTTGTCTTAACGCTTTTGACATTTTGGGCTTGATGGGCGGAGATATATTAATCGAGTGTTGATTCTGTAAAGAACCTCGTCTTTCAAGGATGGCATTCGACCTTACCCAATCTGGTTCTATTGGAAAAAGAAAAAAGAAATACTTACGTGGCGAAGAAAATAAGATTGGAACTTTAAACTACTAAATTTTCTTATAAATTTTCTTATAAATTTTCTTTTAAATTTAGAAATGTGAACGGTGAACTCCTTTAACGAAAGTAGTTTTATTTAAATACAAAAAAATACAAAAAAACAAACGCAAAACAAAAAATCTTAAAAGCAATTTTTGAAAATAAAAAACTTGAAACTGAAGCACCAACCAAGAATTAATGATCTCCCTAGCTTTCCTAAAAAATGAAAAAAAATGAAAATAATTACAATAATGTAATGTAAGTTTAAACAACATCACATAAACATAAATATTTTGCAACATTATTTCTTAAAATTTTTGATAAACAGAATTACATATAAGAGCTGATTATATATAAGAGTTTACTTTGAACATCAGAAAGAACTGTGTCTTTAACAACATCTTTTGGTTTTTTTCCACTGTGATCACGACTATGTATGTTAGCACCTAGTTTAAATAGCAGATGATGCATTAAAAGAGAATGGAGTAAATTCAAACCTGGGACAGAAATTTCTACAACTACAAATTTTTGCTTAGAAAATTAAAATAACACACCATAAAGTTCGATTAATTGCACAATGACTTGGTTGTGGCCACTGATAGCTGCTAAGTGAAGCGGAGTATATCCCTAGTAGGTAAAAAAAAAGAGGAAAAAAAAATTAATCTTTTAAATGTTTTATCTCAACAACTTGATAAATTTAATATAAATACAAAATATTTTTTAAATATTTATAAAAGCAACTCATACCATCTAACCAGAATCCAATCCAAAATATAAAAAGAAAACAGATCGTAACATAAATATAAAAATTATTTATTTTCTTCTTTTTTTTTTTTTTTTTTTTAATATAAACAAAATTCATAAGTGTTTTAAAAAAGAATTTTGTAATATACCTTTATCACAGCAATAAACATATTTACTTACATGCTGCAATGAGCCAAGCATAAAATGAAAAATAAAAACATATTTAAGAAAGATAACAGATAGTACAAAAACACTATTTTAAGGCTTCATATATTTACTTAATCATATAATTTTACCGATTTGCAGTGAATATCAGCACCAGCAGAAATAATGAACTTTACCATATCAGGACGACCAAGTTTAGCAGCCCAATGAAGTGCTGTCTACAAGAAGAAAAAAAAAAAAAAAAAAAACAAACTTAACCAACCTCCTCCCTCTGTCTAATTTTACATAAGACTAAAGAATATATTTTATTTGTTAAATATATTTAAGGTAGAAAAAAAAAAAAAATACAATTCTTCACTTACATACTTAAAAACCAAAGTAGTATTTGAGATCATCAGCAAGAGTAAATGAGCATTGAGCAATGAGCATATAAAAAGAAATTGAAACATTAAGAGATTTAGCTAATGATAAACTCTGTTGCTTCTAGTTGTTCTTAAATTTAAAACCATGATAAGCCACTGAAGCTGCTGATTTAATGCTTCATTTTTTAAAATAATTTTGGACTCTAGTCTGTAAACAAGACCTTAAATTTGAATGTATTTTATATGGACAAAAAAGTTACAATTGAAACAACAACCTTTTATAGACTAAAGTATTAAATATTAGCTCAAATTAAATGTAACAGCATCATAGAATGTAACAGCGTCATAGAATTCAAAAAAACATAGTCAACTTAAACTAATATTATAGAAACTTAAAAAATCATTTGCAATAATTTCATTACAAAAAAAGAAAGAGAAAAAAAAACTTACACCCTGCAAAAAACCATGTCATCAAATGTTGTCATCAAATGTTGGCAGGTTGAAATAAGAAAAATAATTCAGATAATTAAAAGTGAATTAAATAAAAAATGTAATTGTAAAAATTTTATAATAATGAATAGTTAATGTTATATATAACAGGAATGGCAGGTTGTATCATTATTGACTTTTCAAAAACAAAAGCAACTTATTTAAACTTTGAAAACATATATAACATATGTATATATAACACTACATATTCATCAAAACTTATCACAAACCATAATAAAATCCTTTTTGTTGATTAATTTGGGATGGTCTTTTAAAATCGCAGTGAGTTTGTTTAAATTTCCATTGCATGCAGCCAGCATCCACTCTTTTTCTTCCGGGAGCATCTAAAGAATTACAATGGAATAATGATGATGATGTTAGAGGCTGTGAACATCATTTGAAAAAAATTATTCATGATATCATAAAGGTGGATTATTTTTGAAAAGTGATTTGCATTTAAAGCAAATATTTTATTGAGATTGGTAAGACCTGATGGTTTAAAGTAAAACAATATTATTTACAAAATGTTTTGAAACTAAAACTGTAAACCTGAACACCCAATCACAAATTTTTAAACTACCTGAACATCCAATCACAAATCAATAATTTGTTTGGTAACTAGATTGAAGTAAATGATGCTGATTTGTTTATTAAGCTTTCTACTTTTAGGTAAATATTATCTTCAATTCATGCGTGTAAAAAAAAAAATCCTAAATCTCAATTATGGATGTTCAAAAGGATATTCTATTTAAATTGACACTGACAAACATGTCATTACCATAACCTTAATTTTATCAAGAAGCAAAAATTAAAAATTACAATTAATTTCATTAAGCCAATTTGTCTTTTTTTTTTGTCTTTATTCTGATCATTATGAAATTAGCTACTTATACTACTTATAAATCCATTACTTACTAAACCTTTTTATTTTGTACAATGAAGTATTTTACCATTATTTGTTACTAGTGTTTATTCAAATGTGATTGTTATAGCAATACAAAAATATCAATGCTTGATTTAACAAGTTTGTACATTTTGGAAAATTAAACCCACTCAAGTTAATTAAAGAGTGTGTGCTAAGGGGTTAATTATAGTATTCAAGTTTTTGATATTTCAGGCTTTCTACTGAAAAAACTTTACATAAGGTATGCCAGCTTCACAAAATCCTTAGTAAGTTTTTAGGAAATTAGGTCAAATCTAATGTTAGTCACTTGGGAGCAGTATATATTTAAAACTTTTTTTGTTGATGCAAGAAAAATGTACCAAATTTATTTAAAGTTCAAGACGATGAATGTCAAACTTTTTTAACTTTTACAAGAAAAAACAACATTTTTGGATAACTTTATGTTTGAATCTTTCTGATATTAAAAAGAAATCTTTTTGAATTTTGAATTGAATCTTTCTGATATTAAAAAAATGAAATACTTATGAAATTACAATCAATTCATACAACAGAAACAACTTACATCTAAACCATCATTAAGACCGATGACATCTAAAAAAGAAAATTTATCCTATAAAAATTTGCATTGACACATATATTATTCATTTTGATAACAAATACAGAAAAAAATAACTGTACTAAGTTTTAAGCAGTTCTAATAAATCATTTTTTAATTGCTAAAATCTTATTTCATTTCATATCATAAATCATGTTAATATACAATCCAAAATTTCATGAGAATTATTTTTGCTATCTTTGTGTGGTTTTATAGTATAAAAGTTTTTGTTAAAAAATATTTGCAATTCAAAACTAAAGTTTTTTGGTATTGATCCATTTAAATGGAAGAGATAATTCAATACTAAGATATTTCATAAAATAGAAACAAGAATCCAATGTTATACCTTCAATGTCATCAACTTCTTCTTCTACTAACTAAAGAAGTTATGAATTCAAAATTTACCAAACATATCAAATAACCAAAATGTTACAGCAATCAAATGAATAAAATATAGAGCTTTCAAATTTAGGAAGAAATGTTTAAAGCAGAAATTACCATAGTATTTATAGAATCCATGCTTGGAGTACACTGCATTCTATAGGATAAACTGTTCTGCGATGATGCCACTGATAATCGTGACTATAACAAAAAATCATCACAGTTAATAGTCTTACCCCCAGGAATACTGTCTTTAAGTGTAAATGAGGTATCTGCAGTTGGGATGAAATGGAGATCCAGCATACAGACATTCTTTTTTTTTTTTTTAAACAGATGTCAAGATTTTCTTCTGTAGTTTTGCATTATTTTGGATGTCACAATTCTTTTAATAAAAACAACTTTTTTTATGTTTGTTATTTCAATATTTATTTGGAAAACATACAGAAAATATAGTTCTCCATCTCTGAATATATTTTTACTAAGAAATTTAAGAAGATATAGCAGTACTGTAGTACTGAGTACTGAGTTACAGATACATCAAAGTATGTTTAGTTAAAACTTAATGTTTTTTTTTTTTAAAAAAAAAAAAGTAAATTGAATAGAAAAGTTGCACAATAAATATCATGAAAAAAAAAAAAAAAAAAAAAATGCTGTGGTACACAAACCAGTTAAAAGCAAATGACAGACAAGTTTTTCCAAAATTTGCTTTCTTTTATCTGTACCACCCCTCAACTGAAATGGCTAATTTAGAAATAAAACCATTCTGTTTTTTTTTAAGTAAAACTTTAACAATCAAGATCAACACCTTTTCCACATAAATTTTTTTTATATTTAAGACTAATTAAACCACTTTCCACTGTGACTTTAACCATGTGATGCAAACATGGCCTTATTTCCAGTCATAAAAATCAACTAAGTTCCAAAACATAAAATTTCCCAGAGTTAGCTGTTTGGATTACACAAAACACTCTCTAAAAAAGAGCTTCCAGACATGAATGTGTGGCTTAAAGTGCTTTGTGGGTATTAAGCTACATGTTAATGTAATTTTAATTACATAAACCAACTATCTAAATCAGAGTCATTGTGAGAACCTCCCAGAGATCATCAAGTAAAATTTCAATATAAACCTCTTTATAGGGTTGATATGCAACTTTGGAAACTTCAGGATGAGTGGTGATGTTAGTCAGATTGTGATTTTATTCATAAACTATTTCAACACTTGTTACTATTCCAGATAGCTCAGCAATCAAACTTTAAAGATCAGTTAATGATTGTCTCGATTGAACCCACAGATGATAGTCTGGCACCACTTGTGCTTGCAATTATTTCCACATTATTTTTTTATATTTGATCAAATTATAATCTTCCACAATTAACATTTTAAAATTTTTTATTTTTCTGACAGCATTCTTTAAAATATTACTTCTCCAAAGATGTCTTTAAGATCTTTTGATGTCATACTAAATTTATTTTGAATAAAGTTATATAAATTTAATAATCCAATATCAACATCAAAAGAAAGATTTTGCTTTAAGCCAAATCTAACACACCCATTCAAAAGCAAACAACTTTAAGCTCAAACAACAGTATTATAAAGCCATACAACATAGGTAACTGGTATATACCACTGAATCACTTTAGTAAACTGTTACCCCAAAATCCTTAAGTAAATTGCTCTAATTCTTTAAAATATGTAGATATTGTTTCTCCTATTAAAATACTTTATTTACTGCCACCATGATTTTATTCACACAAAATACACTTTGAATGTTACTATTAACAAAAGTTTAATAAATTATAATACATGAAAACTACATTTGGGGACTGATTTATGAAAGTGATATACTGTATAACTATAAATCTCATAAAGCCCAAATAAACTAAATTTTTGTGAACACTTTTGTATTCATTTAATACTCATTTATACACATGATAAATTTCATTCATACATTGATATTTTTTACTGTCAAAAGACATTAGACCATTATCACATAGGATCTATCTCAAATCCAAAATAATACTGTTAAGTTCATAAAACTGGTTTCATACAAAATTCTACTATACATTAAAACAGCATGTGAATGAACTTAAAAAACTAAGTTATGTTAAAAAACTTTTTATAAGACATTTTATTTTATTGCTTTTTAAAAAAAAATACTGTGTAAATAGGTCTGTTTTAGACTTAAGAAATTTTATTTTAAAAACTTCTTTACCGAAATATCAGAAACACCAGAATCTGAGTGAAGAGTATTAGAGCTATGCTGAGAAACAGAATCCTCGTCATCACTTGTCTCTTTTGAGGATCCTCTGTCAACTGACTGCAGAAAATCATAGCGTGATTTTACAAGAGCATTGCGTACTGAAACTGGCCGTTGAGCTTTCCGATTAATCATTGATGTTGGAAAATGTTCCTGGGCTTGCTTTATAAGAACAATATACTTCTCTCCCTGAAGAATTAAAAGTGTCTTCACAAAAATATTAACACAAATAGATTTAAAAACATTAAAAAACAACCCTTTCTTATGTATGTATGTATGTATGTATGTATGTATGTATGTATGTATGTATGTATGTATGTATGTATGTATGTATGTATGTATGTATGTGTGTATGTATGTATGTATGTATGTATGTATGTATGTATCTATGTATGTATGTATCTATGTATGTATGTATGTATCTATGTATCTATGTATGTATGTATCTATGTATCTATGTATGTAAGAGATGGATGGATAGATGGATACATAAATGCATATATGCATATATAAGAAAAAGGTTTACATTTTCAGTTTTTACAGCAGTAATCAACTGCAGAATTTCCTTAAATTCTTGACGAGCTCGAACTAAAAATAAAATAAAACAAATTTATGAATAATATTGTATATTGCTTGATTAAATTGTGGGAATAGAAAGCACATACTTATACATAAAACTAATCTGATTATTATTTTTAAGAAAAATTGAAAAACTGTCTTAATACTGCTTGTGTACGAACAAAGAGATTGACAGAAAAGACACAAATTCTTGCCTTTTGTTGAAGGAGTACTTAGTTGGACTCGAAACTCATTAACAAGTTCAGTTTGTTTTACTTTTCCGTTGTTTTTTTGAAGAAATTCCCTAACTGCTTCTACCGATATGATGTTGTCAGATTCATTTTCTTTATTGGTCATTTTAAAACATTATAAATTTGACAAAATAAAGGGTTTGATTTTTCTGTAATTTGATTTTCCTTCGATGTAAGCAGCGAAGTTAAACATTGTGATTAAAAATATTTGATTAAATGTATCCGCATTTTACGGAACCAACAATTATGTGCACGTGTTACAAAATGTCAACAATATTTTTTATTTATTTATTTATTTATTTATTTTTTTTCACGAACAAAAGTAATCATCAAAGATCAGATTTTCTTGTTAATTAGGAATCTTTAATTGGTTTAACTGTAGCACGTTAGATTTCCTAAAACAGTAATGAGTTAGATTTACGCGTTGATGAGCTTTCCATAGTCAGTAAAAACATGACGGAGGAGGACATTGGGGGTTGGTTGGGTTCTAGAACACAAATCATCTATTTCTCTGTTTGTGAACAGTTTATTGCACTTTTAGCAGTAAAGAACAGTTTATTGCACTTTTAGCAGATTGTAAAGTTAAATGTTAAACAGTAATAACTTTTTACAAAAATAATAAATTCAATGTTATCTATATTATCTTGTATTGTTATCTATATTATCTTGTATTGTTATCTATATTATCTTGTATTGTTATCTATATTATCTTGTATTGTTATCTATATTATCTTGTATTGTTATCTATATTATCTTGTATTGTTATCTATATTATCTTGTATTGTTATCTATATTATCTTGTATTGTTATCGGCTTTGACTAAATGAACTAAAAGTCGATCAGTCGAAAGTCGAAAGTCAAAATTAGTCGACTTTAAAAAATCGAATAGTCGATTTAATCGACTATGGGTCTCCTACTAATTGACTAAAACTTGATTTAGTTGGGTAAACATCCTAATAACCTTATTTCAATTTTTCACTTGATTTAATTTTGTTAATCTTTAATACTGTTATGATGCTGACAAATGAGTAAAGAGGTATCTTTAAAAGAAGTTTATCTTGTAAAAACAAACTATTTATAAAGGTTGAGCCATGCATAAGAATATCATTCACAGCGGTTTTTGTAATTCAACCAAAATATCTGAACATTGAACCTTATTTGCTGCATCACATAAACTTAAACCTTAGCTTACTGTATGTAGCACCACTTCATTAATGTTACTTTTTCTCATTATAGTAACCAGCTAATGCTTTTTAAAATAAAATGCTAAATAATGTGTTATGGTACTCAGTTGAGAATGTGAAAAAGTTTTATAAATCTGCCACCCTAAAAAATGTTTAGCCGCCCCATCTCACCCCAACTCTCTACACCACCATTTTTTATTAATTAATATTTTTGCTAATTTCTTGCTTTAATTGTATTGAAAAATGATTTAAAATGCCCATCTGTTTTTTTTTCTTTACTTTGTAATTGTAATTTCCGTTTTATTTTGTTTGCTTATTCGATCTTAATTCATGTAATAGATGAATTAAAATTGAACAAAGAAAAGGCTCTTGATATAACAACAGCATGTGTTTTTATAACAGTATTACATACCACCTAGTTTTTTTGTTTACTCTCTTAAAGTTCTATTTGTTTCTTAGCATCTAAAAAATAAACTGTCAAGCAACATTAAGTATATAATTATAATAAAATTTTTTATTTAAATATTTCGACTAAATGGATTTTTAGTCAACTTAGTCGATTTTAAAAATGTATTAGTCAATTTTGGTCGACTTTGAAAATACATTGACCAATTTAGTCGACAGTCAAATAATTTTAAAGTCGTAACAACACTAATATTATCCATTAATATCTCTCTTATACATTATATGCGCGTGGGTGTGAGTTTGCGTACGTGTGTTATATTAGAGCAGAAGTTGAATAAAAAATTGTTACATCTAGGATGGGTCATCATAATCTAGTACTTAATATTGCATTAATTTTCAATAAATGCATGTCCTTATCATCTGCGCCAAACAACATAATCTTCAAACGCTTCAAGCAACATGAAGTTTTCGATCTTTCTTGGGGAGTTTCCGTCGAGAGGTTTGAAATTTAAAAAAACCAGGGGAGACAAATCAGGTCAGATGGATAGCTAATGCTATTTACAGTTTCAAAATAGTCATGGTTACCCAGGAAGTTCTAATAGACCCAATTAAAAGCCGTCAATAAATCCAGCTCCAATACATCAAGTTTTCTCAAATCCTTCATTTTCTCGAATCTTCATACTTCATTATCTCATAATAGGTCTAACAAAAAAAACTATTTTTTTCAATTAAGCTGGGCGAATATAGAAATCGGGGTTTGAAAGGTTTTTGAGTTTGTTTTGATCTTTATTTAAAACAAACTCAAAATCCTTTGTTAAATGTATTTCGTATAAATGTTTTAAAAAATTATAAATATTGTAACTGTAATTTATGGTGGTTTATAATATCTAATTTATTTTATTTGTGCTCAGTTTTATTTAGAGACAGCTCCTCTTTCAATTTAATTATTCAATTGCTTACGAAATTTTTTTTTTATTTAAAAAAAATCTTTGAGGTTTGCAGTGCCTAGAATATGGAAAGAATCTGTTGGTCATGTTTACGATTACAGTTTTTGAATATTTAATTTTCTCGTTAAAGTTGACATTTGGCTGGTAAAATGCCAAAAGATTTCAACATTTGTGTCAAAAGTTTTCTGTAATTTTTCGTCGAGAACTAATTGATTCTAAAGTTGATGTATTGGAAAGTTCTAGTACCAGACATGACAGCAAGAGTACCGTGATCAAATCTGTATTATGCAAACCACAATTTATTAATCAAAAGACTTAAATGGCTTAAAAGACTTAAAAAGTTTGAGATTAGATAAGATAAGATTAAATAAAGTAAGATAAGAATAACATAAGATAAGATTAACATAAGACAAGATAAGATAAAATTAAGATAGATTAAGATAAATTTAGATAAAAAAAACTCGCCAAAAGTAAATGAGAAAAATTATAGCTTTTAGTTAAAACAGAGGAATTTGACTTCGAGTAACATTTTAATAAATGACCAAAAAAAACTTCGTGAAGAATTTTTTTGCTTTTTACGAAAAAAAAATACAACTTTGCTTTTGTTTTTTGCTATTAAAGACTTGTTTAAAGAGATCAAAGTCTCATGTATTCCTCCTTAGTGGCGTCTTTTTCATAAAAAGTTTAAAGTGGTCCTTCTTTACACTGAAAATGGATCGCCTTCTCTTTCTTTGACTAATTTCGTAATTCTCATAGAAAATTACGAAAGTGTGAAAGTGGTGTTTGAGAGTTTAACACTTTCGCTGCCAACTACGAGTATACTCGTAATAAGTTGGCGTCATTTATTTGCCAACTACGAGCATACTCGTAGTTAGCGGGACTTTGCTATTTGCCAACTACGAGAATACTCGTAGTAAGCCGGCGTCATTAGCTTGCCAATTACGAGTAAACTCGTAGTTATACTAACTTATTTCAAATGATATTTGTGCATGACTGGCTTTTTCTATTCTTTTTTTTTTTTTCTTAGCTTCACATTTGGTTTCAGAAAATATTACATTCAAGTTTTTATTTTAAAAATCCAGGGAACCTAATTTAAATGCGGATAAAGACAGAAATAGCTTAAAACAGATAAAAATGAAACATTGGTATTTATTTATCTTTATTTCATGAAAATTTAAGTGTAAACCTATTCTGTTAATTGATACATTCTGAAACATTCGCCAATACATAACGGAGGTCTATTTTCACAAACAGCACATTCATATCATGTTTCTTTACGTTTTGTTTTAGAGCAGACTCGACATGGTTTGGTTGGGAATTTTTTCTTTTCATTCGGTGGTATTAAAGGCAAGTAGTGGAAACTTATATCGGTGATTCGAGGCACAATTTTATTCAAACGTTCACCCAATAAATCCGTAACAACTAATTCTCTAAACTTAAGCAAGGAAATTATTTGATCTATCCCATATTTGCTATTTAGACAGGAAGCATTAAACAAAAAAGTATCAAAGAGATGAAGTGCTACTTTTTTATACCATCTAATTGTCTTTCTTCGGCAATCATAATATGATACCATTTGTTCCGCCCTATCTACTCCTGACATATATTGATTGTAATATTTAATAATGTTGGGTTTCGTTTTCTTCTCACCTCTTCTGTTTTTCACTTCAATCATTTGCAACGAATCCAAGTGGCTAATTATTAACACATCTCTTTTGTCTTTCCATTTAGCAACCACTACACCCTCTCTGCTTCTGCTTATAACGTCTCCCTGTTTCAGTTTTGCTTTTGTACACTCTTTTGGATTTGACTTTCGGTCAGTTCTTAAAGTACCACAAATATATGTTTTTTGATTTATCATGTGCTTTGTTAATTCAAAGGAATTATAAAAACTATCGGTGTAGAGGTGATAACCTTTTCCCAGAAATTTTTAAATTAAATCTAAAACAATAGCTCCCGTTTGACCCAACAAATGTTTATCGAGAGTTGTCTCGCCAGAGTAGATTTTTACTTTTAATACAATACCATCTGATTAGCAAAGCTCATAGAACTTGATACCATACTTATGTCTTTTACTTTTTACCTACTGCCTGAATACAAGACGTCACTTCCAAACCATCATCGACTCATCGATTGATATATTTTTATTAGGGCAGTAGGTGTTATAAATTGCATTATTTAAGTGATATTAGTTGGAATTTGTTTCGTGACATTATTCTAGAAAATAAGGGAAATCTATAGAGACTGTTCTTAGATCAATAGTGTTCTAAAGATGGCATTTTGACACACCCCATATGAAGAAGAACTCCAAGGAACTGCCGCATATCGTCCGAATTTATTGGTTTCGGACCTTTAAAAACGTGAGCTTCTTCTGGGGGGACGCTCCTTATTTATTTCTTGCGTTGCGTTGCGATTAGTTTCAACTACCATAGTATTTATAAGCTCTTCAGTAACAAATAGTCTAAAGAAATCTAATGGTTTCTTGCTCTCCATGTTTATCTTCAAACCAGGATCCGCAGTAAATTGAATTTGTTTTACAATATTCAGCTCATCTTTCTATTGGTTTGAATTTCTAGATGGACCACACGTTGTTCTAGCTCTTTTCGGCGGCATTAAAAAATCATCTGCAGTGGCTGCTAGATAAACGTCTGTGTACTGATTGTCATCACTTTCTTCAGTGTTATTATCTTCAGAACCTGATTCTGATGCAGTCAAGCTCGAAAACTTAGTAGTATAAGCGAAAAATGAATCCGAATCTTCAATATCATCATCTTCACTATCCTCACATTCTTCCATAATCATATGTGCTGATCCAATTGTGGAATATCTATGTTGAGCTAATAGGAGATAGATAAATTTATAAATCATCTATTTGTAAAAAAGAAATTACTCATCTATAAAACACATTAATTAGTATACTGTGTAAAAAATTTGAAGTGCACACTAAAATGTATTTTAATGTATTAAAAAACATCGTGTACTTCAAAATTTTTTTCTCATTTTTAATAACATACAGTATAATGTAGTTATCAAATACATTTTCACTTCTAGTCTAAAAAACACAACAATTTATTATTAAGAAAACAAAATATAAATTACCTTTTTACTCATTGTAACTGCCAATGAGCATGTGCAAAAAAATTGAAACACTATTTATAATAATAATGCATAAAATAAGCTACATTACTACACCTTTTCAAGATGTAAGTGAGAATTTGAAAGTTGTAATTAAGAAACATAAGATGTAATTAAGAAATACAATTTTTTTTTTGTCAGTTATATTCAGAATTAAAAAGAATTATTTCAGATTAAAATGTTGATATCTAGCCTTGGCAATAAGAATAAAACCACGCAAAACAGCCTCGGCAAAAATCAATCATTGCAGACATTATAGCTCGGCAAAGAAATAACGCATAGTTTAAAATAGCTCGGCAGCGAACGTGTTAAAATGTAAAGAGTACACCAGCAAAAGTCAAATGAGAACCAGTTGTTGAGTCTAAACACGTTTTAAAAACATCGATTACATATAAAGTTAAAACTGATGAACATTACTTCATAATTTCTAAGTTTATATGCAATCGATGTTTTAAATATGTGTCACCCTGATGTTATCAAAAAGCGGTGTGTTTCAGTGTTAGTCTGTTTAGCTGTACGGAGGTCTGTATTTAGAAGTGATTGTTAATTCATCTTTAAGATCATCAGGCTAAAAAAGATCCACTCAATAAAAGTACTTTTGAAACACGTTGCTTTTGTTGCCGTCAGACTTTTTTTTAGTTTCAAAGAACACGAAAGGTACATTTTTTAACAATAATTTCATCGTGGATTTTTCATTCTTCATTTGACAAACAGTGTAGAACCATCACGTGGAACCATCACTAATTGCTGTTGTCGCCAATTAATATTTAAATAGTTGTATAATATTTATATATTGCAATATCAAAAGCTAGTTATTTAAAATTTGATTGGTCAATGTTAAAGATGACGTTTCTAAAAATTTCCTTATTTTAAAATGGGAAAATTTTTACCATTTTTTTTTTTTATATGTAATAAAATATCATTGTGACGTCGATTAAAATCACTTTTGTAACTTCTCAAATATTTGAAAACATTTAAAATAATAAAAATATTATATAAAAATTACATTTGCGATTACAAATACAAATTAGATTTATAATTACAAAAACAAACTTTTATAGTTTGACGTATTGGGATTTAGTGCAACTGTTTTAATCACTGGAAAAATACTATACAGTATTTATTTGCAAGATTAATTGGAAGAAAAGTTTATCAAAAACAATCGGTAAAATTTCCAAATACTAAATTTTTATGAATTGAAGGAAGTATAGTTGTATGTGGAGTGCTCTCTGAACAATATACCATTTTGTTACCAAGGTGACCAATTCGGCTATCACCAACCGTATTAATGAGGGAAAGACCTGCAATCTTGCTTGAAGAAGATATCGATTTAACAACAAAAGGTGATTGTACAATACAGAGAGTCAAGTTTAGAAAAAAAAATTGTAAGGATCGCCTAAGATAAAGATAGATGAACGAACACGTACACGCGATGGTAAAACCACAACAAGTAAAGAAAAAGAGAAGCAACATGAAACTGCCAGGTGTCCGGAAGCTTGGCTCTTATTAAAGACAATGTGAAAGACAAGGCACTTCTCAATACTGGATAAGTATGAAACAAAGTTAAACGGAAGGACAGAGTTTCATGTGGCATTAAAATTCGACTAGGAAGTGGTTATATTATTGAACGACCAATTCAATTAGTGTTTAGCCTGGAAATGGATGGTGAGGCACAATAGAAATTGAATTGGGTGAGAACTTGATAACCCAATCAAAATGGGATACCTTGAAAAGAACAACGAGACGGGCGAAATTGGATGCAATACAGAAGATCAATTACATCATGGAAACGAGATTGAAGGAAGTTGATTAAAGCCAAAATCTCAGCTTTAATCGGGGGAGTATGTCGTGAGTAACTTCTTCCAAGCTACTAGAAAGCAATTATTTAGGGTATTTATAATAATAGCTGTTTACTTTATGTTATGTTAGCTTTGGGCGGGTTATGGGGAATTACGCATTATAATTGCAATCTATTTTAGGGTACTAATGAATATGTTGTGGTTGTGAATTAAATATAAAAAAGAGTTGATGTTGTAAACAGTTTATTCTCACATGGTAACACAATAATAACAAGTTCGTAAAAACGGTGAATTCATTAATGTTTCTGGGAAACCTATAATAATTCCCCACATCTGTAACACAAACGCTTGCCATACAAGCACCAACAATGTCATCTTTTGAAGTCTGAAAAGTTCGTCATTATGCTTTTTTTTACTTTTTTTATTTCTTGCTTATGATATCTGAAAGTAAACAAAGACTTTAGTAGAACATGATAACGTACATGAAGAAACTATAAACATTTGAAAATTTTGCTTATTTTGTCCAACTCTTGTGTGTTTGTGTGCGTGTGTTTGTTTTCAACGTATTCAGCCTTAATCAAAATTTTATATACTTTAATATAAAAAATTTTAAAATAAAAATTGAATATTTGAATTATTTTTAAATTATATTAAACCATTCCCAATTTTGTTTAGGTATCAAATGTGGTGGTATTCTGCCACCGGCAGCATTTACAGCAACTATATGTGTAATAGTTTTACGTTGGCCAGATGTCAATTGATTTAGCATAATTAGTATTCTTTGCTGCATTTGCTGCGTTTTTATCCAACTAAAGACCAGACCCATCTATGTTCCAAATTGACGATGATTTAATGAATTATCTGCTCTTTTGCAAAACATTTTTAACTGATTAGCCCTGATGTCAAACAGTAGATATTCTTTCTGGATTCCTCAAGACCATGTCTTTACTATGCAGCTTGCAAGACCATGTCTTTACTATGCAGCTTGCAAGACCATGTCTTTACTATGCAGCTTGCAAGAACATCACCATTCCTATGAAGGAGTAAAGTGCGTGAATTTTTTTGTGGACTTTTTACTAAGTTGTGCATCTATTGTGTTATTTGCTTTTTTTCAAAACCAGATCTTTTTTTGGTATAATTCCCTAAATTGGTTTTTAAGTTGTCTGTTAGTTGTGGGCAAGGTCAAATCTTTATCCAAGGGGGCAAGGTTAAATCTTTATGCGCAAGGTTATATCTTTATGGGCAAGGTTATATCTTTATGGGCAAGGATAAATCTTTATCCTATTTAATTACCTCAAGGTAAATTTCCGAATAAGAATGTGAAACATCCATACAAAAATGCTTGCGCTTCGTTTTGTCTAAAGGTTCATTTTCTTTATTGTTCCTATTCAACTCACTTTTTATAAGTAAAAAGAAAAAATAGAAATATTTAGTTAATGATATAATAATGTAATCC
Source organism: Hydra viridissima (assembly GCF_058129835.1). NCBI lineage: Eukaryota > Metazoa > Cnidaria > Hydrozoa > Anthoathecata > Hydridae > Hydra > Hydra viridissima. Next base: position 6,216,528 of record NW_028324309.1, read on the forward strand.
TATTCATAAAAATTAGCAAACGAATACAAATGATTATAAATAAATATTTAAGTAATAATCACGTTATTTTAAGCGTGAGGTTTATTTGGTCAAACGAGTTCATAATGGTTTTAGGTGTTTAGTAAGCTTGTATATTTTACGAAGTCACGTAATATAGTCTTACAAATACTGTTTCAAAGTTGAAAATGTTTGCCAAACATGCGGCAAAGGACTTGTGGAAAAGCCAAATATGCTGAAAAATTATAAAACATGCTGTAAATATTGTGGCTTTTTCTTCGAGAAATTGTTAAGCAATTTTTACCGACAGCAATAAAGATTTCTAAGCAATTTCAAAACTTTAAATCCATTTATACCAGAAAAAAATGACTAAAAATAGATTCAGTAAAACACAAAAATCATAACAAGTACTTATTGACGTCTGAAAGACTCTTTTTAATGATAGATGCAAGTCGAAAAACGCGTTCTCAGATAAGAAGAATACTTGGCCTATTAAGAATCCCGGCCATTAAAAGGTCAGTTTGCCAATTATATTGAATTCGCTTTGACCAGCGTTTTAAATCTTAGGTAACAACAACTATTTACAAAGTGGTATAAAAATACGAGGTTTAAACTTCAAAATAAATATAAAACTCTTTTTAAAAAAGATAAATTTGGAGCCCTGCATGTTGAAAGGTTTTAGTTTTTGTTTTTTTTTTGTACTCTTACTATTTCATAATTTTTTCATTTAGCAAAGTTATTTTAAAGATTTATTTTAGCTACGAACGTATTTATTTTTAGTTTACGTAAGCGTAAAGTAAATGTAATCTCTTCAAAATCTTTCGGTTTTTGCTGATTTTTTGCTGCGTGTTTTTTTTTTTTAATATCCCTCATCAACTGAAGTTGCTTTCTCAATTACTTTTCGTTTAAGTAACTTGATTTGTTCATCGGCTTCTCTCTCGCGTTCATCTCTTGAGTTTATCTCATCAAATAAAGGTCTTGTTTCCGAGGAAGGTGAGGAACCTTGATCTCCATCGTTGTTATCGTAAAATCCATCTGAATTACGAGGATTGTCGTAGAAATAATGTAGCGTGTCATGCTCACTATCAGATGTCTCTTCGCACCTCTCTTGAATTGTAGGATGTGTATACGCCTTATAAGGCTCCGATGCAACCGAAACACGTTTTACTGGAATTAGTCTAGTTATTGAAGCGTTTTTAAGGTGACATCTGTTCGAAGCATTCTTAATCATTGTTAAATGGCTTCCGTATTCGAGTGGAAGACCACATCTTACAATCGGCTTAAGGTTGTGGAAACCACCTATTGGCAGCGGCATTACAGGAACGAAGTTTTTCATCGAATCAGCATATATAGTTGGAGGGATGTGATAATATTTGTCAGAATTTTTCTGAGACTTTTCGTGGTTTTCAATTTTTTTAAAGCAGGAGTTGACGGTATTTTTTTCAAACTTGTTGCTTCCTCGAGGAGACTCATGCTCTGATTCTTTAAGAGAGCTTTTAATTGAATTGGTGCTTGATTTTTGACTGTATTCCGATGCGCTACTATCAATTATAGAATCTGCCTCACCGTCTGTTGCCGTTGTGCTAAACGCTGTATCAGAAGAGCCGAAGATTTTTTCGCACTTTGACTTGGATAAAGTTTCATCAAAGTTTGTCGCCTGCACATTATCATTTGCATATTGCAGACTGCTGATTGATCCCATAACTGTTGGCGCAGAAGCAGTATGACTTCCCCAGGTTTTAATTCTTTTAAAACTGCGTTTCACTCTTACATCCTCCACTGTGCGACAACGCATGTCAATTGTATTTTCTTCGTCATCAGTTAAGCCATAAGATGGAGCTGGCGTGCTTGTAGGAAAAGTAGTTGACAAATGGTGAATATCCCAATCAGATTGATTTTCGGTCACCGTAGAATATCTTTTATAATCCTCAATTTCTATTTTAGGTTTATTCACGTGATTTCCATATACACACTTGACTAACAAATCTCCGACATGTTGCCGAAATAGAATTAACACTAGCACAACTAATAATAGACAGAGCAAAATTCCGACACATACAATGGTTATAAGCCACGGTTTTGAAAAGAGAGTATCGATGTTCTCACTTACAACTTGGGAAGTAACAATAGTTACGTTTCGAAAGCTTCTTTTGTCGTAAATCATGGAAGTGTTAATAATTTTTGGTTGATCAACTTTAATGTTTGAAGCCACTGTCGTCAAAAAGACTTCAGATGGAATTTCTTTTATACCCGAACATTTTAAGTGTCCTACACTAAAGTAAGATTTAATGTTCATTGATTTTCCAATACTGAATTGAACTTCGGTGACCGGCAAGAGTGATTTCTGAGTTAAATATCCTTCATCAAGACGCCATGTGGCGTCACCAACGTCGCAGTTACAATCGTAGGTAGAACCTTAGTAAAAAAAAAAAAAGAAAGAAAACTTAGTGAATTGAAAGTAGTATTTTGTTTGATGTAATTTCAATAAGTTTTACGTTTCCTAAAGTAAGTGATAATTAAGTTTATAACGTTCTTTACCATCAATTCCTCTTGCACACGATTGATCCATCCCGCAGCTACATGTTTGTCTATCAGGAGTTGATCCACCCCAAAAATGCTGCCGTACACTATCTCTGGACAACCATCGTGCTCCTTTGTAATCGTCGTATCGCTTCCTTCCGACTCCATCTAATAACTTTGATTGGAAACAATCAAATCTAATGTATTGCTTGCATGAAATGCTCATTTCCATCAAATCCACAATGGCAACTGTATCCACAGAATACTTGATAGAGTGTATATAAATAGGTTGTGTCTGCCCAACTATTTCACCCCTATCTACTTGCGTGTCGTTTTTTATATTATGTTCTATTATAGTTTCCCCTGAGTGCATATCACAATATGCTTGAAAAACTCTTTCGTTATTAGCACATAGCTTAAAATAGCCACTCGCGTAAAAGCCTGATGCTTTTAATTCGAAACAGGTTCGTTTGTAAACGCACGTTTCACAATTTTTTCCTGAATAGTCAGTGTTAGTACAATTACAGGTATACTTCTGCAAAGATTGAGAGCACTTTCCTTTATGAAGACATGGATTAGGGAAGCACAAATCGTTAATGTTGCAGCCTTTGGTGACCTCATGTTTTATTATTATTTTACTAGATTCGAAAAAAACAGTTTCACTTTCAACCTCAATCGTTCTGTAACAAGCAATTAAAGTTGGAAACTCTTGTGTACTGCCTCCAATTGTTATCTCTCCCATGAAATTTCCTATACCATCACTGCTTCCCAATCGAAAATCACTTTTAAATTGATGAGTTTCCGGAACATGGTCCACTTGAAGTTTAATAATTTCTTCATTCCGTTGCACAAGAATCCTAATCATGTGCCAGTTGCCGTCATCAATTTTTATCTCTGATTTTATATTAATAGCTGTGTGAGCGGACAAGCCGATAAAGGAAATGATAAAGTTAATTTTTCCGTTTACAAGTATGAGCTCGATTGCACCGTTCGTGCATTTGTGCGTTCCAATGTGCCCGTTTGGTTCAAATGTTCGGAGTTCTACAGCAAAGTTTAGTTCGTTCACATTGAGGATGTTTCTTCGTAACAACAAGAGAGAATTTTTTGAATGAAATCCAAAGATATCAAATTTACGATCAGGACATGTAAAAGAAAGTTGACCAAAAGTTTTGAAGTTCGTGAATTTTTCAATTGCACCGTAAAGTAGATCAATGCTATTAAATCTCACATTTGACAAACAGCCTATAAAGTTACTTTTTTCTTTTGTGTTTAAGCAACGTGCATTGTGTTCTTGAATCAAATCCAGACCTCCAATATAAAGATCATCCAGATTAAGTTGTTCGAAGTCCAAGTGTGAAACGTGAGATTGAGTTTTATCGTCTACCGTAAAATAAACATGGGTACCATTTTCTCGTAAAATAACAACATCATGCCAAAGGTTGTCGTTACATTGTTTTGGGTGAATTATTTGATGAGCGCCAGATTCTTCTAAGGTTGAACCGAAGTTTCCAGTGTAGCTGAATAGAAAAGAACCTATTCTTTATAAAACCTTACAATAAAACAAACCTAACCTACTTAAAAGTTAATAAAGTTTCTTTAATTCATTTAACTTAATTTAAATAAACCACATCAACTCGATCATCTAGCTAACCCCATCAACGTGATGTTATTGTTACAAATTCATGGGAGTTATTTCGAGTCTTTTCTTTGGTGGATATATTATATCCATCTAAAAAAATTGAGTTTATTGAGTTAAAGGACCACATATCCAGCAGCTGGCCCATTTTTATTTTTTAGGTACAATTTGGTGTAAATCGATATAAATCACTGCAATTCCCATTGGTTGTTAAAACATAAAAAATCCTGATGAACTTTTATTTTTCTTTTAACAATTGATCGAAAACAGTCGCTTTCTTTTCCACGGGAGCGCGTTTAAACAATTGATCGATTCACTAAAACAGTCGTTTTCTTTTCCACGGGAGCGCGTTTCACTGAGAAGATTCGCTGACATATGTTCTCATGCAAATATTAGGTTTTCCAATTTATTGTTTAGCAGGTTTTCTAATACATGCTGGGCAGGTTTTCGTATTTTTAAGGAAAATGATGCTAAAACTCTGCAATTTTTAAAATTTTTTTCCCTTTTCTTGTTCTTTATAAAAATTAAAACTTTAAAATTTAAAAAAAAAATCATTTTTAAACTTCCTTTTTTTTAAATATTTAAGTTTTAAAACTTTTGAAAACTTTAATTTTTTTTAATCCGAAAATTCACAACACAATCACAATAGTTATCCTTAACTTAAAAAATACACGTTAAAGTGTAATTATTTAATGGCGATTGCAATACTGGATAACGCATCAATTGCAATTAAAATGTCTCCGTTGATAAGCCACAAATGCAGTTGGAACCAGTTAAAAATAGCGGTAATTTTTCACAACTAGAACAAATTTCCTCTTACTCGCGTGTCAAAATCCCACACGTTTTTACGCGTTTTCAATAAAAAGTTGTTTGTAATGCTAAAACTTGGATCAAACAGTTGTTGATATCTATATCTTAGCTGTATGATGCTACCTGCTCAATCTCTCGTTTTACAACGCTTTTATATTTACAACAAACTTTTTAAATACGAGAAAAGTACTTCAGTAACTTAATACTTACACCAGCTTTCCTCGCTGCAGCTCCAAGAGAAGGAAGTCGCCTTGTTCTCCGCAGCTGTAAATGAGTACACCGAAGGCTTCCGTCGTCTTAAAACGTAAGGTGACTTTATCTTTTCGCGTTTCTTGTTTATTTGCGATTTTGAACGCAATGTAATCTTTACCACCAAAATTTGCAGTAGTTTCATCAGCATTTACCCAAACTATTTCCTCAAGTATCAGATAAAAAATACAAGTAACCCATAATAAATTCTGCATCTTGGTCCCTTTCAGGACAATTGCTTAATCTCTAATCTTTGCTATAACAAACTTTTAATAGAAGGGATTCTCCAAATTACGTCACTGGTATGTATTAACAATGTTCTTTTTTATCTTTCAGGTTCAAGAAAAAATAAACGGTGCAGAACGCTGACGTTGACTTTTTTTTCCTGATGTCTATATTTATCTCACTTCCTTCAAAACGATAGAACGTTCTTTGGTGTTTTTCCAAACACCTCGTGGATTTAAAATGGCAGGTGATATTGATGAACTTTTTTGAAAAGCTCGGAGAACTTAAAAAAATTCGATCAAGAGATTGAATAGAAAAACAGCGACACAGTTGTTTAAAAATTGGTTCATTTAAAATGTTAGGGTTGATTAAATATGCATAAAATGATATAATGCGTTACTCTATAACAAAAGGACGCTTTTATGAAAAATTTTAAACTTAATTTGCAAGTTTTAACTCTGCTCATTCTCTCACTCCACTCTCTCTATCGATATTTAAAATACATAAAAGATTTTGATGAGTTTAAAAAATGACCTAAAGTTATTTATAGAAAAAAAGCTTTCATGAAAAAGAAACGTGTTATTTTATATATACAAGTTGTTTAAGAGCACTGATCGCAAGATATTCAGGTGAATTGTTACAAGCACCAGCTTAAAATCACTACGCATATATTTATGAAAAAAAAAAAAAAAATAGAATAGTAATCAGGTAAATTGCGTAAACCATAAAACTCTTTTTTTCTGTGTGTTTACTTTAAAATGCGCTTGCTTTAAAAAAGGCTTAAATTAATGAAAGAGAGGTTGATTTTTTTCTACTTCGATGTTTATTTTTTATATTCAGATAAATTTTAGAAGTAAACATCTTTTTCAAAGGAAGCCTAGAACCTAGCTTTATCTATACACTTTTGTTCTGAGCTTAAATGATTGTTTTAAATGAAACTTTAAAAGACTCCAGGTTTGCAGCCTTTTATAAAAATTAATTAAATAGTAAAGAATTGTAATATACCAGATTTGTAATAAATATATGTAATATACCTGATTCATAACAAATGATAAAAAGTCTTAAAATTAAAAATCTGAAGATTAGCATCATAACTTTACTCCTATTGCAAAAGAATAAGAAGCTGCTAAAAGCTATTAATCCTTTCGCTGCACAAAACGAATATACTTTTCGCTGCGCAATACATACGTTCGTGAGATAAATTCATCATACGCTCATACCGACTATTTTCGCATCTTGATTTTAAATAGTTTCTTGCTTAACACGACTATTTTTGCCAGATAATCAATAGTTTGAAAGGATATCAGCGTGTTCGTATTTGATTTTGCGTTTGTCGTTTGGTTTTTAAATCTAAGATTGTACTATAAACTAATATTTGAAAAAAACTTGTATTAAATTTTTTTTTTTTTAACATTATAAACATCGTCATAATTTATGATTCTTATTTTTAAAAAGTAATTTTTAACTGTTTTACAGGAAAAAACTCGCTGTATCAAACTTTATCTAACTCGCTGTATCGAACTTCGTCAAATAAAAATAAACTCGCACCACTAAAATATGTGCGCATTGCGAGCACAAAATCTTTAAATGTGTTGCGCAGCAAAAGAGTTAATGTTTATACTCTTGAGTTAAGGATATATCTTGAATTTTCATAATAATGCTCGAAGAATAAAACAAAGTTTAAAGTTTCACATATATATACTTTTACTAAAGTTTTGCTATATATAGTTTTCACTTTATTTAGTACTTAAAGGTTTAGAGATGGTCATTTTTTCCTATAAAAACATTGATAAATTTTAATAAGAGGACATAAAAACTGTTTCAATAGAAGTTAATGCTAAGTTCTTTTTTTTTTTTTTTTTTAAGCTGAAGCCATTTACAGTTATATTGATTTGTATTTCTCGAAGTTTTACAGTTAGATGCAGCATAGAGACGCACTTCTGCTGCGTAAAACTCGTTTTTGAAATTTTTGTGGGTTTACTATGCTAGTTTGCTAGTTTACTACTGCTAGTTTACTATTACTAGTTTACTGTCAGTACGACTGAACACGCAGCAATTTTTATTTTTTTTTTAATTTATTTTAATTATTTGAAATTGATAAGATATTCAACATTTACGGTTTAATTTTTAAAAATTGAAATATCAAAACAAAAAAACATTTTTAAGTGTGAGCTCAAAAAAAATGTTTTGTAAAAAAACAAAACAATAAAAAACAAAAAAAAACGGAAGCTTTGCGATAACAACTGACGCGGAAGAGGGCTATAGCCAACCCACAAAACTTGTCAATACAAAACTTAAAGAAAAATTGATCCTAGAGATATTGAATTTGACGCCAGAGAGCTTAGCTAAAGTTTTCCTTTATAAATATCGCGCTACATAAAACACTTCGTACGACTTAAGATCCATTTTCTCGTTTTGTTGATTTTTGATTAAAACACCAGAATGTTTTCTCTTGATAAAAATTTTCCTTAATACTTTGAATAAATCTTTTTACAACTTTTTCATCACAACGAAATAATTCCCGTAGATTGAAAATGGTTTTGTGACGTCTGTTGTAATTTAATCATAAAACCTTGATTTTCTTTTCAGTTGAGTTGAGATCTTTTTGTTTGCTTCACCGCTTCGCTCATTTTCTTAACTAACGGTTTTTCTATAAACAAAAATAAAAAATTAATAGACTTCCTCTTAAGAAGCATTTGTCAACATTGTGACGTAAGATGTGCGGCTAACGTTTCCTAAGGCAAAAAAAAAAGTTAAGCAATTTTCAAAAAAAGCACACATGCCAAAACGATACCACGGTTTCTTGTCTGCCATCATCTTTTATTCTTATATTTCAATTTTCCAGATGATATGTTTTAACAAAGGCATAAATAATTTAGAATTTAAATTATGAATTTAACATTTGAATTATGAATTTAAACATTTATAAAAAAGATATTGTTTCTTATTATTTCTTACTGTTTCCTAAAGTTTTGCTTTAATTTTCATTAGGTTTTTTTTTTTTTTTTTTTTTAAATTAATTTCTAAGTTGCTATTAATTTTATTATTTTTCTAAATAATTTAATAACCAGAATATCTTACAAATTTTAAGATTCTTTCAGTGTTTCATTTAAGTTTTTTAATAAAGTATCACGGTGCCTGTTTACCCAAAACCGTAGTACAAATTGGTAACCTCATATTTTGAATCATATCTACTAATATATTTTCTAAAAATGTGTAAAAAGGAAGCCTAATTTTAGTATTTAAAAAAACGTCACATTTTCTTTAAATTTTCCTCTGTTATTAGGTTTATTACAAAAATAAAAACTTCGAAAAAGTACTTAATAACAAAAATAAAAAAGGGCCCAGTTACACCATTTTACGGTTACACCATCTTACGGTATTATCTTTTATCTAGAAAAATTAACTTTTCACTATTTTCTAGAATCACATTTTTTAGAAGGATAATCTAGAAAAAAACAACAGTAAACGGTTTGTTGATAAATTCAAAGGTTTTCTACTGAGAAAAAAATGAATAGTTTTTCTCAGAACACGATAGTTTTTCTCAGAACACGATAGTTTATCTGATGAAGATAAAGATGTACCTTAGGATCAAAATTAAATTTGTTGACAAGTTTTTGACGTGTTAAAAAATTTCTCAAAAAATCTAATAAGTAGGAATGAGTTCAGTACTCTAAATATGAAATAAATATGAAAGAATTACAAAAGGGTTGCGCTGGGAAGCGATCATATATTAGAGACCTGAGACCTACTTTTCTCAACAAATTTTGGTTTTTAGTTTATTGTTAACGTATTTCACTTCGCATTAAATTCGTCGTCTGTTTGGTTGGTGCAAGCTACCTTGACGGCTTGAATTTTTTGTATTTAGGATTGGTCGATTTTTAGGATTGGTCGATAGGAAGGTCTTGGTGGTTTCACCTCAGCTTTTTTATTGTGAATGTGTCGAGTCTTTTTTAAGATCGGTAAAGGTGGTCGAGGTGGTTTACAATTATGAAGATCTTTACATCCCTCTAAATTTTTGGAAAAAGTTTCGTAATTCTTTTCAAGTTCTTCATTTCTGGTTTTTCCTAAAAAGAAAAAATTCTCACGAATTTTACAATTACAATTACTGTAGTATTGTTACTATCACTATTATTGTTATTATTAATGTTATTATTATTTCTTCAAAAAACTTCGATTAAAAAAAACAGTTTCAAAGCAAGAGAAAAACAAAATTTTTCATTGTTTTTAACTTAAAAATTCTCACCAAAAAGTTTTTGTGCATGAGTTTCATTGATTTTGTTTAATGAGTTTTCATCGCAGGTCTCGTTAGTTAAAATATTGTTTAATTCGATCGGCATCGGTCGCCGTTCTTTTAGAAAAACTTTACGTTCAGGGAAACCTAAGCTTGTTTTAACAGCATCCCATCGCTTTTGCACTTCTGTTTTAGGCTCAGCAGGAGTTAGACCATTATTAGAAAACGTCCCATTGTCTTTTTTAAACACTTTATTTAAAATGTCTGGAGGAGCTTGATTTTCATTCAAGTCAGGAACAATATCAATTTTCTTACAAAAATTTAAGGATGAACTTTTCTCGTCATTAGTATCGCATGTAACTTTTGCAGAATTTTTTACCGTTTCATTTTCTTGACCCTCTGCCTTCAGTTGAGTTCCATTAATGAGTTTTCTCCAATGTTTTTTAGATAAATGAACTGTTTGATTGGAGCTTTTTAGAGCAGTTTGATTGGATCTTTTCATCTCTTCGTCGTTATGTTCTATTGCCGTCAACTGTGTACCCTTACTAAGTTTTCTCCAACGTTTATAAGATAAATAGTCTGTCGGATCAGGTTTTTTCCTTTCTTCATCCCTATTTTTTTTTGTCGTCACATATGTACCACGGATGAGTTTCTTCCAATGTTTAAGAGACATATAAATCTTTTGATCGGATTTAAAACGTGTCGAATCTTTCAGTGCTTCGAATGCATTTTCTTCTACGGTCGATTGCATTCGGTCAACAAGCTCCATTCGGTTTTTATAAACCTTTTGATTTAGTTTTGGTGAGTTTTTCAGCAGTTTGTTTCTACATTTTTCTTCAGTCAATTGCACACCATCAATAAGTTTCGCCCAACTCTCATAAGATGAATAATGGTTCTTTCTGTCATCATTCTTTTCTTCGTTATGGTCAGAACTCTTATCTAATTTCCTCTTTCCTTTAAAGAGTTGCCTCCAAAATATACAAAGTGAATAGTTGGATAATCGAGCCCTAATATAACTGCAGTTAATGCATCGTGGCTCTGGGCGTAATTGACCATTCATTCATGTGAACACCTTAAGTTTCTTCCAGATTCAGACTATAGCCCTCCAAGTAAGTAATTTCTTTACGTGACAGATTGAAAAAACTTTTTTTTCAACTTTTAATGATTTTTTCTTTCGGTTTCCTCCATTTTTTGCTTCATTAACCAAACTTTATTAACCTGGAAAACCTTTTAAACGTAGTTTGGTTTACAATTGAAAGGCTCTCAGTTTATTCAAATTTGTATTACTCAAAGTACGAGAAT